>NC_000081.6:74957450-75276616 GCF_000001635.26 Mus musculus | reverse complement strand
CTAGTAACCAGCAGCAGATCATGGCATGCATTTGAACTCTACCTGGGACTTTTCAGAGGGCCAGGTAACTATTAGTCAGTACATTCTTTGTTTTGTTTTTGTTTTTGTTTTTGTTTTTGTTTTTGTTGTTGTTGTTTTCTGAGAATGTTTTTTACTCAGGGATGTTCCTCTGGGTGGAGAATGGAACTTGGCCTAGCCTTAACCCCAGGTGGGAGGGGGAAGCTTCATGGAGGTTGTTGGACTAGAAAAGCCCTTAGGGTCCCTCATTCCTCCCTGTTTCTTGTACAAGCTCCAATCCTTGAGCTATGCTCAGGGGACTCTGTTGAATAACTCGTAGTCTTCAGGTTCTGTCCTCAAGGTCTCATATTGTTGGTGCAGAACCATCAGCTGCAATGCTCCTATTCCCTCTTTTATGAAGGCTATAAGATTGTTCATTTTACAGGGTTCAACATTCAACAATAGCAGAAGAACAATTAGGAGAACTCACAGGATGAATATGAGGGTGGTTAGCCAAGGAGAGGAGTTAAACCAAGACTCAAACCAGTCTTGAATCTATTTTCTTTATCTCTTCCATTTGGCTAGCCCTTCTCTCACCTTGGACAGGGAACCCTTAACTACCCTGGAGTAGTCTCCAATACATGCTTCCTGATGTTTCACACCCTAGGAAGCACCCAGAAAAAGTAGTTTCCCCTCCACCCCCACATATCGATGTGTCTGTTGCTGGCTTCTCTCATCTCTAGGGCACACAAATATGGTTGTTTCCTTCAAGACACTCCTCCACTTCCAGTGTCTACACCCTAAGCCCCACCCTCCAAGGCTGCTTCTGGGATACAGTTTAGAATTGTAAGTCCTTTATCCCCCACATTCAGGTAATCCCTCCCCCTGTGTCTCTAAGGTGGGGATATCCCATGAGTCAAGGCCTGCTGCTAACTTACTGAGATCAAAGACAAGGTCCTGACATCAGATATAAGGCAGGTGTTCCTCTGTAGACAAACAAGCTACATCCCCAGTGGCTGAGAACACTTGCCAAGTCACTTTGGTAGGATTATGGGGGTACGGAGCCACAGCACTGGAAGGAAGATACACCATAGCCATCTCATGATTTCTCTGGCCTTGCAGAAAGATGGGTGATCTTGAGCTTGAGGTCTTTGCTTGAGTGCCTGACTGCTATCCAGTTGGTATCAGGTGCTGTGCTGGTCTGATGTAAGTTACGTCAACCCAGGCAGTTACTCCCTCCACTTTAATGGAGTTCAGGGTGGTCAAAAACACCAGGAATGACCCTTTCCATTTTGCTTCCAAATTTTCAGCATGATGCCCCTTAATATACCCAATCTCCAACTTGGTACTTTTGTGAAAACTCTGGGATACCTACATTATACAGGGCACTAAGTTTAGGCCACAGTTCCTGGTGGTTTATCTGGAAAGCTTACAAGTGACCCATAAGATACTTGTGAATCTGAAAAGTCACTCATGGGGAGGGGCGTGTCAAGAGCTGGGGTCAAGGGAGTGGGAGTTCCATACAGTATCTCAAAATGTGTCAGGTTAAAATCCTAGCGTGTGTTCTGGGCTCAGAACTGGGCCAGGGGAAGGAGCACCACCCAGTCAGCTCCATTCTCCAAGGACAATTTAGTTAAGGTCTCTTTTAGGATTCTGTTCATTCTTACTACCTGCCCCAATCTCTGGGGATGGTATGCACAATGGAGTTTCCAATTAGACCCCAATATCTGGGCCAGTCACTGACTTACCTGAGAGACAAAAGCAGGACTGTTGTCTGATCCAGTTACCTTGGGCATTCTGAACTTCGGGAATATTTCCTCTAATATCTTCTTGGCTACCAAGGTAGCTGATTCCTGCTTGGTAAGGAAACCCTCAACCCATCTAGAGTAAGTATCTAGAAATACTAGAAGGTATTTTTAACTATATTTTCCTGGCTTAACTTCTGTAAAATCAACTTCCCAGTATACTCCAGGCTGTTCTCCCCTAGGTCTTTTGCCCTGTTTACTCTTGGTTGCATAAGCATTTACTTGCTGGCATACCTTCCACTATTCTACTATCTATCTGGCCCAAAATCTGAGGTTCATTATATATACTTTAAATCCATTAACTGCTTAGACAAGCTTCTTATCCCATAAATGAGTCCATCTGTGCATTTGTCCTAGTAAGTCTTTTGCTTTCTTTCTGGAGAGTATAGATTTTCCTTCTTGTGTGTACCATTGTCCTTCCTTCTCTAGGTAATAGTTGGTAGGGTGGCTAGCAATCTGAGTCCTTTCTTCTTCTGTATATTTCACGAAAGGCCATCCCTTATTCCAGTCCCATTCCCCAGTGGGTGTCTCTTACAGGCCCATACTTGGATAGATTCCTGCATAGCCACTTCTTGAGGCACTTGATCTATTTGCCTTGTTATTGCCATGGACCACTGAGCCTCTTTCTTTCTGATTTCCTGGGCAGTGAATAATACTCACAGTTTCCTGCTTCATCAGCGCACCCAAGAGATCCAAGATTTACTGTTTGTTTTTTATTTCTTTTCCCTCTATTGTGAGCAATCCTCTCTCTTGGTATACAGAACCCTGAACATGGGCTGTGGCAAAGGCATGCCTGCTATCCAAGTAGATGTTAATTTTCTTTCTGGCCAAGTCTTTGGTGAGGTCAATTATCTCTGCTTTCTGGGCCAATGTGCAGTGGACAGAGGCTCAGTCCAGATGACATTTGTGCCATCCACCACTGCAGCACCTGCTTGATTCTGACCTTCATGGAGAAAACTGCTCCAGTCTGTAAAACAGGTAACCTCAGATCCCAGTGGGAACATTCTGAGGGATCTTTCCATTCAAAGGTAAAGGATTGCTTTTTTTTTTTTTTTTTTTTTTTTTTGGTTTGTCAAGACAGGGTTTCTTTGTGTAGACCTGGCTGTCCTGCAACTCACTCTGTAGACTGGGCTGGCCTCAAACTCAGAAATTCACCTGCCTCTACCTCCCAAGGGCTGGGATTAAAGGCGTGTGCTACCACTGCCTGGCAGGGTGATGCATTCTTGGCTTCGGTGTGCCTGCAGCAGGCAGAAGAAAGCATCTTTCAAGCCTAAGATCATGTACCAAATTCTGGAAGGTGCCAAAGAACTTAACAGTGTAGGCTTTAGGCACAGTAGGGTGGATGTCAGTCACTCGGTGGTTTACCTCCCAGGCTGGGCAGTAATCATTAGTGCCCAGCTTCTTAACTGGCAGAAGGGGTGGGCTTGAGGGCAAACAGGACTTATGCATCACCCAAATCTGGAGGAGATTGGAGATGTGTGGCTCAATTTTTTATGTGCCTCTGGAGATATAGGGTATTGTCTGAAAGACACTGGGGTAGCTTGCACCTTGGGTTCTATCACAACAGGGATGATATTTTGCTTTGTCCAAAAAGACTGAAGGGAATGTTTCCAACCACCAAGTCAAGTACTAGTCCTGAGTAAAGGTGGTTTCAAATAATTTATACTCATCATCTAGTCTGGTAGTCAGAACAAGTATGGACTCTCCTTTTGGGCCAGTTAGTTGTGGCTTATCAAGCAGGAAGTGTATCTGGTCCCCTATCTTGGAGAATAAGTCTTGCCCCAAGAGAGGGTAGGGACAGTCTGGAATGACCATAAATGAATAGGATACCTGGACAAATATGGAAGAAATGTCCAGAATTCTTACTCATGACTCAAGTTTCATGTCCCAACCAACATCTTGGCCACATTCTTGAATCTATACTTGTCCCACGGGAGAAGGCTGCAACGAAGAGGGCTTCCCTTGTTAAATGTAACTTAAAGGAACTTCACCTTGACTAAATCTCGGTTCTTTAGGAACTCCAAGAGTATGAAGTAATTTTCATAGCAAGCAGGTTTCCAGGGTACTCTCCATATCCATGGATATTACTGTGATGTTGACTACATAGGTTCTGGTCATTTCTAGGGCAGTAAGATCTCAAGGTGAAAAAGACAGAGCAATGAACAATCCCAGAGTATCAATGTGTCAAGTCAGGTCTTCCCAGTGGAGACCTCCAATATAAACTAGGACTCTAAGAGAGTCAGTGTGAGGCTTTGTTCCCTCTGAGACAAGACATGAGCCCCTGCAGGAAATGGCTTCCATCTCTAGAGTAAAAGAATCTGACAGGGAAGCCCCTACCTGCCATTGAGAGCTCATCTCCTGGGTTTCCCAGCCACAAGCAAGTGCTTTTTGGAAGTGGGGGACCCTCTCATTTCCCCCAGCATCAGTACTGAAGGAAGCCTGCCCAAATCAAGTAGTCTCCCCCTCTAAGCTGGCTATCATGAGCTAGCTACTATGGCCAGCTGAAAGAGCAGAGATGGGAACTGGCAGGGATGACTTGGTAGACTCAGTGTAGCAAAAGAAAAACTGAGATCTTGACTGGGAGAACAAAGGGTTTATTGGACTCAACAAGGGGACATAAAGCCGCATACATGAGAATCCTGCAGAACCTCAGACACTTATGTGTGGATGGTGATGGCTTAATACCTTGGAATTCTGCCTCTACCCTCTGCTAGCCACGGGCCTCCAGGGCCAAGATTAGCAAGCCACAACAAAATGGCATTCTAGGAAGTACATATTTGAAATTCCTAGAGAGGAGTGGGGCATTTACCAAGCAGGGGCTATAAAGTTGAAACAACGTATTCCACAAACACTACTCCCACCTTGGAGCTTCAATATCTCATAATTCATCACTAGAGGGCTCCAGGAAGGAATAGTTGCAAATGAGGATAAAACAACAAGGGTGGAGGTCCTTGGAAGGACCTTTTACAGCAAGGTCTGCAGGAAGACCGAGCCCAGATTTAACAGAAGCACCCTTGTCATGGTCCAGGTGCTGCCTCCAGTGGAAAATGGTGCATTGCAGAGGTCTTCCTTGCAACAGGAAGTATTCACGTTGACAGTAGTACCCAGGATCTCCATATTTTCAAGATTAGCAGGGCAGAAAGGAAAGCAGAGTTTGTTCTTTACTTTCCTTCTTTGAGAGTCTGCAAAACATCATGGAGTGACTCACTTATTATGCAGGGGCAACAGAGCATCCCAATGTCTGGGCCACAAGCCACCAGGCTGTATTACCCAGACACATCTCTAAGACATATTGAAGCCAGACATGTTAGCTCAGACTTGAAATCCCAGAACTTGGAAGACTGAGGCAGGAGAATTTTTATGAGTTCAATTCCAAACTGGGCTACATGGGGACTATATCCTTTGGCTACAGTGAAACATTGTCTCAAATAACAAATAAATCAAAAATCAAAACTGTGGGCTGGTAAGGAAGCTTGGTGGATAAAGCGCTTGTGTGCACAAGCATGAGTTCCCAGTTCTCATTACTAGAGCACATCAAAAACATGGGCAGTCATGGTGGCCTACTTGTATATCTGTGCTCAGGACACAAGGATTGAGATCCCCGAGGTAAGCTCACAGCCTAGACCAGCTCAATCTGCAAGCTTGTGGTACAGTGTGAGTCACTGCCTCAGTAAATAAGATAGTTGTCACAGAAGATACCCATCAACTTCTGGGCCCCATACACTTGTACCTTGCCAGTGCATGTACATCCACACATGTGTACACAGGTGTCCTTATATACAATGTGCTGGAGAAGCAGCTCAGTCAGTGAAGTGCTGGCCACATTGAAGCCTAAGGACCCAAGTTCAATAACCAGCAACCATGTAAAGAGCCAGCCAAGCCTGGGAGTGCTGGTTATGATCACTGTGCTGGGCCAGGAATTCGTAGGTCCTAGGAACTCCCTGCTAACTCCCTCCACTCTACCCACAACATACTTGGCAAACCTTAGGTCTTGATGAAAGATCTTGTCTCAAAAAAACAAGGTGATTGGGACTGAAGACATGGCTCAGCAATTAAAGCACTTGTTGTTCTTACAGAAGTACAGAGTTTGGTTCCCAGATGCATATCTTGGTTTACAACCATTAGTAATTCCAATTCCAGGAGATCTGAAACTCATTTGCATAACAAAGTTGACTGTGGCTGAGGAATGGTACTTAAAGATTTCCTATGAAATTTGTATGCATTACATTACATTACATATATTCATACATGTGCATCCACATTTTCACACACACACACACACTCACTCACACCACAAAGACACAGCACACTATATGATCACCCAGTGGCACAGCAGAAAGGGCAACCAGCCTCTCAGACTCTTGCAGTTCCCCAGGCAGTTATATCTAGGAGTCCTGCTCCAGGAGACAGGCAGGATGTGGTCAGAGCAGGAAACTGGATAGCAGGGTGGGGCTGCTCCTGCCTTGTCTATCTGAGGATATGCCTGGAATGTGCAACTTTGCAGGATTTGATATGTCCTAAGGTCTCTTTCTACTGAAATTCCTAAGTCATTCCTTTAGCCTAAACTCCAGATTCCTTCATTATATGCAAAGGCTCATTAGATGTTTCCAGCTCTCCTGGTCTGTCAGTGAGCCAGTGAGACCCTAGATGAAACACATGAGTAGGAACATCACTTGAGTGCACTGGCGACAGAGGAGGAAGATGAACACTGTGCATGCCAGTAGGCAGCCTTGCTTTATGATCCACATCCCAGCATATCCCTGGACCCCAACAGCCCCCACTTTGAAGGAATCCCACTCCAAACCCAAGAAAGCTCTGTTTCAAGGGAGGAGAACCATGGTCCTTAACAAGTGCCCAGATCTGATGTTTTCTTCCAAGCTACCCTCAGCCATCTTTATGGAGGCCACAGGGAACTTACCCACAATAAGTTCTACCTGCTGAGAAATGCAGACTGCATCAGGGTAGGGGCAGGTAATTGATTTGCAGGCAATTCCAAGTGAAACTCCCAGGCAGTTATAGCACTCCAGCCCCTGAGCTGAGAAAAAAGCCAATATATGAGGGCTAGTTCATGCCCTTCCTAGAACAGAACCCTTCTCTCCAATGTCTTTACTTCCACACAGCTGCTGGGTGCTAGGACAGAGCAAGGATATTACTGCCCAGTCACCTCTGCCAAAAGCAAAAGTGAACCATGACCCTCCATTGTTCAAGTATGCTCGGCCCTGCTGCCTCAGCTAGCCAAACCCACAGCAGAGACCTGCACCCCAAGGGGAATTAGAGGGGCAATCACCATATTGGGAAAACAAAGATACAAAATGTCTGCTCAAGAAATGAGTGGGTGTGTAATAGGTAGTGGGGCCATCAGATAGGGAAGGCTTTTCTGACCTGTCCCACCCTACACCTGCAGAGCTGGCCCCTGTATATTGAAGCATGACAAAGCACTGAATGTCCCAGAGTCCAGCTCAAAGGTCAGACTCACCATGAGGTTTCCTGCAATACACATGTAACTAGAAGTATAGGGGTATCTGAAAGCTCAGACTTCTTAGAATAGAGATGTTCTAGCATTTGGGCCTCGTGTGGCATGTGCTGGGCATAAGGAAAAGTAAAATGCCAAGATTTGAGGATTCCAAACCCTTGGCTTGGCCTTCAGGCCAGAAAAAGAAGCCTCTACCAGTTTGTGTGCACCCAGGCCAGAGGCCTGCTTGGTAGACCAGGGCAGCAGGGTTAGAGTCTAAAGGACAGGCTGCTCTGGTGGTCAGGGTTTGTGGCACAGGTAGTAACATTGAAACGTCTTTCTGGTATGTAGTGATGGTTGCAAGGCAGGCGCTGGCAGGGTTACAGACCCAGTAAAGCACACAACACATGAGGCTTCACCCATCACAAGCCGATTCCCAATCCCCTGACACCAGCACACCTTGGGCACTGAGCACACAATGGAGGTGCAGGTGTAACCACAACCCTGAGGCAGTTTGCCATCTCCATTTTACCCTCCTGGCCATCTCTCATTTTCCACCTCACCTCTTTCTGCACACAATAGGACCACAAGAAGGATGAGTACACAGGACTTTGTAGTGTGACAACTGTCCATCCTTGGAGAAGGGCTGCACAGATCAAACCTTGGAAGTTGAAGCCAGTTATTAGATCATCATTCACATCCCTGGGCTCTCACAGGGCTCAAGCATCCACTCTTCCCACCCTCCAACACTCCCCCCCCCCCCAGCTTTCCCCAAGGAATACATGTCTGCCTATTTCTCTCATCCACCACCCACCCAGCTTTTCCTTCCTAATCTCACACTCCCAACCCCAGCCCTATCCTGAGGGCTCTTCCCTTTGTCACCTAGCAGCTCCCTCCTGACACCAGTCCTTACTTCCTCTCTGACCAGGTTGCAGGCACAGTGGTAAGATCTGTCAGATGTGCACTGAAGTAAGTACTTTAATTTCCTTTAGCTCCTCCCAGCTGACATCCTGAAGAGGGAGGGGTTTCTATACTTACTTCCTCCAGGCCAACATGTTTATTGGTTAAGATTTAGCAAGGTTTGTTGGTGATCTGGTCAGCAAGATTTATAGCTGTTGAGGAGGGAGGACCACTCAGTTGGGGAGAGACAATGGTGCTGTAGGAATAAGAGAGCAGAGATGGAGGGGCCACAGTTGGCTTGTGCTTGCCCTCAGAAAGCAAAGGAAAGAGGCAACTTGCTCAGCCTTTTCCTAGTTTTTTTGTTTGTTTGTTTCCCTTCATCTTTTGTTTTTGTTTTTGTTTTTCGAGGCATATTTGCTCTGTGTAACTTTGGCTGTCCGGGGGACTTGCTCTGTATACCAGGCTGGCTACAACCAATACTTTCAAAGGCAAGTGCTGTAGCTTGTGTTTTTTGCCACCACCACCAGACTTTTTCTTGTTTCAAATTAGAGGGTATGAGTTGCAGTGGCTCAGAGCCCAGGGCCCTCCTTTTTATAAGCAGGCAAACAACTGACAAATACCTGGCGACTGGCTCTACAGGGTCTTATATTCAAAAAGTGCAAGTCCTGAGCAAAGAATTTACTGACAACTGGGATGGAAGTTACTAAGCAGTGTCTGATATGTTTGGGTGATATAAGGGGCTGCAGGTGCTATTAGCATCTGGTAGCTAGAGTCAAGGCAGTTCTTTTCATGGCACAAGGCTTTTTTTTGCAGAGGGTGGATGACCCCAGTGTCCCTGCTGCCCAGAAGCCACCATGAAGAAGCCACATGCTATTTCTTCCTCCTCCAGTTTGTATGTGCCCTGTCTCCTCACCTATGAGGTCCTAGTCCAATGTGTCCCAAAAAGGACATAAGTTTCCTTGGCCTTTATGTCACTACCATGTGGCATGGTATTGTAATAACTCAAACCTTACTAATTAGCCAAATATTGATGGCATCTGTGGCCCAGCCTTGGGATGAGCAGCAGGGCCTCCACAGCAAGCCAGAGTCTGAGTTTCCTAACCTAGTGGAGCTGAGAGCACAGTAAGTAGCCCATGTAAGTGTCTACAAGGCACTGATACAGGTTAGAGTAGGAAGGCTAGGCACCGAATGAGACCTGAGCTGGAAATCATCCTGAGATGATGCCACAGTAAATGAACAGGTATGCTCAGAGGACAATGAGTCAGAAAATGGACCACAGCATCAGTGAAGGTGAGCACATCCACTTAAGCAGGCAAGGCTGCAAAGGGAAGGAAGCCAGAGGCTCAGAGAACATCAAGCAGATTCTCCTGATGTAAACCACAGGGCAGACCAAAGTATCTCAGTCTTTCTAGCATCTCTAGTTGGTTCTACATGTATATCCAACTCCAGTGTCAAAGTTCTAGGTTATGCAGGATGATTAATCGAAAGAAAGAGAGACTCTGTAGGCTGAAGTCAGAATTCTCAAGGAGCAGTGGGGAATCAACCTTTCCAGGACTAAAAACCAAACCCAAAGACTGATCAAAGCCTTTGTGCCAACCTCAGGAATTCATGACACAATGGTTCTGTTAATATTCTGTTACACTCCAGGGCCTCTATCCTACACTATTACAAAATATCTTCCCTGTTAACCTATAATCCACATTTGCCACCAACATTGTATAATCCAGCACAGTGGTAGGAGGAAGAGAGCAAGCAAGAAATGTTTTCTCTCTAATTCCTTCATTTGTGGACCTAGGCATTGGCTCATGTATGAACAAGTGTATGTGAAAAAAAAAAAAAAGCAGACAGCAAACCCCTGCAAACAAACAGGGCATCAGTGAAAGATCCAAGAGACAGTCCCTCTCAATTTCACCATCCAATGAGTTTATGGGACTTTTTTACAGAGGATGGGGGAGGTCACTTACAGGAATATGCATAATTTCTGAGCAGCTAAGTCACAACTAAGTCTCACCCCATCATGTAAGCAGTGTCATCAAGTCCCCGATTCAGTTAATCTTCTGTTTCCTCTATAGCCTAGCATCTTCTGGGACTACTTGTGGCTGGAGAAGAGCAGGAAGGCTAATGGCTGTAACTTCAAGTGACAGTACTTCCTTCTGAGTATAGAGATTTCTGTCCAGTATCACAAACCTGTTGCTGTTTCACTCTTCAGACTCCATTGCTGGGGCTCCTGGGCCAACATTATTCCTATCTAAAATGGCAATGGGACCATCACCTTTTCTTTGGAAGAAATGGCCATATAACCAGAGTGCAGATCACTGTTTTTCTAAAAGCCTTAAACTTGGTGTTCTCATGAATCTTCATCTTTCCACCCAGCACCACTCTTGGGGAAATAGCTTCCCCTAGTGGTGGACTCCTGCCCAAATTACTGACAGACCACTTAAATTAACTCTTAAGGGAGAGGGCAACAGAGTACTTGAGTCAGGGGCACAGGAGGAAAGGAATGGTTTAGGAGGTGCCACACTGGGGGCAGGGACCTTCCAAGTGTATCAGGTAGACTGCCAATCACATGATTTCTAAGAAGACAGTTCTCTGGTGGGGAAATAGAAGCCTAACTGGCTTTATCATGACTTGGCTTTTGTCTCTGTGAAGTTGAGTAGGCCCAAGCCTGATTTGGGTAGGGACCAGCCCCACTCCTGCAGTGCTCTAGGAGTGCTGTCCAAGGATAAGAGAAGTGTTAGCATTTCTTCTAGGCTCTGTCCCACAGTTATCTGGCAACATCCAGGTATGGCTGACTCACTATAAAAGGGGTTGCTTGCCCCTCCTCACTCTCTTCTCTTCCTTTATTGTTCTCTTCCCCCCTCTGTCCCTTCTCTACCCATTCCCTTCTCCCCTCTTTCTCTATGTGCTCATAGCTGGCCTATACTATTCTCTCCTCCTCCTCTTCCTCTTCCTCCTCCTCCTCCTCCCCCCCTCTCTCCCTTTCTCTGTCTCTACTTCCTCAATTCACCCTTCCCATGCCCTAAATAATCTTCATTCTGTACTATTCAGTCCATCTCCAATTAGGTTGTAAAACCATCAAGGCTTTGTTTAGTCTACTCAAGGCACGAGGAAGGACATAATACGAACTTTTTTGTTTTCTCAAGATGAGCTGGATGGGAGCACAAGATTTTCTTGTTTTTCATGATCCTGTCTAGGGAATAGAGTGACTATGCAGAAGTGCCTGTCTTAGGTCCATGTCTATATCGCTCCTTCTTACCCTTTGTGGAGGACTAACACACCTTTTTGGTGTTTTCTCTGTCTTAGGTCAATAGGAGCTCAAGAACACTCTTACCTGTCCCTGACTACCACTTTTCAAAATCACACTTGTTCCCATTCAGATCAAAGCCCCAAAGGACATATGAATAGGCACTCAATGCATTTCTTCTTATTGACGAATAACTGCCATTGTGAATAACCAAGCTTGCTGAAAGCAATCCTGTGTGAAGGCAACCAATCTGTTTCCTAAAGGTAAAAGAAACAAGATCAAAGAAAGTTGTCTGCAGGAATGTCCCAGGTATTCAATTCAGCTAATTTGTAAAGATCAAACACAAAGTCTGGCCACCAGGTGTATGAGGAGTGGCTTTGAGAATTGATTGAAAACACTTAGTCTCTAATAAGAGTGGAGACTACACTCCAGGTTAACTCAGCTGGATGATAGGGATTTTGAGCCATCTTCATCATTGGTATCTCCAAAATTGGATTGATTTCTAGACTGGTCCATGATTGAGTCACAATAACTGGTCACATTAAAGGAAAGAGAAGAATCATTATAAATGCTCCTTTTGATTAATTTTTCTAAGTCAGTTTCCACAGTCTCCATGTTCTGTGTCCCACAAGGTCTAAAAGCTTGAAATAAGGCAGCTTGTCCAATCTGGGATATAGGCGAGGAAAGATGGGTCAAAAACATATGTCCAATGCAACTTTCCTGTCACCATTGTCAGGATACTCAGCAAGCTCACAGAAAAGCCTCATTCTTTGTCTCAGCATCAGCATGTCACATCAATCCCTCTGGCAGCTAACATGTTCCCGCAGCATCCTGCAGAAACAATACAATCAGGCTCTCTTCCCCATATTAAATACCTGATCAGGATCATGCCATATGCCAGTGAGTGGATCCTTCAATTTCACCTAGGCATTAAATATGCCTAGTTGTAGGGTGCCATAGACACTCATCAGAGAGACCCTTGATATCCAAATTTTAAAATAAAAAGAGCATGAGTTAAATAATGTGTATGAGAATATAATTTCTCCTTTTTTACTTTTTGTTTTTTATGAAGATATTATTTAAAGTTCCATGATGCCTTGTCCTTGAGGATTGTGAGGAATCCCAGTAATGTGAGTAATATTAAATTGTCGACAAAACATCTCAAATGCTTGACTGAAATAACCAGTTCCATTATCTGTTTTAATCTGATTTGGAACACCAAACAGAGAAAATCAGTGCAGGCAATGGCTAATTACATTTTTAGTTGCTTTTTCTATTAAAGCAGTTGCAACTAGAAAGCCTGAAAAGGAGTCAAGTCACATGTACATATTTTAATTTTCTAAAATCAGAAATATGAGTACCATACATTTACAATAGGTGATTGGTATAAGTCCTGAAGGGTTAATACCATTATGTAGTACAGGTAGAAACTGAGGACATTGAGGACAAGTCTTTACAATTTGACATGCACACTCTCTAAAAATACCAAATTATTGTCTCAAGCTATTAGTATTTTGATGATGAGATTGTATGACAAATTGTTCCTTTGTAAGGCCTATACTCTGCCTGGTATACAAATCTGCTGTGTCATTGCCCTAAGGGATCTGTCCAGGCAATCCAGTATGAGCTCTTAAATTTTCTAAGACAGTCATTTAAAGAAACAATACTTGCTCTTAACTTGGGGTGTATTTGCATAAATAATTGCAAAATTGGAAAATAGTGGTATCTAAAAAGGAACAATTTCAAGCAATTGCAAACCATGAATTATGTATTGGATATCAATATACAAATTAAAAGCTAGATTTTTCAAAATTTCAAAAACAGTGGCTACAGCATGTAATTCAATTATTTGTGCTGAAGTGGAAGGAAACTCAGGAGAATAAACACATGATCCAATTACATATGCTGCCTTCCCATTAGATAAGCCATCTATAAATACAGTAAGCACTTTCTCTATTGATTATGTATACAAACTTACAGGGAATACAAAGGCATTCATAGAACCAAATTGTAACAACTTGTCTTTGGATAATGATTATCAATTCTGGCTAAAATGTTTGCCATGCAATAGGCCATTTTTTCAGTATTCTGCAATAACCAATTTAATTGCTGTTTGGAATAAGGAATAAACATTTTATCAGGTTTGTAAGACATTCTTTCCAAAATACTTTCAAGATTCTATCCTACAATTCTGTATTAACATAGCAGGAGCTTCATAATAGGGTGTTAAAACTTTATGTGGAGATGAAGAAAGATGAATCCATATTAATGGTCCCTTTTGTCAAAGAATTGCTGTGTGTACATGAGTAGCAAAAACTACACAATCAGCCAACAATTGATTGTACTAGCTTCCTCTACTTTCTGCAAGGCTATTTGTCCCTCACCAATCAGTTAATTTGCATCCACCTTGAAAAGCTCAAAGAGAGGCTAAAGTTCTACTGTGGTGAGCTGAAAGGTGAGGTCTTAGCCAATTAACCTCTCCTAGAAGCCTTTTAACATAAGTAAACTACATTTCCTTATTTAAATTTTCTGTGCCACAGTTTATTTAAGATATAACTGATGTCCCAAATATTGAAAAGGATATTGCCTTTGAATCCTTTCTGGAACAACTACCACTCCATAATTTTAAAGCTCATTGTATAAGAGCAAAGGCTTGTAGTAAAAATGCTGTCAGGGGGATCAGCTAATAAAATACCTTCCATGTAATGAATAATATACACTAAAAGATTCAAAGTCCTAACTTCTTGTATTGCAGTAGAGACATTTTCTTTCTTTCTTTCTTTCTTTCTTTCTTTCTTTCTTTCTTTCTTTCTTTCTTTCTTTCTTTCTTTCTCTCTCTCTCTCTCTCTCTCTCTCTCTCTCTCTCTCTCTCTCTCTTTCTTTCTTTCTTCATAATGTAAGGCTATTAGCCATTCCCCGAGGCAAAGATTTCCAATGATATTACTTCATGGGCTTTTTAAAATTACAAGCAAGCTCACTAAATGTAAAGCTCTCACAGTCACCAGGGTGCAAAATATCAGTATAAAAAAATCCTCCAAATCCATAATAATTTTATATCCATTTCCTGAAATAACAGCTAGAGAGTAGGCAAACCATGTTCTAATGCCCCCACAAGTTCCTAGTTTCATTAACCTTTCATAAATCTTGAGTTTGAACTTTTTATTTGGTTTAATAGAATAAACAATACCTTGGAGGTGAGTGAATACATCAGCTCCATTGTCCATTAATCCTTCAAAGTCCTTTTGCTTCAATTAGTATTTTAAGGTTAGCAGGTACAGTTACAATGCCATGGGAGGGGGGAAAGCAGCCATAATATTGACTCTTTTATAATAATACTGCCTTGGCCTAAAAATAATTGCCAGTACCCTGGAGGCAAGGGCCCAGAAACACTTGTAGGCAGGGTTTGCAAGACAAAAATCAATGACACACAAGCCTCTGCTGAGGATGCTCTGAAACTTCCATTAACTCAAAAGTAAATATTTACTGTAATCACCTCAAGGCAGCAGTTCCTTGGTCAGAAGCAATGCTCTGTGGAATAGAATGATGGTGGATGAGCATTCTGTAAGTTCAAGGATAATGGTTTTGGCCGAAACATTATGTGCAGGAAAGGCAAATCCATAGCCAGAATAATTATCTGCTCAATTAAGAAAAAAATGTTATCCTTTCTACAGAGGAAGTGGTCCAGTGCAGTCAACCTGCCACCAGGGTGCTGGCTGGTCACCACGAGAAATAGTGTCATATCTGGGGCTCAGTGTTGCTCTCTGCTGTTGGCAGATCTGGCATTCCGCAGCAGCTTTAGCCAGGTCAGCCTTGGTGAGTAGAAATCCATGTTGCTGAGCCCAAGAATAACCTCTATATTGGCCACCATGGCCACTTATTTCATGTGCACATTGAGCAATGACAGGGATGGCTGGAGAAAGAGGCTGACTATCCACAGAATGGGTCATCTTATCTACTTGATTATTGAACTCCTCCTCAGCTGAAGTCACCTTTTGGTAAGTGAGACTTTACATAGAACACACATACCTTGACATTCTTTGTCCATATGGAGAGATCTATCCACATATTTCATCCTCCAGATGTCATTCTCACTAATTTAAAAATCATGACCTTTCCAAACACCTGACCATCCAACCAATCCATTAGCTACAGCCCATGAGTCAGTGAATGATGGTACATCTGGCCATTTCTTCTTCCAAACAAACTGTAATGCCATGTTTACTGCATGAAATTCTACCCACTGTGAAGATTTTCCTTCACCTGCAGCTTTCCGGGTTGTCCTGGAAAGGTATAATGCTGCAGCTGTCCACTTGGGGTACTACCTGCATAACGTGCAGAGCCATCAGTAAACCAGGTCATAGTCTTCTCTTCCTCAGTCAACTGATCATAGGGCACATTCAATGAGGCTATAGGTGCATGCTTAACAGCAGATGACATTGCAACAGTAGTACAAACCATAAGCATTTGAGCAATGTCTTCATGTAACTTGTTTGTGCCTTCAGGACCTGCTTTGGTCCAATCATGAATATACTACTTCCATTTGATAATAGACTGCTGCTGTGCATGTCTTACTTTATGACTTGGAGGGTCTGATAGCACGCAGCTCATGATGGGTAGTTAAGGTCACATGGTAACTTGGTGTCCTATTGTCAAACATTCAGTTTCCCCTAAGGCCCAATAACAGTCTGTGATGGTTTGTATATCCTTGGACCAGGGAGTGGCACCATCTGAAGTTGTGGCCTTGTTGGAATAGGTGTGACCTGGTTGGAATGGGTGTGTCACTGTGGGTGTGGGTATAAGATCCTCATCCTAGTTGCCTGGAAGTCAGTCTTCCACTAGCAGCCTTTGGATGAAGACATAGAACTCTCAGCTCCTCCTGCGACATGCCTGCCTGGATACTGCCGTGCTCCCACCTTGATGATAATGGACTGAACCTCTGAACCTGTAAGCCAGCCCCAATTAAATGTTGTTTTTTATAAGACTTGCTTTGGTCATGGTGTCTATTCACAGCAGTAAAACCCTAACTAAGACAGAAGTTGGTACTGGGAGTGGGGTATTGCTCTGATAGGCCTGACCATGCTTTTATTTGAAAGAATGTAGATTTTTTGGACTTTAGATTTGGAACTCAGTGGAATGCTTTAAATGGGGCTTAATGGGTCATCCTAGTAGGAATATGGAATACTTTGTTGCTGGGAGTAATTTGAACTGTGTTGACCTGGCCCAAGAGATTTCAAAGGAGAAGAATTACAGTATGTGGCATAAAGACTGTTTTGTGGTATTTTGGTGAAGAATGTGGCTACGTTTTGCCCTTGTCTGAAAAGTCTGCCTGAGGCTAAGGTGAAGAGACCTGGATTAATTGCATTAATTGCATTGACAAAGGAAGTTTCAAAGAAGCCCAGCAGAGACTCTGTTTTCTGGTTAAGTCTCACAAAGAAAAGTTTGAACAAGCATAGCAAGCTTAGAAAGGCCAAAAATAAAATATATGGTTCGAGTATTAAAGGCATACCAGGAAGTGAAATGGAGCAAAATCCTGTGTTCTAGGAGATAACACATTAAGGGAGTGGGACCTTGGGGCAAGATTCTACCCAGCTAAATTAAATCCAGGCATGGTGGTACACACCTTTAATCCCATGAGACAGGCATGCTGATCTCTGCATTCAAAGTCAATCTACAGAGCAAGAACCAGGATAGCCAAGCTTAGGCAGTGAAGGATTTAGAAAACATAAAGCTAGTGATAATGTAATAGTACAAGGGGATCATGTTCTAGTTCCTGTAAGCAGCAGAACTCGGCAGCTTCAGCCATGTGGCTCTGGCTCTAGAGTTAAGAATGGAAGGAACTACTGGGAAAATTGATGCTGGTTAGCTGGAGCTAAGGAATTAGCAGTGATTAAGAAGAGACCAGCATCACTGAGGTGAAATCTTCTGGAAATTGTTTTCTGGGAACACAAAGAAACTGTGTTACAGAGATACCCAAGGTTGTACCTCATGCTGCGGCTGGACTTGGTAATGTGTAAGAGTCACTCAGGTGGTACTGCTTGTGAAGGAATGAAGGGATCATGGAGAGAAGCTGAGGCTTAGCACTGTGAGAGGCCAGAGAAGGCCATTGGAGAAGGTGAAGCCTCAGCTGTAGTTGATGGCCCAGGACTGAAGGGGTCATGCAAAGGATTTGAGGCTTGGCACCCTAAAGAGAGCCTATGAGAGGCTATTGGTGAAGCCTAGTTGGAGTGGAACACCCCGGTGTATTGGAGATGTCAGTACCATGGAATGATCACCAAGAACAGCAGCCATAGTGGAGTGGATCAACCTGAGCTTAGAGTGCTACAGAGGGGCAGAGCTGGAAAAGTGATGCCAGCCCTTAGGAGGAGTCCAAAAGTTCAAGTGGAATCCCAGACACTGAAACAAGAAGCTGTAACATTGAAATTGCCTTGGAGACTCAAAGATGTTAAAGATGCCAGAGCCATGGGATACATGCTGAGGAAAGCTGCTAATAGGGAGTGGAACCAGCCCAGGAGAAAGCAGTTTGCTGCAGTCAACAAAGGTGAAAAAGGAGTAGAGATCTGAAGACTGCTTTGATATCAGCCATGGAGATGCAGAGTTTGGAGTTTGCCCAGCTGGTTTCCTGACTTGCTTTGGGGATTACAGTTAATTAAGTTGAATGAATCTCAGAAGAGACCTTGAACTTTGGACTTTTAACATTGTTGGGACTGCTATAGACTATGAGGATTTTGAAAGTTGGACTAAATGCATTTTGCATTATGCTATGTTTAAGTATGGCCCCCATAGACTCATGTTTTTGAACAAGTCTATGGGGACCAGGGTGTGGAATGTGATGGTTTGTATATCCTTGGACCAGGGAGTGGCACCATCTGAAGTTGTGGCCTTGTTGGAATAGGTGTGACCTGGTTGGAATGGGTGTGTCACTGTGGGTGTGGGTATAAGATCCTCACCCTAGTTGCCTGGAAGTCAGTCTTCCACTAGCAGCCTTTGGATGAAGACATAGAACTCTCAGCTCTACCTGCGCCATGCCTGCCTGGATACTGCCATGCTCCCACCTTGATGATAATGGACTGAACCTCTGAACCTGTAAGCCAGCCCCAATTAAATGTTGTTTTTTATAAGACTTGCCTTGGTCATGGTGTCTATTCACAGCAGTAAAACCCTAACTAAGACACAGGCCAAGATCTGTTTTTCAAAGGGAGAACTGTAGTTGATGGTAGAGCTTTTCTCCAAAATCCCAAAGGTCTCTTCTGTAACTCACCTACAGGGGCCTGCCAGATGTTCCAAACAGCATCTCTATCTGTCACTGAAAGGGCCGGGCACAATAACTTATCTTCAACTTGCAAGGAATATCTCTGCATGCTCCACACCACTGTACTCCTGAGAATTTTACTGATGTAGATGGTCCTTGAATTTTGGTGGAATTTATTTCCCATTCCCTGATAAGCATATTTGTTACTCATGAGTCCAAAGTGGTTGCTCCTTCCTGTTCACTTGGTCCAATCAGCATAATGTCATCAATATAGTGCACCAATGTGATATTTTGTGGAAGAGACAAACGATCACAGTTCCTTCTAACTAAGTTATGACACAGGGCAGGAGAGTTCCTATATATCCTTAAGACAAAACAGTTAAAGTATACTGCTGGCCTTGTCAAGTGAAAGAAAATTGCTTCTTGTGGTCCTTATGTACAGGGACTGAGAAGAAGGCATTGTAGAATCCAAAATAAATTCAACACCCCCTAGTCATTCCCCCTTTGAAGGGACTTTCCAAACTATACTAGCAGGACAAATGCAGAGCCAGATAAGGAAGCTGGCTGACTAAACAATGCTGAGGAAAAACCCCACAAGGGCAGGCAGAGTGAGGGACTAGGCCAAAGGCAGTCACCCTATTCAAACCAACTTTCTTAGTCAGGGTTTCTATTCCTGCACAAACATCATAACCAAGAAGCAAGTTGGGGAGTGAAGGGTTTATTCGGCTTATGCTTCTGTTCTTCACCAAGGAAGTCAGGACTGGAACTCAAGCAGGTCAGGAAGCAGGAGCTGATGCAGAGGCCATGGAGGGATGTTCCTTACTAGCTTGTTCCCCTGGCTTGCTCAGCCTGCTCTCTTATAGAACCAAGACTACCAGCCCAGAGATGGTTCCACCCACAAGGGGCCTTTTCCCCTTGATCACTAATTGAGAAAATGCCTTACAGCTGGATCTCATGGAGGCATTTCCTCAACTGAAGCTCCTTTCTCTATGATAACTCCAAACTAGCCAGTACAATTGACCCCTTGTCAACTTGACACACAAACACATCACCAGTAAGCCTCATCCTTTACATTCTTATTCATCCCCAAGGTCTAAATAACTTTAAACACCCCACAGTCTTTACATATTCTTAAAATTTTAATCTCTTTAAAATATCCATCTCTTTTAAAATCCAAAGTCTTTTTACAATTAAGTCTCTTAACTGTGAGCTCCACTAAAATAGTTTCTTCCTTCAAGAGGCAAAATATCATGGCACAGTCACAATCAAAAGCAAAAATCAATCTCCAACTATCCAATGTCTGAGATCCAACTCAGGATCTTCTGGGCTCCTCCAAGGGCTTGGGTAACTTCTCCAGCCATGTCCTTTGTAGCACACACTGGAGCCTCTAGGCTCCAGATGCCTGTACTCCACTTCTGCTGCTCTTGGTGGTCATCTCATGGTACTGGCATCTCCAAAACACTGCATGACCCCTTCAGTCCTGGGTCGTCAATTGCAACTGAGGCTGCACCTTCACCAATGACCTTCCATGGCCTCTCACAGTGCTGAGCCTCAGCTGCTCTGTGTGACCCCTTCATGCCTTCAAAACCAGTACCACCTGGGTGACCCTTACACATTACCAAGTCCCACTGCATCAGGAGTACAACTTTGGCTATCTCTGGAACACAGCCTCTTTGTGCTTTCAGAAAACACTTCCCAGAAGATGTCATCTCAGCGATGCTGGTCTCTTCTTAATCACTGTTTATTTCTTAGCTCCAGCATCAATAGTCCCAGTAATGTAAAGATTTTGCTTTATTAGTTCTGGTATATTGTTAATCACAGCTGATTCTTCAGTCCCAGGTAATCAGAACCACAGAATAATCAAACTCCAAAATAGCAATGGCCCTGAAAAGAGTCTTTAATTTTCCCTCTGAAATTTCACAAGCCAGGCCTCCATCTTCTGCACTGTTCTTAGCATTATCTTCCAAGCTCCTACATAACATCTCACAGAGCTCTTAATACCGAATGGATCTTCTAGCCCAAAGTTCCAAAGTTCTTCCACAGTCCTCCCCCAAAACATGGTCAGGTTGTCACAGGAATACCCCACTATGCTGGTACCAATTTGTCTTAGTCAGGGTTTCTATTTCTGCACAAACATCATGGCCAAGAAGCAATTTGGGGAGGAAATGGTTTATTTGGCTTACACTTCCATACTGCTGTTCATCACCAAAGGAAGTCAGGACTGGAACTCAAACTGGTCAGGAAGCAGGAGCTGATACAGAGGCCATGGAGGGATGCTCCTTACTGGCTTGCTTCCCTTGGCTTGCTCAGCCTGCTCTCTTATAGAACCAAAACTACCAGCCCAGAGATGGTCCCACCCACAAGGGGCCTTTCCCCCTTGATCACTAATTGAGAAAATGCCTTATACTTGGATCTCATGGAGGCATTTCCTCAACTGAAGCTCCTTTCTTTGTTCTTTGTGATAACTCAAGCTGTGTCAAGTTGACACAAAACTAGCCAGTACACCAACCAATGTCAGAAAGTGTTACTTGCTACACTAATTAGAATAAGCCAGCTAGCCCTGTTGCCTAAATCTGCCCCTTGCAAGGTATAAAAAGTGTGTTCTCTGTTTGTTCAGGGTCTCTCCTCTTGCTTGCAGCCTGAGGATGGTGGTCCCAATGCATTGGATCAATAATAATAATAAAAAAAACACAACTCTTGAGGTTTGAAGCGAAGTTGGTCTTTATGGTCTTTGTGAGTGAGTCTTTTGGCAGACTCCAACATTTGGTGCATTGGCTGGGAAGATCCTCCTCAGGAGCAACCAGACCCCGTGCATTGGAGGACTGCTCAAGCAAGGTAAAGTGGGATCCCTGTCTGTCTGTCTGTCTGTCTGTCTGTCTGTCTGCCTGTGTGTATGTCTTGTTCGTATCTGCTGTCTGTGTTTGTCATTTGTGAGGCTGGATAGGTCCCAGGAGGGGACATCTGGCCTCAGGTTTATGAGGTTGTTTTGTTCCTGTTTTGGTCTCAGGTTTTGGGGTTCTCATGAGAGACCCCATCTGGGTGATCATGGTGACAGGCAGATGTGCCAGGAAGTCACAGGCCACATGAGACTGGAGGATGATCCAGATTCCCGCTGGGAGGTTGGATCAGAGGTGGTCCTTCTCAACCCAGTGGTAGCTAGGAGTCAGATACCACCTGGTATGGATAGTATCAGGCTTCTGTTGGAATAAAATCTAGGAGGCTCTGTGTTGGTCTTATTTGCTTTGGTCGCTTTCTGTGGTATTACTGTGAGGCTTTATCTGGATGGTTTCTGTTGTGTGTCCTGTGTGTCTTGGTGTGTCTCTGTGTTTGGACTTGGACTGATGACTGTTTTGAGAATCATGGGACAGACACTACCCATCCTTCTGGGCCTACCCTTTTCTCCCATCCACAGGTCCACTACCGGTTGGTACTTATGCCCTCTGGGAAAAGCCTAAGAAGAAAATCCTGACAGACCCCGATGCTGACCTCCTCTTTTCAGATCCTCAGCTGCTGCCCTATCCCCCATTTTATTCCCAACCTCAGGAAGCAGCTGGTGGGGTGCAGGCAGTCCTGCCCCCATTCTCATCCTCCTTGTGCTCACTTCTGGGCTGTGCTGCACATGTGTGAGATGGAGGGGGGGCAGAGTAAGGCTGAGTGAGGTGGGGTGAGGTGGAGTGAGGCAGAGGTGCTGGCCTAGGTGCTGAGGGGCTGCTGACTGCCGCAGGCTGCCAGCGCTTGCCAGCCGCGAGGCCCAGCTGTGCCCAATTGAGAGGAAAGGCAGAGAATTCTCTTAGCGGCTGGAAAGAATTTCCCAGGCATGGATGGGAGGTCCTCTCAGATGGGATGGCAGCTGAAAGTCTATCACCAGGCTCTAATGGCTTGTCTCCACGGGGCTGAGGTGTGCTCCATCAATCTGACCAAGGTAAAAGGGGTACAGAAGCTAGAATGATTGTAGGACAAGTCGGTAAGAGAGTTGTGTAGGTTGATAAGAAAGTACAGAGGAGGAGGAAGGAAGGAAGGAAGGAAGGAAGGAAGGAAGGAAGGAAGGAAGGAAAGTGCTGCTAAGAAGTGAACTAAGAAGTGCAGGAAGAGAAAGACAAAGAGGATGAGGAAGACAGATGTGTACAGATAGAGGTCTGTAAAGATGAAAGAAAGATTAAACCCATAGAGAATCTAAGCAAGTCGTTCTTGAGGGTAAGAAAAGCAAAGCTTCAGTAAACATAATGAGAAACAGACTCAGGAGAGATAGATGACAGTGGCAAATGGAGAGATTAACAGTGAGGAGGGGTAGAAATAGTGATGAAGGGAATTAGTGAGAGGTCTGAGTTGAGGCAAGAGGAAGGGTTGCTATACAAAAATAGGAAGCATGATGGGCAGAAGGACAAAGCACAAATGGTGAGACACACAGACAGGCTGACAAAGACAGAGAACAGTGTCAGGATCAGAGATGTGCAGCGAGACAGAAGGATAAACCAGGGCAGAGGTGAACTATGGGAGTGGATGGGTGACAGGATGTGGATGTGATAATTGGATAACATCCAAAGGAAGAAAAGACTAGGAGGAGGAACAAAAGGGTGGGGGGAGAGAGAGAGAGAGAGAGAGAGAGAGAGAGAGAGAGAGAGAGAGAGAGAACATTGTATGAGATCTCCATTACAGTCAGGAAAACAGAAACAAAGAGAGGTAAATAACAAAGAGTAGGGCCTGGCAATGTGGCACATGCTGATAATGCTAACACTTAGAAATGATAAGCAGAAAGAACAGGAAGCCTGGGAATTAAAAAGGGATAAGAGACAAGAGAGAAACTTGCATAAAATACTGACCACAGTAGTCAGGGAAACTAGAGATGTTAGTAAAACAGTACTGGGCAACTGCAGAGAGCCTTTGGCTGAAAATCAATGTGTTTACTGTAAAGAAAAAGGGCAGAGAGGCTGCCTCAAGAAGAGGGGCCCCCTTGTGACCAAAGCCTTCTACCTGTTCATGGCTAAGAGTAAAGGGATAGCAAATGGGGGGCTAACACAGAAGTTGGGTCCTTGGAAGAGGCTGGTAGCCCACCTGTCATAAAAACTAGATAGCCTTAGAGCTTGCCGAGGTACATGGGTGGCATAAAGATCTGACAGACAAGCCACTAGAGGTGCAGACATTACCTGGTTCACAGATGGGAGCAGCTGTCTAGAAGAAGGGAAGAAATATGCTGGAACAGCTATGTTGACTGACACCAAGTTATCTGGACACAGGCCCTGCCAGAGGACATGTCCACCCAAAGGGTATAACTGATCACCCTCACTAAGGTCTTGGAATTAGGAAAAGGAAAAAGACTCAACATCTACACAGATAGCAGGTATGCTTTTGCCACAGCCCACGTCCATGAGGCCATATATCAACATAGGGGTCTACTGGGAGGAAAAGAAATTAAGAACAAAGAGGAAATACTGGCTCTACTGAGGGTCCTCCACAACCCTGACAAGGTAAGCATCATCCACTGTCCTAGTCACCAGAAGAGAGATACCATGATATCAAGGGACACCAACATGGCAGACCAAGAGGCATGAGCGGTTGCAGCCATGGCCCTGCCAGTGCTCCTGGCAACAGAGCCAAAAAAAAAAAAAAAAAAAAAAAAAAAACCCTGTCCCCAAGTTTACCTACACAGCAGAGAACTTAGCCCTCATTTCCAAAGATTCCAGTCACCAGTTCAACAAAAATAAGAGACAGTGGTACACCTCTGGGGGGAAGAAAATCCTGCCACAAAGACAAGTAGAGGCTATGATCAAATAGATGCACCAGTGGACTCACTTAGGGGTAAGCAAGCTCATTCAGACATTCTCCAAGACTAAGTACCATGTACCAGGGTTAGAACAACTTGTGGAGCAGGTCGTGCACAAGTGTGTGCCCCGCTAAAAAGTCAATGTCTGCCACACCATGGTGGATCCAGGGAAGAGCTACCAGGGAGACAGACCTGGCATCTACTGGGAGGTAAATTTTACTGAGTTAAGACCTGGAAAATATGGGTATCAATACCTACTGGCTTTGTGGATACGTTCTCAAGATGGGTAGAAGCTTTTCCCTGTAAAAATGAGACAGCTCAGATAGTCGTCAAGAAGATTATTGAAGAAACTTCCAAGGTTCGGAGTGCCAAAAGCAATAGGGTCAGATAATGGCCCTGCCTTTGTTGCCCAGGTAAGTCAGGGGGTGGCCAAGTATTTAAAGGTCGAATGAAAATTACATTGTGTGTACAGACCTCAGAGCTCAGGACAGGTAGAAAGGATAAATAAAACCCTAAAAGAGACTGTGACAAAATTAACCATGGAGACTGGCACAGACTGGGTGCTCCTCCCCCCTTGTCCTGTTTAAAACCAGAAATACTCCCTCTCGATTCAGTCTTAATCATTTTGAGATCCTTTATGGGGCTCCTGCACCTCTCACTGTCTTAAATAATGTGATTGAACCCACATTTTGTTGTAATAATGATCTGTATGCTAGGTTAAAAGGCTTGCAGGTGGTGCAGAAAGAAGCCTGATCATATCTGGCTGCAGTGAATGAGCTGGGTACCCCAAAGACATCTCACCAGTTCCAGTCGGAGATCTGATCTACATATGCCAGCATTGTGCCCAGACCCTCGAACCTCACTGGAAGGGTCCATACCTAGTCCTGCTTACTACCCCTTCTTATCCTGCTTCTGTTCTTTACCTTTGGCCCATGCATCCTTAATCACATAAGTACAGTACAAGTTTTGATGCTCAGACCACAATATCAGTAGCTGCAGCAAAGTGAAACATCATTTCAAGATTGGAATGCACCAGAGAAAAAGGGGGGAATGTAGAAACCAAAATAAATTCAAGACCATCTAATCCCTTCCCGCTCTGAAGGGATTTTCCAAATTATACTAGCAGGACAAGTGCAGAGCCAGGTAAAGAAGCTGGCTGACTAAACAATGCTGAGAAAAAACCACAAGGGCAGGCAGAGTGAGGGACAAGGCCAAAGGTGGTCACCCTATGCAAACCAGCCAATGGCTGAAAGGGTTACTTGCTACACCAATTAGAATAAACCAGCTAGCCTTGTTGCCTAAATCTGCCTGTTACAAGGTATAAAAAGTGTGTTCTGTGTTTGTTTGAGGTCTCTCCTCTTGCCTGCATGCTAAGGGGGGTCCCAAATGTGTTTGATCAAAAAAAAAAAAAAAACCTCTTCCAGTTTGTAGCAATGTCGATCTCTGTGGTCTTTATGAGTGAGGGTCTTTTGGGGACCTCCATCAATCCACCTCAAGTGTAAGACAATTTGCTTCTGCATCTGATCTGCCTGTCTGAGTTGCTCTGAGGTGAGAAGCTACAGGTCTCTGGTTTAGCACCTCATAGTAAACCAGCAAGAGGCTAGATAAAGTAAGCCTTTGTTCTGATTTGCAGGAATCACTCACATTGTAAGATCTGTGAACGTTAAAGTTAAGTGGCTTAGTGGTTATGAGCATTGTCTGTTCTTCCAGAAGACAAGAATTTGATTCCCAGTACCTACCTTGTGGCTCATAACCATTTGCAACTACAGCTCCAGGGGCTTCAATACTCTTTATTTCTGGCCTTCAGGGGCACTGCAGGCTCATGGTGCCCAGGCATAAATACAGGCAATCTGCCCCCTGGCCCATCACCCCAAACAATAACAACAACAACAACAACAACAACAACAAAAACAAACAAACAAACAAACAAACAAACAAACAAACAAACCCTGACAGGTGTTTATGAGATCTTGCTTAAAAATTTTGTGTTTTGTAAGATGCTTGCTAATAGTTTCCACTATGTCAGCCAGACTTTTAGACACCTAAGAAACTGAAGCAAAGCCCATTAATATATCAACTTCCCACACTCAACTGTTGTAAAGTCACCTCTGTGGTATGGTCGGTATTACAAAGCAGATTTGACAGAGTTCTGGCTGAAGCTTAAGAGGTGATTTATTTGAACACACTGTCAGATTGGATTTTCAGAACTGATTGTCAGAGCTATAGGAAAATTAATTTTGGTAGATTACTACACGTGTACAAAGTATGGTCACACTTACCTGGTCTGTCCACAACAGAAAAAAATAAACTGGGTTTTCAAAAATGAATGAATGAGGAGGAGGAAGAGGGGGAGGAGGAGGAGGACAAGGAGGAGGGGGGAAACAAGTTATCAAAATCAAGACTCAGACATCCCAGTTGTAGTAGGTTTGTCATTGTGGGTGTGAGCTTTAAGACCCTTATCCCAGCTGCATGGAAGCCAGTCTTCTCCTAGTGCCCTTCAGATGAAAATGTAGAACTCTGAGCTCCTCCTGCACCAGGCCCGCCTGGAAGCTGCCATGTTCCTCCCTTGATGATAATGGACTGAGCCTCTGAATCTGTAAGCCAGACCCAATTAAATGTTGTCTTTTATCATGGTGTCTATTCACAGCAGTAAAACACTAAGACAGAAGTTGGTACCAGGGACTGTGGTATTGATGTGATAGGCCTGACCATGCTTTTGTTTGGAGGAATGTGGATTTTGGGACTTTGGATTCAGAAAGCAGTAAAATGCTTTAAGTGGGACTTAATGGATTATCCTATCATGAATATGATAGACTTCGTTTCTTGGGGTGATTTGAACTGTGGAAGCCTTGTACTAAAGGTTTCACATGGGAATATCAATATGTGGCCTAGAGATTGTTTTTGTAGTATTTGGTGACAAATGTGGCTGCTCTTTATCCTTGTTTGAAGAGTCTACCTGAGGATAAGATAAAGAGATTTATATTAATTGCATTGACAAAAGAAGTCTCAAAAAAAGCCCAATACAGACTTTGTTCTCTGGTTAAGTCTCATGAAGAGCTTTTTGAACAAGTGTAGCAAACTTAAAAAGGAAAAATATAAAATGTGTGGCTCAAGTAATAAAGAGGCACCAGGAAGTTAAATGGATGTGAATCAAGTTTGTGTTCAAGGAGATTAAGAGATTAAGGGAATGGTGACTTTGGGGCAATATCCCACCCAGCTAAGCTTATTGTTCATGCATTTGCTATTGTACATGGGATAGTTATATTAGGTGATATTACTTGGTTTTTGTTTCCACTTGAACTGTTTTTTTAAAAACAAACAAACAAACAAACATTGTTTTATATGCGTTTTTAAAAGATTTATTTATTTCATGCATGTGAGTACATTGTCTCTGTCTAAAGACAGAGACACACCATAAGAGGGCATCTGATCCTTGTTACAGATGGTTGTGAGCCACCATGTGGTTGCTGAGAATCGAACTCAGGATCTCTGGAAGAGCAGTCAGTGCTCTTGAGCACTGAGCCATTTCTCCAGCCCTTCACTTGGACTTTTAATCAGGAGTGAATTACAATCCAGAAATGAAAGACACAAGCTCTTGACCTGGATCTTGAGGAACAGAGGCCATGAAAAACTTAGGCCCAGGCAAAGTAGTACACGTCTTTCATCTCCGGAGACTGAGGCAAGCAGATCTCTCAATTCAAGGCCAGCCTGGGACAGAGTAAATTCTGGGAGGCACCAAGCTGGGAGACAAGCAGCCCTTTGTATAGTGAGTCAGGTACCCCTGGACATTGCTAGGTAACTATGTTGCAGAGCCTAGAAAAATGCTAGCACTGCCCAAAACCGTGGACAGTTCTCCTAGAGCACTGCTGGTATGGGCCTGGTCTCTACCCAAATCAGGCTTGGGCCTACTCAACTACATAGAGACAAAAGCCAAGTCATAATAAAGCCAGTGAGGCTTGTTTCCTAACCAGAGAATTGTCTTCTTAGATATCATGTGATTGGCAGTCTGACAATCTGTCTGATATACTTGAAAGCTCACTGCCACCAGTTTGGCACCTCTTAAACTATCCCTTTCCGCCCCTGGCCCTGACTCAAGCCATATAATCTAGCCCCTCTATTTCAATAAAGAAGCTGTCCTCCAACAGTCTTCTGAATCATTTATATCTACCATCCATACTACACTGCAACACCCTGATCCCCACCTCCTCTGCATCCTGAGAACACAGTCCATGCAAGAGGGGCATGTGACATGTGGAGGAAGCACACATAGTTAACATGAAGCATATGCTGTATGATTCAAGCTGGTGAGGGAGTCATATGTGACCCTGGCTACTTAACAGGTTCAAATGCTAGAACATCCCTATTCTAAGAGGTTCTTAGCTCTCAGATACCCTTACACTTTTAGTTGCACAAGTATTGCAGGAAGCCTCATGTTGAGGCTCAGCTTTGACTAGGACTCTGGGAAGTTCTGTGCACTGTCATTCTTTAATACTCAGGGGCCAGCTCTGCCTGCAGGTGTAGGGTAGGACATGTCAGAAGAGCCTCTCTATCTGGTGGCCCCAGGAAATACTTAGAGACCCATTCACTGCTTCAGCAGACATTTGGTATCTATGTCTTCCTAATATGATGACTGAATCTCTAATACTCCTTGGGGTGCAGTTCTCTCCTGTGGGGATAGCTAGCTGAGATAGCACTATAGAGCATATATTTGAACAATGGAGGCTCTTGGCTTGTTTTTGTTTTGGTGGAGATGACTGAACAGTAATGTCCTTGTTCTGTCTTAGCAGCCAGTAGCTGTGTGGAATTAAAGACATTGGAGAGGAGGGGTCCATGCTAGGAAGGGCATGCCCTAGCCTTCATGTATTGTCTCCTTTCTCAGATCATAACCTGAAGTGCTACAGATGCCTGGAAGTCCCGCTTGAGACTTCCTGCAATACAGCTATCTGTGCCTACACTGATGGATTCTATGGTATTCAGGAGGCAGATGTTATTGTTGGTAAGCTCCCTGTAGCCTATATAAAGATGGCTGAGGGTGGCTTGGAAGAAAATGTCTGGTCTGGGCACTTGTTGTTGACCATGGTTCCCCTCTCTCCAAGTAGAGCTTCCCAGGGGTTGGACTCCTGCAAAGTGGGGACTGTTGGGGTCCGGGTATGTGGTGCAATGTGAGTCATAAAGCAGGACTGCCCACTGGCATGCCTGGTGTTCATCATCCCCCTACATTGCCAGTGTAGTCATTTGATGCTCTGGCTCATTCTTTAGGTCTAGGGTCTCCCTGGTTCACTGACAGACCATAAGAGCTGTAAGCATCTAGTGAGTCTTTGCATATAATGAAGGAATTTGGAGTTTAAGCTAAAGGAATGACATAGGAATGTTGATAGAAAGAGACCTTAGGACATATCAGATCCTCCAAAGTGCTAGTTTCTAGGCATATTCTCAGATAGACAAGGCAGGAGCAGCCCCACCCTGCTATCCAGTTAACTGTTCCTGTCCACAGCCTGCCTGTCTCCTGGAGCAGGTCTCCTAGATATAACTGCCTGGGGAACTGCAAGAGTCTGAGAGGCTGATTGCCCTTTCTGCTGTGCCACTGGGTGATCTGACACTGTGCTGTGCCTTTGTGGTGTGGTGGTGGTGTGGTGGTGGTGGTGGTGGTGGTGGTGGTGGTGGTGGTGGTGGTGGTGGTGTGTGTGTGTGTGTGTGTGTGTGTGTGTGTGTGTGTGGTGTGGTGTGTATTGTGTGTGTGTGTGTGTTTGTGGTGTGTGTCTATGAATGTGAGTGGACATGTAAGAATAAATGTAATGTAATGTATTCAAAGATCAGGAGACATCTCTACTACTATTCTTCATGCACTGCCTAATTCTTTATGCAAATGAATCTTGGTATTCTGGGAACTGGAATTTCAGATGGTTGTAAACCACCATTGTGGTCTGAGGACCAAACCCTGGGCTTATGTAAGAACAAGTGCTGTTAACTGCTGAGCCATGTCACCAGTCCCAACCACCTCACTTTTTGTGACAAGAACTTTCACTGAGACCTAGGATTTGCCAAGTATGCTGGGGGTGGAGAGGAGGGAGTTAGCAGAGAGTTCCCAGTACCTCCTGATTTGCTGCCACCCCCCCCCCCCCAGCATAAAGATCATAACCAGCACTCCCACTCTTAGCTGGCTCTTTACATTGTTGTTGGAGGTGCAACTTGGGTCTTTAGGCTTCCATGTGGCAAGCACTTCAATGACTAAGCTGCCTCCCCAGCACATTGCGTATAAGGGCATGTGTGTACACATGTGTAGATTTAATGCACTGGGGAGGTACAAGTGTATGGGACCCATAAGTTAATGGGAATCTTTTGCGACAACTATTTTATTTACTGAGGAAGGGTCACACACTGAACCCCAAGCTTGCAGGTGGTCTAGACTGTGAGCTTTGCTCAGGGGATCTCCATCTTTGTGTTCTGAGCACAGAGATACATGTATTCCACCATGCCTGCCCATCATTTGATGGGCTCTAGTGATCGGACCTGTGGAGTCATGCTTGTGTACACAAGCACCTTATAGATCAAGACTCCTTACTAACCCATGGTTGTGATTTCATTTGTTTTTTGAGACATGTTCTCAGTCTTGCCCCAGGATAGCCTAGAATCCCCCATGTAGCCCAGATTGGGATTGAACTCATAAAAATCCTCCTACCTCAGTCTTCCAAGTTCTGGGATTATAATTCTAAGCTACCATGTCTGACTTTGAGATGCCTTAGAGACAAGTCTGGGACATCAAGGCCAGGTGACAAGTGGTCCAGGCACTGTGATGCTCTGTTGTCCCTGCATAAGAAGTGGGTCACTCCCTGTTATCTTGCAGCCTCTCACAAAAGCAAAGCAAAGAACAATCTCTACCTTCCCATCTGCCCTCCCAAAAATGAAAATACCTAGGTCCTGGGTTCTGCTCTCAAAGTCGATGTGGAGACTTCCTGCTGCAAGGAAGATCTCTGCAGTGCAGCAGTTCCCGCTGGAGGCAGTACCTGGAAAATGGCAGAGATCCTTCTGTTCAGCCTGAGCTCTGTCCTCCTTTAGACCTTACTGTTATGGTCCTTCCAAAGACCCCAACCCTTGACCTTTTATCTGCCAATGTCACCACCCCTTCCAGGAACCCTGTACTGATGATTTATGAGTTACAGAAGCTCCAAGGTTGGGGTAGTATATGGAACACCTTGTTTCAGCTTTATAGCCCTTGCTGTGTAGGTCCCATACTCCTCTATAGGGCTTTCAGGTCTGTACTTCCTAGAATGCCATTTTGTTGTGGATTGCTGCTTTTGACTCTGGAGTCATGTGGCCAGCACAGGGAAGAGGCAGAATTCCAAGTCATTATGCCACCACGTTATAAATATTGGGGGTCCTGCAGTGTTCCCACATGTGCCACTCAGTGTCCCCCTGTTGAGTCCAATGATCCCTTTGTTCTCCCAGTCAGGATCTCCATTGTTCTTTTGTGACAATGAGACCACCGAGCTCTGTCTCCTAGTTCACATCTCTGCCCTTTCAGCCAGCCACACTGGCTAGCTTATGTTAGCCAGCTCAGTTTAGGGGACCACTTGTTTGGGGTGGGCTGATGTTGTAGGAAGAGAGAAGGTTCTGCCACTTCTAAAGAACACTTGATTGCTGTTGGGGAGCCCAGGTGATGAGCCCTCAATGGTGGGTAGGCACTGCCCTGTCTGATAATTTTAGTCTAGAGATGGAAGCCATTTCCAGGAGGGACTCATTGCTTAGCTAAGAGCAAGCAAAGCCTTACACTACCTCTCCTGGAGTCCTAGACTATATTGGATGCCCCCAGTGGGAAGGCTTGACTTGACACAGTGACAGGATTGCCATAGGCATGAGAGCTGACTCTGACCCCCACCCTGGCTAAGAAGGAGAGCTGGCATTGGTAGTATGAGTGTGGGAGAACTGATGGGATGACCAATTCAACTATCACACAGTGCCAGATCCAGGGCTTAGAGTTGGCCCACCCCAACATCTACTCCATGTATGAACTGCTTGTGTACATGAAGGTCCTGGTCCTGCAGGTCCAAAGCTACAGGATCTCCATGACATAGGACAACAACATCAGAGAAGAATTCTGGCACAAACCCTGTATTGATACTATATCAGAAGCCAGAGGCCTCCAACCAGAGCAATGACTCATTGTAATGATCATCTGTGAGCAATGTTCTTTGAACAAAAAGGTATACTGTGTGGCAGTATCCAGATGTTTTTCCTTATTTGTTATTTTATTTTATTTTTATATTTTGAGGGGGAAGTTACAAGGTATAGTATGCCTATGGAGGAATAGGGAGAGGAGTGGTATTGAAGTCCATGATGGGAAATTCACAAAGAATCACTGAAGAGTTTTTTGAAGTCCAGACTGTGCCCTTGAATAACTGTGATGCAGCTGAGTGGAGTTGGTGCAATTAAAACAAGGGAAAGTATCTGCTTTAGAGTGCTTCACACACACACACACACACACACACACACACACACACACACACACACACACACACACAAACACACACACAACTTATCTAGTGTACATGCATTGTGGTTGTTGCATAGGTCCATTTCTTAGGTTCTGAGAAAGAAGTGCATTTAGAAATCCAAAGATACTCACCCTATTCAGGTTTTTGTACCTGGAGACATCTTTAATATCTGTTATTTGCTTTTGTTTATGTCAGATAGTCAGATCACAGCACAGGCCTTAGGGACTAGTGAGACCTCACCCGTGTTACTGCTAGCCAAACACAGTCTCATTCTACCCACAATACACTGCCTATAGTTAATTGTGTCTGCTTCCAACCCAGCAGCAGTTGGACAGAAATTCACACACCTCTGTCTTGGTCATAACTGTGTTGAGTAACACACAAGTAAAGGGCAAATAGGGTCTTGTGTACATGGATAAGCACTGGAGAAGCCAGGAAAGTTCAATATACAGCTTACCTCTCATGGAATGCCAGGAATGGATGTAGTTTCTGTACACACAAACTGGTGATTTTTCACTTTCTGTTGAGCCAGTCTTAGCCTGTATCTTCAATAGTTAATGTTTTCCTACCCCATACCAGTTTCCTTTAAAACTTTGACCATTGCTTCTAGCTTATACAATGTGCTCTTGTGAGAAATGTCATTTGTATTTTACAACAGCCTAAGTGACTATCTAATCTTTGGACCAGGCTAACCCTGATTGTAGCCTCCCCCAGCCTGAAGCGGGCTGGTACAAACCTTGTTGCCACTGAGGTGGGCCACCTGCGGTGCAGCTTTCTCACTTGGCTGGCTCCTTTTTGAAGTGACAAGTGCCCTGCTCTTCTGCTACCTGCTGAAAGGCTGAACCTGTCTTCCCAAGATGTTCTTGAGATAGCTGACTACCTGTGGAACTAGCAGACTAGTGTTTTTTTTTTTAGATGTATTTATTTATTTTTATTTTATGTATATGAGTACACTGTAGCTGTACAGATGGTTGTGAGCCACCATGTGGTTGCTGGGATTTGAACTCAGGACCTTTGACAGAACAGTCAGTGCTCTTATCCGCTGAGCCATCTCACCAGCCCCCAGACTAATGTTAACAACTTGGCAACAATACATCAAGAAGCCTGGCGACCGAGTGCTGACGGAATGGCTCCAGACACCAAGAGTGGACTGGTGGGGGGTGGGGGGGCTTCCCCCTTATAAGCACGGTCTCTTAATAAACTCGAAAGCCTTGAACAGGGAATTATCTTGGCTCCATTAATCTCTCTCGCCGTCTAAGTCTTTTTCAGCCCCAGCCTGCCTCCCAGGTGTACCCGGTTCATATAGGCCGTGGGCCAGTATACAACACTGATACCCACAGGCATTATGTTTACCTCAGTCCAATCACTCTTTCTAGACCTTTATCTTGAGCATTGGTTCTAAGTCAATAAAAAAATCATCTTATGGATGAAAATAGATGTAAAGATCTCCAATGCAAACATGTCTTAACCTTTGCTGTACTCATGGAGCTGAGTTGATTGTTATCTGAATACTTCCCCCAAATGTGTGCTGTGCTCAATTAAATGTGGCTAAGATAAAATGATCTGGATCAGAATCTACAAGTCTTAGCCCAGCACTGGTACTAAAATTAGGCTCATCAGAGTTTTATTCATAATTCTTCCTTATTATTTCCCCCTGCCTACACTAAAGTCTACACACACACAATGAAAAAAGATTTAATAAATAGGATGTAATTTCAACATCATCTGGAGTACTGACGAGAGAAAGAATTAGAGCTGAGATTAGAGGTTAGAGGTTAAGGTATAGTAAAACAATCCTGGACAAAGTAGGGTCTAGCTGAGCACTGTCCAGTTCTTCGAGGCCATCTTTACAGTGCCAACAGCAGCCTCAGACCTCATGTCCTCTTTAATCTACTAGGAACTTCCACAGGTGTACAACAAGATTCCACAGACCAGGGTGACACATATGACACAGCCCCATTCTGAGAAACAAAGGGGGAGATGTCAGTCCCAAAGACAAATGAGGGACAGAAGAGTATTAACTGTTGTGTTTAGAAAAGAAAAAAGAAGCCGGGGATTTGTTTGGTAGAGGCATGGTATGATGAGGGTAAAGGGGGTGCCTCTGAGGATCCATGAAAAGGTATTCCTTTCCCCCGAGGTACTAGCCATACAATGGGTATAATATCTAATAGGGTTTACTTAGGGTGCGGAGAGAGGAGTTGAAGTGGGTAGTAGAGACAGAGAAAGGCAAGGGGAAATAGAGGCCAGCCATTAGCACATTTTGAGGCAGGGGAGGGGAATTGGGAGAGAAGGGACAGAGTGGGGAGAGAGGAAGAGAGCAAGAGAAGAAAGTGAGGAGGGGGTCAAGCAGACCCTTTTAGACTGGGTCAGGCATACCTGGCTGTTGCCAGGTAACAGGAGGCAGAGCCTAGAAGAAATGCTAGTACTGCCCATAACCCTGGACAGCTCTCCCAGAGCAAAGCAGGAGTGGGCCTACTCCCTACCCAAATCAACTCCACAGAGACAAGAGCTAAGTCACGATAAAGCCAGTTAGGCTTTTATTTTCCCACCAGAGAACTATCTTCTTAGAAATCATGTGATTGTCAGTCTGACAATCTACCTAATGAACTTGGAAGCACCCTGCCCCCAGTGTGGCACCTCCTAAACTATCCCTTTCCTCCCCTGCCCTTACTCAAGCTAATAATCTAGCCCCTCTATTTCAATAAAGGAGGTGTCCTTTTAAAACAGTCTTCAGAATCATTTATAACCACCATCCCTGCAATAGCATGATCCCCAACTCCTCTGCATCCTGACACCACAGTCCATGGGGGAGGGGCAAGTGACATTTGAATGAAGTACACTTAGTTAACATTAAACCTTTGCTGTATAACTCAAGGTTGTGAGGGAGGCATATGTGACCCTGTCTACTTAACAGAGGTCATTCATTCTCCGAGGGGGCCGGGGGGCATGGGCTTTGCTTGGCTAAGCTTTGACCTGTTCAGTGTGACAGTAGATAGTCTTCTGGCTGAGTTGAAAGGCAGGAGAGAGGGCTGGGTGTGTACTTGTCTTGCTTGTAGCCCTCTCTGCAGAGGGCCTGGCTTCTCTAACAGAAACCTGACAACATCTGGTAACTATAACTCTAAGATTATTCAAGTACACAGTTGCCCTCTTCCTTAAGAGTTAATTTCAGTGGTCTGTCAGTAATTTGAGTGTGATTCTACCACTAAGGGAAGCTAGCTTCCCACTAGCGGTGCTGGGTGGAAAGTGAGGGCCTCGTGAGAACCCCTAGTTTAAGACTTTTAGAGAAACAGTGTGCTGCACTGTGGTTATATGGCCTTTGCCTCCAAAGAGAAGGTGATAGCACAATTGCCATCCTAGAGTAGGGAAAAGTTTGGCCCAGGAGCCCTGCAATGGAGTCAGAAGAGCAAAACAGCGACAGCTTTATGATACTGGACAGAACTCTCTATACTCGGAAGGGAGGACTGTGACCTGGGGTTCCAGGCTTACCCCTTGCTGCTCCCCTGAAGCTGCACATGATCTCAGAAGACGCTAGACTATAGAGGAAACAGAAGATTAACTGAAAGAGGGACTCCTTGACATTGCTTTTGTGATGGGGTGTGACTTGGTAGTGACTTAGCTGCTCAGAAATTATGCATGTCCTATAAGTGACCTCACCCATTCTCTGCAAAACTGCTACATATCATCATTGGGTGGTGACATTGTACCTTAGATCTGTCATTGACACCCTGCATTTGTTTGCAGAGGCTTGCTGTCTGCTGATCTATGTTACTCACGTGTTCACACATGAGCCAATGCCTAGGGCCGCATGTGAAGAAGTTACAGAGACAAATTTTCCTCATGAACAAGGAAATTTTCCTCATGTGGCTTCTTCATGGAGGCTTCTAGGTAGCAGGGACACTGGAGACATACATCCGCTGCATAAGACTGCCTTTTACCATGAAAAGCATCCCTGGCTCCAGATACCACATGCTAATAGCACCCTCAGCCCCTTATATCACACCCCCCCCCAAAAAAAAACCACATCAGACACTGCCTAGCAACTTCCATCCCAGTTTCAGTTCTTGGCTCAGGACTCTCTTTGTGAATGCAGGTCCCTGTTGGGGCCTTGCTCACCAGAGCCAGTCTGCAGGTATTTCTCAGTTGTTTGTTTTCTCATAGGAAGAAGGGTCCTAGGCTCTGAGCCACTGAACCCCATACCCTCTATTTAGAAACAGGAAAAAGCCAGGTGGTGGTGGCAGAAGTAGTGGAGGACCCCTTTGATATTTATGTGTTTGAGACAGCCTGGTCTACTGAGCAAGTCTTAGGACAGCCAAAGCTACATAGAGAAACTTTGTCTTGAAAAAACACATGAAACATAACAAAACAAAAAAACCAGGAGACAACGGAGCAAGTTGCCTCATGCCGTTGCTTTCTGAAAGGCAAGCACAAGTCAACTGTGGCCCCTACCCTTCTGACCTCCTCGTCCTCCTGCACCATGGTCCCGCCCTGAATGGGTGACCCTCCCTTCACAACTGCTATACAAATCTGTCTAGCTCTTACACAATAAACATGATGGCCTGGAGAAAGTAAGTATAGAAACTCCTCCCTCTTCAGATGTCAGCTGGGAGGCACTTAGAGAAATTAAAGTACTTCAGTCCACATCTGAGAACTTGCCACTGTGCCTGCAACCTGGTCAGAGAGGAAGTAAGGACTGGTGTCAGGCGGGAGCTGCTAGGTGGCAAAGGGAAGAGCCCTCAGGATAGGGATGGGGTTGGGAGTGTGGGATTAGGAAGGAAGAGCTGGGTGGGTGGTGGGTCAGAGAAGTAGGCAGACATGTATTCCTTGGGAAAAGCTGGTTGGAGGGAGGGAAGAGTGGATGCCTGAGCTGAATGAGAGCCCAGGGATGGGACTGGGGGTCTATTAACTGGCTCCAACTTCCAAGTTTCATCTGTGCAGCCCTTCTCCCAGGATGGACAATTCTCACACTACAAAGTCCTGTGTGCTCATCCTTTTCTGGCCCTACTGTTTGCAAAAAGAGGTGAGATGGAAAATAGGAGAGGGGCAGGAGGGTAAAATGAAGATGGCAAAGGACATCAGGGTTGTGGGTACACCTGCACTTCCATTGTGTGTCCAGTGCCCAAGGTGTCCTGGGATCAGGAAATTGGAAATTGGCTTGTGGTGGGTGAAGCCGACCATGCTGGGTTCTTTTCTGGGTCTAAAATCCTGCCAGTACCTGCCTTGCAACCATCATCACATACCAGAAGGACTCTTGGACTACCTGTGCCAAAAACCCTGTCCACCAGAGCAGCTCTCCTTAGATTCTATCCTGCTGCCCTGGCCTCCCAGTCAGGACACTGGCCTGTGTGCCACAAACTGGCAGAGGCTTCTCCCCCCCACCCCCCCAGCTGACAATTCAAGGGATTTGGAATCCTTATTGCCTGGACTTTGACTTTTCCTTATGTCCCAGCCCATGCCACATGAGACCCAAATGCTATGCCATCTGTACTCTAAGAAATTCTGAGCTCTAAGATACGCTTATACTTGCAGTTACATGTGTATTGCAGGAAGCCTCATGGTGAGCCTCAGCTTTAAGCTGACTCCGGGAAGTTCAGTGCTCTGTCATGCTCCAATACCCAGGAGCCAGCTCTGCAGGTTTAGTGTGGGACAGGTCAGAAGAGCCCTCTCTACCTTGTGGCCCCAGTACCTACTTACACACCACACACCCACTCACCGCTTCAGCAAACATTTGTTATCTATGACTTCCCAATATGGTGACTGTGTCTCTAATACCTCTTGGGGTGCAGGTCTCTCCTGAGGGGCTGGCCAGCTGAGACAGCAGTGCAGACCATAATTGAACAACTGTGGTTCTTGGTTCACTTTTGCTTTTGATGGAGGTGACTGCTTTTGGACAGTAATATCCTTGTTTTGTCCTAGCAGTCAGCAGCTGTGTGGAAGTAAAGACATTGGACAGGAGGGGTCTGGTCTAGGAAGCACATGGCCTAGCCCTCATGTATTGGTTTCTTTCTCAGCTCAGGGACTGGAGTGCTATCATTGCATTGGGGTCCCACTTGAGACTTCCTGCAAATCACTTCCCTGCCACCACCCTGATGGATTCTGTATTGCTCAGGAGGCAGAAATTATTGTGGGTAAGTTCCCTGTGACCTATAGAAAGATGGGTGAGGGTGGCTTTGGAGAAAATGTCGGGTCTGGGCATTTGTTGTGGACCATGGTCTCCATCCCTCCAAGTAAAGCTTTCCTGGTGTTGGAGTGGGACTCCTGAGAAGTGAGGGTTTTGGATTCAGTGATGTGCTGGGATGTGGATCATAAAGCAGGGATGCCCATTGGCATGCATGGTGTTCATCCTCCTCCTCAGTTGCCAGTGCAGTCATGTGATGCTCCTGCCTATACTTTAGGTCTAGGGTCTCACTGGCTCACTGACAGACTAGGAGAGCTGGAAGCATCTAGTGAGTCTTTGCACATAATGAAGGAATATGGAGCTTAGGATAAAGGAATGAGCTAGGAATGTTGATAGAAAGAGACTTTAGGACATATCATATCCTCCAAAGTGCCAGTGTCCAGGCATATCCTCAGATAGACAAGGCAGGAGCAGCCCCACCCTGCTATCCAGTTAACTGTTCTGACCACAGCTTGCCTGTCTCCTGTAGTAGGTCTCCTAGATATAACTACCTTAAGAACTACAAGTGTCTGAGAGACTGGTTGCCCTTTCTTCTGTGCCACTAGGTGACCTTACACTGTGCTATGTCTATGTGGTGTGTGTCTGTGTGTGTGTGTGTGTGTGTGTGTGTGTGTGTGTGTGTGTGTGTGTGTGTGTGTGTGTGCAATTGTGGGTGCACACCTATCAATGTATGTAATGTACTGCATACAAAGTTCAGAGGACATCCTTAAGTATTGATCTTCAGGCACTGTTTACTGTTTTATGCAAATGAATCCATTCTCCTGGAACTGGAATTTCAGATGGATGTAAACTACCATGTGGGGTCCGGGAACCAAACCTTGGACTTTTGTAAGAGCAACAAGTGCTGTTAACTGTGGAGCCATGTCTCCAGTCCCAACCACCTCGTTTTTTGAGACAAGATCTTTCACTGTAACCTAAGATTTGCCAAGCATGCAAATGAGAGAAGGGAGGTAGCAGAGAGCTCCCAGGACCTTCTGACTCCCTGCCCCAGCACAGAGATCATAACCATCACTCCCATGCTTGGATGACTCCTTACATGGTTGCTGTGGATTGAACTTGGTTTTGTAGGCTTCCATGTGGCAAGCACTTCACTGAGTGAGCTGCTTCCCCAGAACACTGTGTGTAAGAGCATGTGTGTACACATGTGTGGATGTCATGCACTGGGAAGGTACAAGTGTATGAGATGCAGAAGTTGATTGGAATCTTCAGTGACAATCATTTTATTTACTGAGGCAGGGTCTCACACTGAACCTCAAGCTTGCATGTTGAGCTGGTACAGCTGGTGAGCTTTCCTAAGGGATCTTTGTCTTTGTGTCCTGAACACAGAGATACAATTAGGCCATTATGCCTGTCCATGTTTTGATGCACTCTAGCAATGGGAACTGGAGTTACCATGGTTGTGTACAGATGAACTTGTTTCACCAAGTTTCCTTACCAGCCCTTGGTTTTGATTTTTATTTTGTTTGTTATTTGAGACAGGGTCTCACTCTAGCCTCAGGATAGATTAGAAGCTCCCGTGTAGCCCAGTTTGGAATTGAACTCATAAAAATTCTCCTGCCTCAGTCTTCCACGTTATGGGATTACAAGTCTGAGCTACCATGTCTGGCTTCAATGTGACATAGAGACAAGACTGGGCCATCCAGGCAAGGTGGCATGTGGCCCAGACATTGGGATCCTCTGTTGTCCCTGCATTAGAAGTGAGTTATTCCTTGATGTCTTCCAGACTCTCACAGAAGCAAAGTAAAGAACAATCTCTGCCTTCCCATCTGCCCAACTAATCTTGAAAATACCGAGTTCCTGCGTACTGCCTTCAACTTTAATGTGAATACCTCCTGTTGCAAGGAAGACCTCTGCAATGCAGCAGTTCCCACTGGAGGCAGCACCTGGACCATCACATGGGCTGGTCATGTTCAGCCTGGGCTCAGTCCTCCTGCAGACTTTGCTGGGATGGTCCTTCCAACAACCTCCACACTTGTCCTTTTATCCTCATTTGCAGCCACTACTTACTGGAGCACTCTAGTGATGATTTATCAGTTTTAGAAGCTCTGAGGTGGGACTAGTGTGTGGAACACCTTGTTTCAACTTTATAGCCTTTTCTGAGTAGGTGCCCCACACCTCTCTAGGGCCTTCAGATCTATACATCCTAGAATGTTATTTTGTTGTGACATGCTAATCTTGGCCATGGAGACATATGGCCAGGACAGGGAAGAGTCAGAATTCCAAGGTATTATGCCATCACCATCCACAAATAAGTATCTAGGGTCCTGCAGGTTTTCCAAGTGTGCTGCTCAATGTCACCCTATTGAGCCCAATAAACCTTTTGTTCTTTCAGCCAAAGTCTCTGTTTTTCTTTTGCTAATTCTGAGTCCACCAAGCACTGCCTGCCAGTTCACATCTCTACCCTTTCAGCCGGCCATACTAGCTAGCTCCTGTTATTCAGCTCAGATTGGGGGACCACTCGGTTTGGGCGAGCTGATGCTGGGGGAAGAGACAGAGTTCTGCCACTTCTAAAGGGCACTGATTTGTGGTGGAGAAGCCTAGAAGAAGAGTTCTCAATGGTGGGTAGTGGCTGCCCTGTCAGACTCTTTTTGTCTAGAGATGGAAGCCATTTCTCTGGCTTGGCTCAGAGAGAACAAAGTCTCACACTGCCTCTCCTGGAGTCCTAGTCTATATTAGATGCCCCCCACTGTGAAGGCATGACTTGACACTTTGAAAACCCGAGATCCATCACTGCTCTGTCTTTTGGGCCTTGAGAGCTTGCTACCTCACAGATGACCAGAATCTGTAGTTAACATCACAGGCGTGCTCATGGATATGGACAGCACCCTGGAAACGTGGGTGCTGGGAACACTACTCCCTGCTCTGGCGGTCCTGAAGATCTGAGATTGTGTCCAGGTGAAAATCCTTGAAGGTAGAACTATCACTCAACCAGGGATGCCCTTGTCCCTGCAGCCTTCTCCCCTGGGACAAGCATAGATCCAGGAATGTGGCCAACAGGCTGCTTGGGACATGAAACTTGAATCATGAGTAGGCATTTGAGAAATTTCTTCCATATTGGACTTGATTCTATTGTATTCTCTTCTAACCTCTGCTTCAAAGCAGAGGGGTATACAGGTAGGTACTCACTACCACCCTGGCTATTCCCTATGTATTGTAAAAGGGAAGACTGCCCATGACCTCTCTAACTGAGGCACTCAGACCCTGCAAGAGAGCTGGCCCTGATGGCATGAGCACAGGAGAACTGGTCTTGACTCTTGCCAGATGCCACAGGCATGACACCTGCATCTGGGCAAAGCAGATGAGCTGGTCATGACACTCACCTGGATAAAGAGGGAGAGCTGGCCTTAGTAGTTTGGGTGCCAGAGAGCTGGTGGGATGACCAACTCAACTAACACCCCAGGCTAGATCCAGGGCTTAGAGTTGGCCCACACCAACACCTTCCCCATCTATGAACTGCTGGTGCACAAGAAGATGCTGATCCTGCAGATCCAAAGCTACAGGATCTCCATGACACAGGGCAACAACATCAGAGAGGAATTGTGGCACAAACCCAGTATTGATACTATATCAGAAGCCAGAGGCCTCCAGTCAGCGCAATAACTCATTGTAATGATCATCTGTGAGTAATGTCTTTTTCAACAAAAGGGTATATTGTGTGGCACACTGTGCCCCACAACAGCTACTATGTTGAGATTTTTTAAAAATTATTTTTAATTTTATTTTATGTTTATGTTTTAAGGGGGAGGTTGTAAGGGTGAAGAATGGCTATGAAGGAATGGAGAGATGAGTGGAATTGAAGCGCATGTTGGAAAATTCACAAAGAATCATTATTTTTTTATTTTTAAAGTGTGGACTGTGCACTTGAATAACTGTGATGCAGCTGAGTGGTGTAGATGCAATTAGGACAAGGGAAAGCCTCAGAGCTTCTCAAGAAGAAGAGATGTCTATGTGTGTGTGAAGCACTGCTTTAGTGTACACACACACACACACACACACACACACACACACACACACAAAGCTTCTCTAGTGTTCATGCCTTCTGGTTCTACCACGGACCCATTTCTTAGGTTCTGAAAAAGAACTGCATTTAGAAGTCCAAAGGTATTCACCCTCTTCAGGTCCTGATACCTTGAGACATCTTTTATATCCGTTTTTTGTTTTTGTTTTATCTCAGACAGTCAGGCTCAGGCCTTAGGGAGGTGTGAGACCTGACCCATGTGGCTACTAAGCAAACATAGCCTCATGCTTTCCACAATACCCTAGTTATGGTTAATTGTGTCTACTTCCAACCCAGCAGCAGTTGGACAGGAATTCATACACCTGTGTCTTGGCCATAGCTGTGTTGGGTCAGACACAAGTAGAGGGCAAGTAGGGTCTTGTATATGTGGATGAGCACTGTAGAAGACAGGAAAGATCAATACATAGCTTACATCTCCTGGAATTCCATGGCTGGACGTAGATCATGTAGATCACAGCCTGTGCTTTTTACCTGTCTGATGAGCCAGTCTTTGCCTGTATCTTCAAGAGTTAATGTTTTCTTATCCCAGACCACTTCCCTTTAAAACCTTGACCACTGCTAATAGCTTATACAATTTGCCCTTGTGAGAAATGTCATTTGTATTTGACAGCAGCCTAAGTGACTAGGAAATCTTTGAAACAGGCCACCCCTGATACCCACAGGCATTACATTTACCTCAGGCCAATCATACTTCCTAGACCTTTGCATTGAGCATTGTTTCAAAGTCAACAAGAAACCATCTTATGGATGAAGCTATATGTAAAGATCTTCAGTGTAAACATTAAGCTCTGCTGTACTCATGGGGCTGGATGATTTTTATCTGAATACATCTCCTAAATGTGGGCTGTGCTCAATTAAATATGGCTAATATAAAATGATCTGGGTCAGACTCTACAAGTCTTAGCCCAGCACTGGTACTAAAATCAGGCTCATCGGAGTTTTATTTGTAACTCTTCCTTATTTTTCCCCTGCCTACTCTAAAGTCTACATACACACACACACACACACACACACACACACACACACACACACACACACAGAGTGAAAGGAGATTTAATAAATAGGATCCAACCTCAAGGTCATCTTCAGTAGCAATGTGAGGAAGAAGGGCAGAGGTTAGATGATAGAGCTTACAGGTTTAGTATAGGAAAGCAGTCATGACCAAAGTGGTGTCTAGCTGAGCACTATCCAATTCTTCAAGGTCATCTATTCAGTGGCAGATGAAGCCTGAGACACCATGTCCCCTTTAGTCTTCTAGGAACATCCACTGGTGTCAAACAGATCCTTGGTTTTGATGCAGAAAGGAATCTGTGGATGGGCCTTAAATTAAAAGCAGAAAGAAAGGTGCTCAGGGAAGGAATAAGTGATACAAGGGAAATGGATAGGCATTTCACAAGTATGAGTGGTATAAATGGTGCATTAGTACCATATGTACAAGGAAACAAATTGAAGCCATTTTGAGTGGAGGTCAAGTAATATTTAACTTCCTAAGACCTCCCCGGGCAACTGGCATACTGCTTGACAGAGAGAGACATGCACATGGTTAACTGATATCCTCATTGACAAGTTGAGACATAAATGCTAGGCACATTACCCTGCCACAGTAAATAAACCAGCCTGATAAGGCCTAGGTAGAATGTTAAGGCCACGTAACTATTACCTATGTAGCCTGGCACTGTGTGCCATTACTGATGGTATAAGGAAATTTTCTCATTTGCTGTTACTAGGAAACTTCCTCATGCTCTGATTAAATACAGATTCTTTTATGATCTGTGTTTTGATGTTCGTGGAAACAAATCACAGCAGAAGTCACAAGTCCAGAATTGATTTATATAGTTCTATAATAATATTGGACCATAACCAAAACACCCAGCAGCACGTCCTGCATCCATGTATAAACCTTTATATTTTTGCCCCTGGGATGGACCTCAAAAGAAGAGTGACACTTGCACCAATATGAGAATCGATTTGGTGACTAAGCCAGCTCAGCCAGTCAACATGGTCTCAAGGGAGGGAGTAAGGATCTAAAAGAAAGAGACAAATAGATGACACTATAACTTGACTCCAGCCAGTGCTGAGGCTGATGCAGGTTTATTTTTTAAAGTCTACTTGTGCATCATTCTAGGTAGATACAAAGAATATGATCAGTTTTAAGACATAAAAAATGATAGTCGTGAACAAATAAGACAACAATCAAAGTCCCATGGTATTCGGGGACATATCCAGATGATTAAGATCTTGAGCCTACTTTCTTGTCCTAGCCCAATCTCAAATCCTTGCCAATATCCTTGAAGCAGCACCAAGAGCAACTCGCAATTTATAATAACATTTCCATTTTGAGTTGGGGTCAAATGAAGTTTAAGGTCCCAAGATCTCCCTGAAAAGGGAGGACATCCTAGTAGGCTGAAGGAGACATGTATGTGGGTAACTGGCATTGTGACTGGCAAATTAAAATATGAATGATAGGGGCCAACTCACCCAGTGATACAGCTGTCAGCTATCTATAGGCGGTAAAGGGAAAAGGCCTATGGTAAAACTACAATCTGGTTATGTAAACATGGGAACAAAGAGAGAATAATTTATCAGTGACCAGCAAACAGAAGCCAAAGTTGTGGACCAGCATTACCTGCAAGTCCTGTGATTGGCAGCACCTGTCAAGATGGATTCAGCAAGCACATGAGATAAAGTTAGCAGCTAAGGAATCAAGTCAGAGATGGACAGGGAGAAGGTTTACCTCTTGATTATTCCCAGTTGGGCATGAAGTGAGTGATTATCTCCTGGCTGGGCTGGGGAGGTATTGGCTTTGCTGTTCTGTGTCTGGAAGATTAATTCATCTCAATAAAATTACCCTAATCTTTGCCTACTTCTAGCTATAATTCTTATTTTTTTAATTAGGTATTTTCTTCATCTGCATTTCAAATGCTATCCCAAAAGTACCCCAGATACCCCCCCACTCCCCTACCCACCCACTCCCACTTCTTGGCCCTGGCATTCCTCCGTACTGAGGCATATAAAGTTTGCAAGACCAAGGGGCCTCTCTTCCCAATGATGGCCGACTAGGCCATCTTCTGATACATATGCAGCTAGAGACATGAGCTCCGGGGGTACTGGTTAGTTCATATTGTTGTTCCACCTATAGGGTTGCAGACCCCTTTAGCTCCTTGGGTACTTTCTCTAGCTCCTCCATTGGAGGCCCTGTGTTCCATCCAATAGCTGACTGTGAGCATTCACTTCTGTGTTTGCCAGGCCTGAGCATAGCCTCACAAGAGACAGCTATATCAGGGTCTTTTCAGCAAAATCTTGCTGGTGTATGCAATGGTGTCAGCGTTTGGAGGCTGATTATGAGATGGATCCCCGGGTATGGCAGTCTCTAGATGGTCCATCCTTTTGTCTCAGCTTCAAACTTTGTCTCTGTAACTCCTTCCATGGGTGTTTTGTTCCCAGTTCTAAGAAGGGGCAAAGTGTCCACACTTTTGTCTTTGTTCTTCTTAAGTTTCATGTGTTTTGCAAATTGTATCTTATATCTTTCTACTCCAGCTTTAATTACAGCCTTCTATGGCTAGAGCAGCCAAGATCTGCATGGAACCATCCAGTCAGGAGACAGACAGTCATACTCAACATAGATCTGTCCCTGAAGCCTGAGGCCCCATTATAGGGGGAGCATGCAATCCAAACTCAGATCTGGAGGCCACTGTGTGAGGAGGGGGAGGAGGCAGAGTCTGGAGTGCCACAAGGACAGGAGAGAATGCCAAGGTGGTGTAAAAACACAAATGGTTGAAGCTTCACTGCAGGAAGTGAGGCCTGGTGGACATGACTGGTTACATAGCCTTGGAAGAGTCCCTGGGTAAGGGCAAAGATAAGAAGCACAGAGAGGGAATAGGAAACTGATTGGCTGCTTATGGCTGGCCAGGCTGAGTGGCCCCTCCTAGGCATAAAGAGGCTGTCCAAGAGAACAGGAGGTTGCTGGGAGGCCCTTGGTATGGGATAGATGTATTACTGTAGCCTTGCTGTGACCACGTGACTGGATAGCAACAACTTAAGGAAGACGTGTTTTGTGCAGGGTTTCAGTCTGTCATGGTGGGGAAGGCCTGGTGGAGCCCAGGTCCCTGAAGTGGGAATGTATAGTGATACTGCTGATGTTAGTATGGACTAGAAAGCTCTGAGGGGAGCTTGGGCCATGGTTCAGGAGGACCCTTCAAGCTCTACCCCCAATATCCTAAAAGTTCCACAGTCTCCCAAAATACTGCCACTAGCTAATGAATAAGGTTTAAAACCTGACCCTACAAGGGACATTTCTGATTCAGTCTCTACAACAAGTGAGCCTATGGGTAGGTGTGAAATCTCATTCCCAGATCGTTACATCTGCCCACTCTAGTCCACACACCCCTGCCTGCCTTCCTGATGCTCTCCAGGATCCTGCACCACACTCTCAGCTGAGGTGACTGGGATGGGAGTGTGCATTACAGCCTCCATCCAGGATTCTGAAGTTTCTTCCTAACCAGTAACTGTAACCTGTCAGTGGTCTGGCATCTCTGTTTCAGGGTCCACGACTAAAGCAAGACCTTCTCTGCAGTTATGGGTTTCACAGTGAGTTTTAGCCCCACTCACTCCCCACACTGGCCAAACAGTAGTGCCATATGCACTGCTTTGTGACCTAGGGTGGAGAGTTAGGGCTCTGGGAGTCTCTGGGTACCAGGCCTTTGCTATCCTCCTTGGATTGTTCTCAGGAAGCAGGTAGTAATGTATTATGTTGCCATGATAGCATGGGCTGAGAGGCTCCTTTGAGCCAAATTCTCCTGAAAAAAAAATGACATTTTAAAACTCAGACCCCTTACTTTGAGATGCCCCCAAGTGAGATAACAAGACACATATCAATGCAAAAGCAAGAGGTTTACTTTCAGTCGGGGTTGATCTTCAAATAGTCCCTCAAGCCAAGCGACTAGAAGATGAACCCAAATGACTATTACAAGCAGATTTTATATCTTTTAGGGGCACAGGTTACATCAGCAAGATTACAGTTCAAACTTATTGGCTAAGCATATTGACCTTTAAATCTATTGGCTAGGAAGCTTGGGCAGATCATGACATTCAATTGAACTCTACCTGGGACTTTTAAGAGGGTCAATGCATTCTGTGTTTTTTCTGAGAATTTTTTTTTTACTCAAGGTTTTTCCTGTGGTTCGTGAATGAAACTTGGCCTAGCCTTAACCCTAGGTGGGAGGGGGAAGCATCATAGAGGGTGTGGGAATTGAAAAAGTCCTTAGGGTCCCTCATTCCTCCATGTTTCTTGTACAAGCTCCAATCCTGGAGCTCTGGTCAAGGGTCTCTGGTGACTAACTCATATTCTTCAGGTTCTGTCCCCAGGTTCTTCTATTGTTAGTGCAGGACCATCAGCTGTACTGTTCCTATTCTCTCTTTTATGAAGGCTATAAGATTGTTCATTATGCAGGGTCCAACGGTCAACAATAGCATGAGAAACATTAGGGGAACTAATAAGGTGGATATGAGGGTGGTTAGCCAAGGGGAGGAGTTAAACCAAGATTTGAACCATACCTGACTCTATTTTCTTTCTCTCTTCCATTTGGATAACCCTTCTCTCACCTTGGCCATGGAATCCTTAACTACCCTGGAATGGTCTCCAGTATGTGCTTCCTGATGTTTCACACCCCCAGGTAGCACAGAAAAAGTGGTTGCCCCCCCAACACCCCTCAATGATGGGCTTGCTGCTGGCTTCTCCTATCTGTGGGGCACACATATGTGATGGCTTCTTGCTGGAAACTCCTCCACTTCCTGTGTCTGCACCCTAAGCCCCACCCTTCAAGGCTGCTTCTGGGAAATGGTTTAGATTGGCTAAGTCCTTCATCCCCCAAATTCAGGTAATCCTTCCCCCTGCATTTCTAGGGTGGGGATATTGCAGGAGTCAAGACCCGCCTCTAACTTACAGAGATCAATGACAAGGTCCAGGCACCAGGTATAAGGCAGGTGTTCCTCTGTAGAGGAGCAAGCTACATCCCCAGTGGCTGAGAGTACTGGCCAAGTCACTTTGGTAGGGTTGTGGGGGTACTGAGCCTCAGCACTGGAAGGAAGATACACCATAGCCATCTCATGATTTCTCTGGCCTTGCAGAAAGATGGGTGATCTTGAGCTTGAGGTGGTTGCTTGGGTGTCTGACTGCTATCCAGTAGGTGTTGAAAGACTCCCAGAGGAGCCCCTCGCTCGGGCCTCAGGACAATAGCGGACACCCAAGGACTCACGATAGACCAAGCTTGATGCAAACCACGTGAGGCTTTATTGGGGAAAGCCAGAGCTCTGGGAACGACTCATATCCCATGCAGGGGTAGAGGAGTCGACCTCGAGGGGAAAGAGGTCCCAGTTTTTATAGGCCCTCAGGGGGGAAAGGAAAAGGGAGGGGAGTAGGGGATTTCCAGATCTAAACAATGTCTATTCTCAAGAAATGGGTATGGGAGGGGTACAAGGAAAGAGTCTGGTGCAGGTGTAGCAACTCAGGATTGGCCGGGCTGTGGTTGCTGGGGAGATTTTTTTGACTCTTTCTCAGCAACCAATATCACAAACTCCTGGCAATGGGCTTCATCAGTGGGCACATACATGGGTTCAAGGAACGGTCAAAACATTGGCAGACACACGGGTTCAAGGAGTGGCCAGAGCATTGTGCACCTCTATTTTTCTAAATCAGTGAAGCTAGTTCTGCTAACAGTGACATCTATCTTGCCAATTTCAGGGCTTCTGTGACCTTTTACATTCTATTAGGATCTTTCAGTGTCAGGTGCACATGCTGGTCTGATGTGAGTAACATGAACCCAGGCAGTTACTCCATCCACTTTAATGGAAGTCAGGGTGGTCAAAAATACCAGGAACAGCCCTTTCCACTTTGTTTTCAGCATGTTGCCTCTTAAGATATACCCAATCTCCATCTTGGTTCTCTTGTTGAACCTCTGAGGTACCTGCGTTATTGAGGGCACTAAGTTTAGGCCACAATTCCTGGTGGCTGATCTGGAAGCTGGCAAATGAGCCATAAAATCCTTATCAGCCTGAAAAATTACTGGGGACTGTGTGTGAAGATCTGGGGTCATGGGTATAGGAGTCCCACGCAGGATCTCAAAATGGGTCAGGTCAAAACAGTAGGGGTGTTCCAGGCTCAGAACGGGGCCAACGGAAGGAGCACCACCCAGTCAGGGCCAGTTTCCAAGGACAATTTAGTTTTGTCTATTATAGGGTTCTGTTCATTCTCACTATCTGCCCTGATCTCTGTGGACTGTATGCACAATGGAGTTTCCAATTAGTCCCCAATATCTCTACCAATCTCCAACTCACCTTAAAGAAAAAGCAGGACTGTTTTCTGGTGCAATTACCTTGGGCATCCTGTGCTACATCCACTCCAGTAGTGACAAGTGCGACAGGTCCCGAAAACCTGGGTGCTGTCCCAAAGTGAAAAGTTCAAGTGGAAACTTGAACCATGGCATCCTGTATAAAGAATGCTCCAATGACCTTGCTTTAGTTGGATCTGTGTGCTTTCCCTTAATATTGTTTATTACAAGTGCTCCTAAGGATTGATATTTTGACATATAGCTAAGTTAGATTCTAGGTAGTCCTTGATCCAACCTTGACCATGCATAGCTAAGTCACTGCCCTACACAGAAATTTACCATTATCTAGGAAGAAGGAAGTTTGTGACCTAAAGAGGAACCAGAGTAGATACTTAAAACTATAGATAGCTGAGTTACATCCATAAACAAGTATTTACAATGGCCTAAGGGGAAGGTGGACTATACAATAGACTAGAGTAGGAACTATGGCAAGAGCATAAAGCCCTTGCCCCTGGCTTCTAAGATTAAGTGGACCTTGGGTGGAGCTGTTTTTGATCCCAGTTGTTAACATTGAGTTTTACCCCAGTTGGTTCCTGCCAGTTCTTCCGTGTTTGCATTCCTCTGTTTTGTGTAAGAATCCAGTAACTTCTTTGTGCCTTGGCGATGTGTCACCCACCTTCCCTATTTTCTTCTGTATAAAAAGTTTGATGCTTGATTTAACAAATTACATTCAGATCCAGACTCCCTTGTGTTGAGTCTGTCTGTCAATTCCCACCGACTCCTTGCCCACCTGCACTAGAGACCCAGTCCACGCAGACAAGGGACCAAGAGGGTCTGCGGCAACTCTGGACCTCTGGAAAATTTTCCTCTAATATCTTCTTGGCTACCTGTCGGGCAGGAAGTGTATATGGACCCCCATCTTGGAGAGTAAGTCTTGCCCCAAGAGAGGGTAGGGACACTCTGGGATGACCATAAATGAATGGGGTACCTGGCCCTTTCTAAAGTCCCCTGTTCTTCAGGTAGTCCAAGAGTACATTTTGGTGCCAGTGGCTCCTTGGACCCAATATTTTTTCTTGGAAGCAGGGCCATCAGCTTGGTGGAGGACCAAGTGTTGAGCCCCTGTGTCCACCAAGAATTGAGTGGATTCCCCTCCAGTCTCAGAATTACCCTGGCTTCAGGAAAGGGACCCAAACACTTTCTACCCTAATTATTGTCTTCACCTGGGGCTAACACTTTTAACATTTGGGGTAATTTTTCCCAAGGCCTGGGATTTCCTGTACATGGCTTCCATTAGCTAGGCCACTCTTGGGACCAGTGGCCACCCTCCTTTCAATATATGCACTGGTCCTTTTCAAGGTATTTTCTGTCTCTCTTTGGTTGGAGTCTCTCTTCTCTACTTTCCTTAACTACTATAGCCAAGATTCTCTGTAAATTCCTTTCCCATTGCTTTTCTTCTTTTCATGTCCCTTTCATCCCCTTACTTTCTCTTTCTTTGCTCCTTCTCTTCCTCTGTCTCCCTGTTATGGTAGATGTTCTCAGCAAACTACACTAAATCCCTCAATGGCTTCTTCTGTAGTCCCTGTAGCCTCTGAAGCTTTTTCCCGATGTCTCTCCTAGCCTGGTCTATAAAAGCCATAGTCACAGTAGCTTTGTGCTCCTTGCTACTGTGGTCATAGGATGTATATTGACAGAATGCCTCCATAAGCCAGTCTAGAAAGGCTGCTTGTGACTCATGTGGTCCCTGCTTAAACTCATGTTTTTTGGTCAAATAAGTGGATCATCATGCAGCTGTTTTTAGACCTGCCAACAGAGCCTGGTGGTAGACTGTTATGTGCTCCTTGCCCTCTGCCATATTAAAGTCTGTCAGATATACTCAGGGAAAGCTCACTGTCAACAACAGCCTGGTCAATTCATGGTGCCTCCATATCTGGTTTTACACGAGTGAATGTTCCTAGAATACTAAAGGAGGCATGGGGTCTCAAGCTGCTGCTGCCACTGAATTGATGGCCTTGAAGAATTGGACAGTCCTCACCTAGACCCCACTTTGTCTAGGATTGCTTTACTATGTCTTAACCTCTAACCTCTAACCTTTGCCCTAATAATTCTTCCTCACATCATTACTCAAGATGACCTTGAGAGATTACATCCTATTTATTAAATCTCTTCTCTTCTCTTCTCTTCTCTTCTCTTCTCTTCTCTTCTCTTCTCTTCTCTTCTCTTCTCTTCTCTCTCCTCTCTCCTCTCTCCTCTCTCCTCTCTCCTCTCTCCTCTCCTCTCCTCTCCTCTCTCTCTCTCTCTCTCTCTCTCTCTCTCTCTCTCTCTCTCTCTCTCTCTCTCCCCTCCGCCCTCCCCCCGTATGTGTGTGCATTTAGACTTTAGAATAGGCAGGGGGGAAATTATAAGGATGAGTCTGATGTCTAATTTTAGTACCACTGCTGGGCTAAGACTTCTAGAGTCTGTCACAGATCATTCTATTTTAGCCATGTTAATTAAGCACAGCACATATTTGAGGAAAGTATACAGATAACAATCAACTCAGCCTGATGAGTACAGAAAAGCTTAACACGTGTTTACATTGAAGATTTTACATATAGCTTCATCCACAAGATAGTTTCTTGTTGACATAGAACTAATGCTCAGTGCTCAAGATAAAGGTCTTGGAAGAACAACTGGACTGAGGTAAATGTAATGCCTGTGTGTGTCATGGTTGGCCTGGTCTAAAGATTAGATAATCACTTAGGATGTAAAATACAAATGACATTTCTCACAGGCATAAATTGTATAACCTAGAAGCAATTATTAAGGTTTTAAAGGGGACTGGTTTGGGATAAGAAAATATTAACTCTTAAAGATACAAGACAAGATGCTTCATCAGGCAGCGAAAAATCACCACGTTGTGATGTACATGAACTACATCCAGTCCTGGCATGGCAGGAGAGGTAAGCTGTATGTTTAACTTTCCTGGCTTCTCCAGGGCTTATCCATGTACACAAGACCCCTTTTCCATCTACTCTTGTCTTATTCAAGACAGCTATGGCCAAGACACAGGTATATGAATTCCTGATCAACTGTTGGTAGCAAACAATCAACCATAGCCAGTGTATTGTGGGCATGAAGCTATCTTTGGCTAGTGAGTCAAGTCTCACTTGTTCATGAGGTCTGTGCTATGACCTGATTGTCTGAGGTAAAACAAAAACAAATAAGAGATATTAAAGATGTCTCCAGGTATCAAGACCTGAAGAGGGTGAATACTTTTGAACTTCTAAATGAACTTCTTTTCAGAACCAAATAAATCAATCGGTGGAAGAACCATAAAGCATAAAGTCTAGAGGTGATTTGTGTGTGTGATTTCTCTCTCTCTCTCTCTCTCTCTCTCTCTCTCTCTCTCTCTCTCTCTCTCTCTCTCTCTCTCTCTCTGTACCAAAATAGGGCTTCACAAACATATAGGTGTCTCTTCTTTTTGAGGACCTCTGATGCTTTCCCTTGTTTTAATTGCATCTACCTCACTCATCTGTATCACAGTTATTCAAGCACATATTCCACATATATAAAAATATTTTATTGATTCTTTGTGAATTTCCCAACATGCACTTCAGTTCCACTCATATCGCCATCCCTCCATAATCATTCTATACCCTTGCAACCTCCCCTTCAAAATATAAAAAAAAAAAAAAGAAAAAAAAAGAAAAACATCTCAACATGGTAGGTCTGATGTGCCACAGTGGGCTCCACAGTATACTCCTTTTTTCCAAACAAATTTACTCACAGATTATCATTAAATGAGTCATTGCTCTGGTTAGAGGCTTCTGGCTTCTGCTACACTATCAATACTGGGTTTGTCCCAGAATCCCTCTCTGTTGTTGTTACCCTGTGTCATGGAGATCCTGTATTTTTGGATCTGCAGGACCAGCATCTTCATGTTTACCAGCAGTTCATAGATGGAGTAGATGTTGGGCTGGGCCAACCCTAAGGCTTGGATCTGGCCATGGGTGGTAATTGAGTTGGTCATCCCACCAGCTCTCCTGCACCCAAACTTCCAAGAGCAGCTCTCCTGCTTAGCACAGGCAGGGGTCAGGGACAGCTGTCCTGCCTATGGCAGCTGGCAAGAGGCAGGATCAGCTTTCCTGTGCTCATGCCATTGGGGCCAGCTCTCCTGCATGGCCTGAGTGCCTCAGCCAGTGAGGTCAGGTGCAGTCTGCCCTTTTAAAGCACAAGGAATAGCCAGTGTGGTAATGAGTACATACCTGCAAAACCCAGCACTTGAAAGCAGAGGCCAGAAGAGACTGCAAAAGAATTAAGGCCAAATATGGAAGAAATATCCAGTAGTCCTACTCATGTTTCAAGTTTCATGTCCCAACCAGCACCTTGGCCACATTCCTGGATCCTATGCTTGTCCCAGAGGAGAAGGCTGCAGAGATGAGGACTTCCCTCTTTGAGTGATAGTTCTTTCTTAAAGGATCTTCATCATGATAAAATCTCAGATCTTTAGCACCTTCAAGACCAGGGAGTAATAGTCATAGCTCCCAAGTTTCCAGGGTGTTGTCTATTTCCATGAGGACTCCTGTAATATTAAATACATAGGTTCTGGTCACCCCTGGGGCAGCAAATTCTCAAGGCCAAAAGGACAGAGCAATAATAGATGCCAGGTTGTCAATATGTCAAGTCAGGCCTTCCCACTGGGTTCATCCAATATAAATTAGGACCACAGGAGAGGCAGTGTAAGGCTTTGTTTGCTCAGAGTGAAGCCATGAGCTCCTGAAGGAAATGGTTTCCACCTCTAGACAAAAAAGGAATGGCAACATCTACACACCATTGAGGGCTCATCTCCTGAGCTTTCCCACCACAAGCAAGTACTCTTTGGAAGTGGGGGAACCCTCTCTCTTCCCCCAGCATCAGCCTCCCAATTCAAGTGGTTCCCTACTCTGAGCCAGCTAACATGAGTTAACTAGTGCGGCTGGTTGAAAGGGCAGTCATGTGAACTGGCAAGCAGGACTTGATGGACTCAGTTTTTCAAAAGAAAAACAGAGATCTTGGCTAGGAGAATAAAGGGTTTACTGGACTCAACAGTGGGAAATTAAGCAGCACACGTAGGAACCCTGGATGACACCAGATTCTTATAGGTGGATGGCGATGGAACAATACCTTGGAATTCTGCCTCTTCCATGTGCTAGCCACATGCCTCCAGGGTCAAGAGCAGCAAGACACAGCAAAATAACATTCCAGGAAGTACAGATCTGAAAGACCTAGCAAGGAGTGGGGCACCTATACTTCAGGGGCTATAAAGTTGAAACAAGATGTCCCTCACACTACCCTGACACATAAGGATAAAAGGACAAGGGTAGGGTTTGTTGGATGTACCATCACAGCAAGGTCTGTAGGTGGACTGAGCCCAGGCTGAACAGAATTACCCCTGCCATGGTCCAGGTGCTGCCTTCAGTGAGAACTGCTGCATTGCAGAGGTCTTCCTTGCAACAGAAAGTCTTCACGTTGACAGCATTACCCAGGAACTCAGTAGTTTCAGGATTAGTAGGGCAGATGGGAAGGCAGAGATTGCTCTTTACTTTGATTGTGTGAGAGTCTGGAAGATATCAGGGCGTGACTTACTTCTTATGCAGCGACAACAGAGCATCCCAATGTCTGGGCCATATACCACCAAGTCTGAATGACCCAGAATTGTCTCTAAGGCATGTTGAAACCAGATATGGTAGCTCAGACTTGTAATCTGAGAACATGAAAGACCGAGGAAGGAGAATTGTTATGAGTTCAATTCCAAGCTGGGTTATATAGGGCTTCTAGGCTATCCTGGGGCTCAAGTGTGACCCCATCTCAAATAACAAACAAAATGAAAATCAAAACTATGGGCTGGTAAGGAGGCTTGGTGGATAAAGTGCTTGTGTGAACAAGTATGAGTACCCCAGTTCCCATCGCTAAAGTGCATCAAAAGATGGGCAGACATGGTGGTATAATTTTATCTCTGTGCTTAGAACACTAAGATGGAGATCCCCAAGGTAAGCTTATTGGCTAGACCAGCTCAACCTGCAAGCTTGGGGTTCACTGTGAGACCCTGCCTCAGTAAATAAAATATTTGTCACATAAGATACCCATCTGTTGAACTGTGAAAGGCAATCTGTGTTCTGGTTGAGCGAGGCTTACTCTAGAGACCCATTAGAAAATTCTACAAGGGACAGAAACATTAGCTATGCTCCCAAACACTAAGCTCCTGACACCACAAGCCCTCAATTCCATAATCCTGTGGCCATCAGTCTCTTAGTACAATGCCCCAAACTCCTGGTATTCTGGCTGGACTCCACCCTCACAGTTACCTGCCTACAGCCAGGTATGTTCCTCCCCACAGTTACTTAGCAACAGCTGGGTAGACTTGGCCTACTATAAAAGGGGCTGCTTGGCCCCTCCTCTCTCTCAAGCTCTTGCCTCTCTCTTCTTATTGCCCCTGGAGCCCCCCTTTCCCATTCTATTCTCTCCTCATTCCAAGTGGCTATGGCTAGCCTCTACTTCTCTACCTTCTTTCTCTCTCTCTCTCTGTCTCTCTCTGTCTGTCTCTGTGTGTCTCTCTCTGTCTCTCTGTCTCTCTGTCTCTCTGTCTCTCTGTCTCTCTGTCTCTCTGTCTCTCTGTCTCTCTGTCTCTCTGTCTCTCTGTCTCTCTGTCTCTCCGTCTCTCTGTCTCTCTCTGTCTCTCTCTCTCTCTCTCTCCTTTTGTACAATAAAGCTTTAAAACCATGAACTACCTCCTTTCATCTATACTCGCCCTCCTGAAGCAATGGAATAAGCCTTCCTCTAAAGAGCTGTGTCTAATCTCCCACAGGAAAGTCTCCCAGTGTTTCCAGTGACTAGAACGGACCAAGGATTCTCCCCAAAGCAGGAATCACCCATAGCCTCCTAACCCCCACCCTTGTTCCCTTTGAGCCAGGGCCACTGCCACCATCACCCCCTTCTCAGCACTTCCAAGGTTTCCAGAGATGTCCTATGATGCCCGAGAGCTAGAACTTGTTGTCCCTAGATTCTATGAGGCCCAGGTACCACGTACTGCACCCTCCCAAACCCCAAGAACTGTCTTATTATGGCTTCCCATTGACAGATGCCCACCATGTGGCTTGAGGGCACACACAGTCCAACTCCCACATCTGCATGCCTTTATTTCCCCACATCTAACACCCAACATCCATCAACTTCTGTATCCCATACACTTGTACCTCCAGAGTGCATGTACATCCACACATGTGTACGCAGGTGCCCTAACAGACAATGTGCTGGGGAAACAGCTTCATAAATGAAGTGCTTGCCACATGAAAGTCTAAAGAACCAGTTCAATCCCCAGCAACCATGTAATATGGGAGTACAATTTGGGAGTGCTGGCTTTGATCTCAGTGCTCTGGAGCGGGGATCAGGAGACCCTGGGAACCTCCCTCCTCGCCATCCCCAGCATACTTGGCAAATCCTAGGTCCCAGTGAAAGATCTTGTCTCAAAAAACAAGATGGTTAGGACTGGAGACATGGCTCAGCAACTAAATCAGTTGTTGCTCTTACAGAAGAAGCCCAGTGTTTGATTCCCGGAGCTCACAAGGTGGTTTGCAACCATCCCTAATTCCAGTTCCAGGAGAACTAAGGCTCATTTGAATACAAAAGTAGACAGTGCCTGAGGAACAGGGCTTCAGGATGTCATCTGAGCTTTGAGTACATAACATAACATTACATTACATACATTCATACATGTTCACCCACATTTATGGACACACACACACACAAAGACACAGCACAGTGTAAGATTGTCTAATGGCACAGCAGAAAGGGAATCCAGTCTCTTAGATTCTTACAGTTCCCCAGGCAGTTATATCTAGGACCTACTCCAGGAGACAGGCAGGCTGTGGTCAGGAACAGTGGATAAAAAGGCAGGGCTGCTCCTGCCTTGTCTATATGGAAGATTTGCCTAGAAACTGACACTTCGGAGGGGCTGGTATGTCCTAAGATCTCCTTTCTATCAACATTCCTAAGTCATTCCTTTAGCCTAAGCTCCAGATTCCTTCTTTATATGCAAAGACTCATTAGATGCTTCCAGCTCTCCTGGTCTGTCAGTGATCCAATGAGATCCTAGACATAAAGTACTGGCAAGAGCATCACATAACTGCACTGATGACAGATGAACACCATCCATGCAAATGGGCAGCCCTGCTTTAAAATCCACATTTCAGCACATCCCTGGACTCCAACGTTCCCCACATTGCAGGAGTCTCACTTCAATCACAGGAAAGCTGTACTTGGAGGGAGGGAAACCATGGTCCACAAGTAACAGACCCAACATTTGCTCCAAAGCCACACTCAGCCACCTTTTATAGGCCACAGGGCACATACCCACAATAACTTCTTCTTCCTGAGTAACACAGAATCCATCAGAGTAGGGGCAGGTCATTGTTTTGCAGGAAGTCTCAAGTGGGACCCCCAGGCAACAGTAGCACTCCAGCCCCTGAGCTGAGAAAGAAGACAATACATGAGTGCTAGGGCATGCCCTTCCTAGGCCAAACATGTCCTCTCAATGTCTTTAAGTCCACACAGCTGCTGGCCACTAGAACAGAGCAAGGACATTGCTGCCCATTCACCTCCACGAAAAGCAAAAGCAAAACAAGAGCATCCATTGTTCAAATGTGCTCTGTACTGCTGTCTCAACTAGCCAGCCCCACAGAAGAGACCTGCACCCCTAGAGGTATTTGAGACACATTCACCATATTGGGAAGACATAGATACCAAATGTCTGCTGAACCTGTGAGTGGGTGTGTAAGTAGTTACTGGGGCCCTCAGATGGAGAGGGCTCTTCTGACCTGTCCCACCCTTAACATGCAGAGCTGGCCCCTGGTTATTGGCCCATGACAGATCACATAACTTCCCACTGTCCAGCTCAAAGCTGAGGCTCACTATGAGGCTTCCCCAAATAAAGATGTGACTAGAAGTATAGAGGCATCTGAGAGCTCAGAGCTCTTAGAGTTGTGAAGTTCTGGCATTCAGGTCTCATTGGCTGGGGCAAAAGGAAAAGCCAAATGTCAGGCATTAAGGATTCCACACCACTTAACTTGGCAGCTGGGAGGAAAAGAAGGCTCTGCCAGTTTGTGTGCACACAGGCCAGTGTCCTGACTGGGAGGCCAGGGCAGCAGGGTAGAGTCTAAGGACAGACTGCTCTGGTGGCCAGGGTTCCTGGCACAGGTAGTGAGGTCCAAGAGTCCTTCTGGCATGTTTTGATTGTTGCAAAGCAGGGTCTGGTTTACAGACCCAGTAAAGCACCCCAGCACAGGAGGCTTCACCCACCACAAGCAAATCCCCAGTCGACTGGCCACAGCATACCCAGGGTCCTGGGCACACAATAGGAGTACCTACAACCCTGAGGCCCTTTTCCATCTCCATTGTACCCTCCTGCTCCTCTCCCATTTTCCATCTCACCTCCTTCTGCACACAATAGGGCCACAAGAAGGATGAACACACAGGTCCTTGTAGCATGAGAACTGTCCATCCTTGGAGAAAGGGTACACAGATAAAACCTTGGAAGTTGGAGCCAGTTAATAAATCACCAATCACATCCCTGGGCTCTCACAGAGCTCAGGCATCCAATCTTCCCTCCCTCCAACCCCCACACAGCTTTCACCAAGGAATACATGTCTGTCTACTTCTCTCACCCACCACCCACCCAGCGTTTCCTTCATAATCCCACACTCCCACCACAGCCCTATCCTGAGGGCTCTTCCCTTTGTCACCTAGCAGCTCCCTCCTGACACCAGTCCTTACTTCCTCCCGGACCAGGTTGCAGGCACAGTGGAAAGGTCAATCAGATGTGGACTGAAGTACTTTACTCTTTCCCCAGCTCCTCCCAGCTGGATTCCTGAAAAGGGAGGGGCTTCAGTACTTACTTCCTTCTGACCATCATGTTTATTTTGTAAGAGATAGCATGGTTTGTTGGTGACCTAGTCAGCTAGATTTATATCAGTTGGTGAGGGACAACCACTCAGTTGGGGCGGGACCATTATTCAGGAGGACTAGGATGTCAGAAGAGCAGGGGCCACAGGTGACTTGTGCTTGCCATTCAGAAAGCAAGGTAAGGGGGCAAATGTTTGTGAACCTACAACCTCTCATGCCTTTCTCACAGCGGCTGGCTCCTTTCTATTCACTTCTATAAGATTCGGGATGCACTTTAGACTTTCCTCTTAGGTCAGATGTTAGGCACGTCTGATTAGGTTCTCTCCTATCTTTTACAAGCCCTAGGCAGAGGGGAGAGGAAGCCAGAGAAACGGGCAGTTTACATTGTTGGAACTAAAGTCCACAGATTCTTTCTCATTATTTTTTCCTTTTAGTCTTGAAGGCTGGGTTTGAGAGATGAGAGATGGCTTGCAGATACTTTGGTACCTGTTGGAGTGGCTAGATCACGGCACAAAGCCCCTCTCTGATGGATATTAGAGCAGGGTGGGGGGAAGAGATTTAACTATAATTTGACTTCTAAGTTACAACAATAGTGGGCCGATGATGTCCAGATAGCTTCCTTACCAAGAATAAAAAGACTAGTGAGAAATAGTTGTCTAAATAATATCACAGATGGATTCAAATCTAATGTATAGGGAGTGTGATCTCCTGAATTGTTTAAAAAGAATATACCTTACTTTTAAAAAGAATTATGTTTTCACCATATGTAATAGCATTCATATTCTCATGTGCTTTTAAATTTTTAAAATATTTTTAAATTAAGCTGTTACATCATTTCCCCCTTCCTTTCCTCCCATATAACCCACTTGGACTCCCAAATTTTATTTTATTGTTGTTATCCCCAAACAAAAACACTTGAACACATATGTTCCTGACTATATAAATACAAGGTGCTCAGGCTGTATAATGTTAGTTGTAGGAATCTGATTTCAGAGCTGAGTACTTGGCCTTAGTTTGGGAGCTCTTCCCCATGGAAGACTGTTTAACTCTCACAATTACTTTTTGGTACCTGCAGTTCTTTGTCTAAGGCTGGGACCTACAAGGTTTACCCTTCTGTGATAGCGGGTCTGTCTGTTTTTGTTATCTGGAGCCAAGTCTTGTTTAGGCAGCCATGCTGTCAAGATTTCATAGGTATGAGAACACTTCCTACTTGTCAGGGTCAAAGGGACTGCCACTCTCCCAAATTCTGGCACCCATTTCCTTCTTTCCCAAACCAGTCATTCATCATTGCTATCAGAAGGGACAAGTGGCACTCTGTGGTACCTACTGGCATACCAAGACAGGCCCTGGCCTTCAGGCTCCCTCAGTACCTGTGGCTCCTCTCAGCTGTTCTCACCTGACCCCTGTCCTAAACATCCCTTGCTTCTCATTCCTATATAACCCTGCCATTTGAACCATGAACCTTCTTGTCCCCCCCCCTTCCTTTTGCTCTCTCCTTTTGTCTTCCTCTCTTTTTCATCCTCCATCACTCCCCCCCCCACCCACCCATGGCATGTTTGGTCTACTCTTTTCCGAACTCCTCCAGATGCCTCTAGCTGTACTCTCCTTCACATCTTCAGTAAAGCCTTCCCCTCAACCATACCTTAGAGCAGTCAGGCCCTCACATTACACACTGTTTCCTGGGCTCTTAGAGTTTTCCCACTTTTCCCATCTTCTTCAGTAAACTCCAGAGCTGTGTTGTAGATATATCAGTTTGGAGCAGGACATTGCGTGACCACTAGGTCTCTGCATTTTGATTAGCTGAGATTTTCTCTGACGGTCTCAGTTTGTTACAAGTGAAGTTTTTTGGATGATAGGTAAGGACTATATTGATTTCTGAGTTGCCATTACTGTTGGCATTTGATCTAGCCTCTGCCCCACAGTTACCTGGCAATAGCCAGGTGTGTCTGACTCATTATAAAAGGGGCTGCTTGCCCCCTCCCCCTCCTCTTGCCCCCTCCTCACTCTCTTGCTCTCTTCTCTTATTCCCTTGCCCCTTACCCTTCTCCCCACTCTATCTAAGTGATCATGGCTGGTCTCTATTCCTCTTCTCTCTCTCTCTCTCTTTCTCTTTCTCTCTCTCTCTCTCTCTCTCTCTCTCTCTCTCTCTCTCTCTCCCTTCCTCTCAACTCTTCTCCCCATTCCCTGAATAAACTATTTTCTATACTATAATGTAATGGAGTCGGTACCTCAGGGGGAAGAGATGCCTCAGCATGGGCCAGCAGGGGCAACTCTTTCCCGCACACCATACCACACCTCCATCAATTACATCCCTGGCTTCTGATCTTTTTATAAAACACAATATTACATCCTGCGGCATAACATGATGATGACCAAGAGTGACTTATGGAAGGGAGAATTTATTGGGATTTATAATTTAAAAGATTAGGATCTATAATGCTGGAGAGCCATGAGAACAAGCAGCAGACTCAGCAATATCTGAGCTATCTCAACGGGAAACAGAGAAAGCAGGAGAAATGGGGCAAGGCTATAAACTCTCAAAACCCACCCACCATGCCTTATTTTATCCTTCAAGCCTCCATAGCCTACAGTTTCCATATTCTCCCTGAGTAGCACCACCCACTGGAGATGAAGTATTTAAATACATTAGCTTATGGGACAGTTAATCCAAATGGTCACAAATGTCAGTCATTTCAAACCTTTACTACAGTTTCAGGTGGGATGTTTAAAGCCGTGTGGGTGACTAATAGGTTTTTCTCTGCCTGTGAAAAAAACCAATGCAAGCCAAATTAAAAGAAACAAAAGGGCAGGTTTATTTGGGGGCAGCTCTCAGGCAGGTTCACCTGTCCGAAGAAGTGAGGTGAGGGGAATCACTGGGGAGACAGGCTGGGGTGGGGTGGGGGCTGGGAGGGCTAGGGTGGGGGACAAATACAGGAAGAGAGAATAGCAGAGGAAGGGAGAGAGAGAAAGATCAAAATGCCTGGATTATATAGGAAAGAGCCTCTGGGGGAGGGGAAGCTCAGCATCTGGGCTGCAAAGTTTAGGGCAGCCGTGCAGTGGGGGCATGCTAGACACACCTTGCAAGGGGTAGGGACTGAGCAGGGCTGGAAGAACATGGAGGCCATGTTTGCTCTGATATGTTAAATAGGCACCTCAGCTGCTTCTGAAACCCAAGTGACCACCATTAACCTTTTCCCACCTGTTGAGAATGCATCAAGGCCTTACTTGATGCTGGCTCACATCGGAAACATTGAGATAAATAACACTGAGGTCTGGGAGGAAAGGTTGTATTTGGTTTCCACTTCCATATTGCTGTTGATCACCAAAAGGAAGTCAGGACAGGAACCCAAACAGGGCAGGGACCTGGAAGCAGGAGCTGATGCAGAGGCGATGAAGAGGTGCTGCTACTGGCTTGCACGCCATGGCTTATTCAGCCTACTTTCTTATAGAGCCCAGGATCACTACCCTAGGCATGGCCATACCTACAAATGGCTGGGTTCTCCCCCATCAATCAGCAATTAAGAGAACGCTTTACAGCTGTGTTGGGAGCCGCGCCCACATTCGCCGTTACAAGATGGCGCTGACAGCTGTGTTCTAAGTGGTAAACAAATAATCTGCGCATGTGCCGAGGGTGGTTCTCCACTCCATGTGCTCTGCCTTCCCCGTGACGTCAACTCGGCCGATGGGCTGCAGCCAATCAGGGAGTGACACGTCCGAGGCGAAGGATAATTCTCCTTAATAGGGACGGGGTTTCGTTTTCTCTCTCTCTTGCTTCTTGCACTCTGGCTCCTGAAGATGTAAGCAATAAAGCTTTGCCGCAGAAGATTCTGGTTTGTTGCGTCTTTCCTGGCCGGTCGTGAGAACGCGTCTAATAACAATTGGTGCCGAATTCCGGGACGAGAAAAAACTCGGGACTGGCGCAAGGAAGATCCCTCATTCCAGAACCAGAACTGCGGGTCGCGGTAATAAAGGTTCCCGTAAAGCAGACTGTTAAGAAGGATTCAACTGTATGAATTCAGAACTTTTCAGCTGGGGAACGAGAGTACCAGTGAATACAGCTTTACGAGGTAAGTCTGGTCTTGAACTTTCTAAGGAAATTCAAGACAGTCTATCAGAAGTAAAGTGGAATATGTTTGGCCTTGAATTTTTTCTGGTGTTAGGAGCCCTTTTGTTCCTTTTCACATGTTATCAAGTGATTAAGATAGGGCTGAAAATTCTAGAGGAAATTCAGGACAAGCTATCAGAAGTAAAGTGGGGAGAGAGAGTAGGAACAAAGAGGAAATATGGTACACAAAATAAGTATACAGGCCTTTCCAAGGGTCTTGAACCCGAGGAAAAGTTAAGGTTAGGTAGGAATACCTGGAGAGAGATTAGAAGAAAAAGAGGAAAAAGGGAAAAGAAGAAAGATCAATTAGCGGAGGTCTCTAGGAAAAGGAGCCTGTGCTCATCGCTAGATGGGCTCGGGGAGCCAGCTCTTGGTAGCTCTGAATCAGATGATGAATTCTCCTCTGAAGAAACAGACTGGGAGGAAGAAGCAGCTCATTATGAGAAAAAAGGGTACCAGCCAGGTAAAGTGCTAGCTAATCAGTTAAGGAAGCCAAAAGCGGCTGGCGAAGGCCAGTTTGCTGATTGGCCTCAGGGCAGTCGGCTTCAAGGTCCGCCCTATGCGGAGTCCCCGCCCTGCGTAGTGGTCAGCCCTGCGCAGAGAGACAATGCGCAGAGAGGCAATGTGCAGACTCATTCATTCCCAGAGAGGAACAAAGGAAAATACAACAGGCATTTCCAGTCTTTGAAGGAGCCGAGGGTGGGCGTGTCCACGCTCCGGTAGAATACGTACAGATTAAAGAAATTGCCGAGTCGGTCCGTAAATACGGAACCAATGCTAATTTTACCTTGGTGCAGTTAGACAGGCTCGCCGGCATGGCACTAACTCCTGCTGACTGGCAAACGATTGTAAAAGCCGCTCTCCCTAGTATGGGCAAATATATGGAATGGAGAGCGCTTTGGCATGAAGCTGCACAAGCGCAGGCCCGAGCAAACGCAGCTGCTTTGACTCCAGAGCAGAGAGATTGGACTTTTGACTTGTTAACGGGTCAGGGAGCTTATTCTGCTGATCAGACAAACTACCATTGGGGAGCTTATGCCCAGATTTCTTCCACGGCTATTAGGGCCTGGAAGGCGCTCTCCCGAGCAGGTGAAACCACTGGGCAGTTAACAAAGATAATCCAGGGACCTCAGGAATCCTTCTCAGATTTTGTGGCCAGAATGACAGAGGCAGCAGAGCGTATTTTTGGAGAGTCAGAGCAAGCTGCGCCTCTGATAGAACAGCTCATCTATGAGCAAGCCACAAAGGAGTGCCGAGCGGCCATAGCTCCAAGAAAGAACAAAGGCTTACAAGACTGGCTCAGGGTCTGTCGAGAGCTTGGGGGACCTCTCACCAATGCAGGCTTAGCGGCCGCCATCCTCCAATCTCAGAACCGCTCCATGAGCAGAAATGATCAGAGGACATGTTTTAATTGCGGAAAGCCTGGGCATTTTAAGAAAGATTGCAGAGCTCCAGATAAACAGGGAGGGACTCTCACTCTTTGCTCTAAGTGTGGCAAGGGTTATCATAGAGCTGACCAGTGTCGCTCTGTGAGGGATATAAAGGGCAGAGTCCTTCCCCCACCTGATAGTCAATCAGCTTATGTGCCAAAAAACGGGTCATCGGGCCCTCGGTCCCAGGGCCCTCAAAGATATGGGAACCGGTTTGTCAGGACCCAGGAAGCAGTCAGAGAGGCGACCCAGGAAGACCCACAAGGGTGGACCTGCGTGCCGCCTCCGACTTCCTATTAATGCCTCAAATGAGTATTCAGCCGGTGCCGGTGGAACCTATACCATCCTTGCCCCCGGGAACCATGGGCCTTATTCTCGGCCGGGGTTCACTCACCTTGCAGGGCTTAGTAGTCCACCCTGGAGTTATGGATTGTCAACATTCCCCTGAAATACAGGTCCTGTGCTCAAGCCCTAAGGGCGTTTTTTCTATTAGTAAAGGAGATAGGATAGCTCAGCTGCTGCTCCTCCCTGATAATACCAGGGAAAAATCTGCAGGACCTGAGATAAAGAAAATGGGCTTCTCAGGAAATGATTCTGCCTATTTGGTTGTATCTTTAAATGATAGACCTAAGCTCCGCCTTAAGATCAACGGAAAAGAGTTTGAAGGCATCCTTGATACCGGAGCAGATAAAAGTATAATCTCTACACATTGGTGGCCCAAAGCATGGCCCACCACAGAGTCATCTCATTCATTACAGGGCCTAGGTTATCAATCATGTCCCACTATAAGCTCCATTGCCTTGACGTGGGAATCCTCTGAAGGGCAGCAAGGGAAATTCATACCTTATGTGCTCCCACTCCCGGTTAACCTCTGGGGAAGGGATATTATGCAGCATTTGGGCCTTATTTTGTCCAATGAAAACACCCCATCGGGAGGGTATTCAGCTAAAGCAAAAAATATCATGGCAAAGATGGGTTATAAAGAAGGAAAAGGGTTAGGACATCAAGAACAGGGAAGGATAGAGCCCATCTCACCTAATGGAAACCAAGACAGACAGGGTCTGGGTTTTCCATAGCGGCCATTGGGGCAGCACGACCCATACCATGGAAAACAGGGGACCCAGTGTGGGTTCCTCAATGGCACCTATCCTCTGAAAAACTGGAAGCTGTGATTCAACTGGTAGAGGAACAATTAAAACTAGGCCATATTGAACCCTCTACCTCACCTTGGAATACTCCAATTTTTGTAATTAAGAAAAAGTCAGGAAAGTGGAGACTGCTCCATGACCTCAGAGCCATTAATGAGCAAATGAACTTATTTGGCCCAGTACAGAGGGGTCTCCCTGTACTTTCCGCCTTACCACGTGGCTGGAATTTAATTATTATAGATATTAAAGATTGTTTCTTTTCTATACCTTTGTGTCCAAGAGATAGGCCCAGATTTGCCTTTACCATCCCCTCTATTAATCACATGGAACCTGATAAGAGGTATCAATGGAAGGTCTTACCACAGGGAATGTCCAATAGTCCTACTATGTGTCAACTTTATGTACAAGAAGCTCTTTTGCCAGTGAGGGAACAATTCCCCTCTTTAATTTTGCTCCTTTACATGGATGACATCCTCCTGTGCCATAAAGACCTTACCATGCTACAAAAGGCATATCCTTTTCTACTTAAAACTTTAAGTCAGTGGGGTTTACAGATAGCCACAGAAAAGGTCCAAATTTCTGATACAGGACAATTCTTGGGCTCTGTGGTGTCCCCAGATAATATTGTGCCCCAAAAGGTAGAGATAAGAAGAGATCACCTCCATACCTTAAATGATTTTCAAAAGCTGTTGGGAGATATTAATTGGCTCAGACCTTTTTTAAAGATTCCTTCTGCTGAGTTAAGGCCTTTGTTTAGTATTTTAGAAGGAGATCCTCATATCTCCTCCCCTAGGACTCTTACTCTAGCTGCTAACCAGGCCTTACAAAAGGTGGAAAAGGCCTTACAGAATGCACAATTACAACGTATTGAGGATTCGCAGCCTTTCAGTTTGTGTGTCTTTAAGACAGCACAATTGCCAACCGCAGTTTTGTGGCAGAATGGGCCATTGTTGTGGATCCATCCAAACGTATCCCCAGCTAAAATAATAGATTGGTATCCTGATGCAATTGCACAGCTTGCCCTTAGAGGCCTAAAAGCAGCAATCACCCACTTTGGGCAAAGTCCATATCTTTTAATTGTACCTTATACCGCTGCACAGGTTCAAACCTTGGCAGCCACATCTAATGATTGGGCAGTTTTAGTTACCTCCTTTTCAGGAAAAATAGATAACCATTATCCAAAACATCCAATCTTACAGTTTGCCCAAAATCAATCTGTTGTGTTTCCACAAATAACAGTAAGAAACCCACTTAAAAATGGGATTGTGGTATATACTGATGGATCAAAAACTGGCATAGGTGCCTATGTGGCTAATGGTAAAGTGGTATCCAAACAATATAATGAAAATTCACCTCAAGTGGTAGAATGTTTAGTGGTTTTAGAAGTTTTAAAAACCTTTTTAGAACCCCTTAATATTGTGTCAGATTCCTGTTATGTGGTTAATGCAGTAAATCTTTTAAAAGTGGCTGGAGTGATTAAGCCTTCCAGTAGAGTTGCCAATATTTTTCAGCAGATACAATTAGTTTTGTTATCTAGAAGATCTCCTGTTTATATTACTCATGTTAGAGCCCATTCAGGCCTACCTGGCCCCATGGCTCTAGAAAATGATTTGGCAGATAAGGCCACTAAAGTGGTGGCTGCTGCCCTATCATCCCCGGTAGAGGCTGCAAGAAATTTTCATAACAATTTTCATGTGACGGCTGAAACATTACGCAGTCGTTTCTCCTTGACAAGAAAAGAAGCCCGTGACATTGTTACTCAATGTCAAAGCTGCTGTGAGTTCTTGCCAGTTCCTCATGTGGGAATTAACCCACGCGGTATTCGACCTCTACAGGTCTGGCAAATGGATGTTACACATGTTTCTTCCTTTGGAAAACTTCAATATCTCCATGTGTCCATTGACACATGTTCTGGCATCATGTTTGCTTCTCCGTTAACCGGAGAAAAAGCCTCACATGTGATTCAACATTGTCTTGAGGCATGGAGTGCTTGGGGGAAACCCAAACTCCTTAAGACTGATAATGGACCAGCTTATACGTCTCAAAAATTCCAGCAGTTCTGCCGTCAGATGGACGTAACCCACCTGACTGGACTTCCATACAACCCTCAAGGACAGGGTATTGTTGAGCGTGCGCATCGCACCCTCAAAGCCTATCTTATAAAACAGAAGAGGGGAACTTTTGAGGAGACTGTACCCCGAGCACCAAGAGTGTCTGTGTCTTTGGCACTCTTTACACTCAATTTTTTAAATATTGATGCTCATGGCCATACTGCGGCTGAACGTCATTGTACAGAGCCAGATAGGCCCAATGAGATGGTTAAATGGAAAAATGTCCTTGATAATAAATGGTATGGCCCGGATCCTATTTTGATAAGATCCAGGGGAGCTATCTGTGTTTTCCCACAGAATGAAGACAACCCATTTTGGATACCAGAAAGACTCACCCGAAAAATCCAGACTGACCAAGGGAATACTGATGTCCCTCGTCTTGGTGATGTCCAGGGCGTCAATAATAAAGAGAGAGCAGCGTTGGGGGATAATGTCGACATTTCCACTCCCAATGACGGTGATGTATAATGCTCAAGTATTCTCCTGCTTTTTTACCACTAACTAGGAACTGGGTTTGGCCTTAATTCAGACAGCCTTGGCTCTGTCTGGACAGGTCCAGACAACTGACACCATTAACACTTTGTCAGCCTCAGTGACTACAGTCATAGATGAACAGGCCTCAGCTAATGTCAAGATACAGGGAGATCTCATGCTGGTTAATCAACTCATAGATCTTGTCCAGATACAACTAGATGTATTATGACAAATAACTCAGCAGGGATGTGAACAAAAGTTTCCGGGATTGTGTGTTATTTCCATTCAGTATGTTAAATTTACTAGGGCAGCTAATTTGTCAAAAAGTCTTTTTCAGTATATGTTACAGAATTGGATGGCTGAATTTGAACAGATCCCTTCGGGAATTGAGACTTCAGGTCAACTCCACGCGCTTGGACCTGTCCCTGACCAAAGGATTACCCAATTGGATCTCCTCAGCATTTTCCTTCTTTAAAGAATGGATGGGGGTGGGATTATGTGGAGATACACTTTGCTGTGGATTAGTGTTGCTTCTTTGGTTGGTCTGTAAGCGTAAGGCCTAAACTAGGAGAGACAAGGTGGTTATTGCCCAGGCGCTTGCAGCTCTAGAACATGGTGCTCCCCCTGATATATGGTTATCTATGCTTAGGCAATAGGTCGCTGGCCACTCAGCTCTTATATCCCATGAGGCTAGTCTCATTGCACGGGATAGAGTGAGTGTGCTTCAGCAGCCCGAGAGAGTTGCACGGCTAAGCACTGCAGTAGAAAGGCTCTGCGGCATATATGAGCCTATTCTAGGGAGACATGTCATCTTTCAAGAAGGTTGAGTGTCCAAGTGTCCTTCTCTCCAGGCAAAACGACACGGGAGCAGGTCAGGGTTGCTCTGGGTAAAAGCCTGTGAGCCTAAGAGCTAATCCTGTACATGGCTCCTTTACCTACACACTGGGGATTTGACCTCTATCTCCACTCTCATTAATATGGGTGGCCTATTTGCTCTTATTAAAAGGAAAGGGGGAGATGTTGGGAGCCGCGCCCACATTCGCCGTTACAAGATGGCGCTGACAGCTGTGTTCTAAGTGGTAAACAAATAATCTGCGCATGTGCTGAGGGTGGTTCTCCACTCCATGTGCTCTGCCTTCCCCGTGACGTCAACTCGGCCGATGGGCTGCAGCCAATCAGGGAGTGACACGTCCGAGGCGAAGGATAATTCTCCTTAATAGGGACAGGGTTTCGTTTTCTCTCTCTCTTGCTTCTTGCACTCTGGCTCCTGAAGATGTAAGCAATAAAGCTTTGCCGCAGAAGATTCTGGTTTGTTGCGTCTTTCCTGGCCGGTCGTGAGAACGCGTCTAATAACACAGCTGGAGTGTATGGAGGCATTTTCTCACTTGGCCCTCTAGTATTATTTGTAGTGGTTATCATAATCGGACCCTGCATCCTTGAAAGTGTTACCAACTATCAGATAAAAATGCTAGAATCACTGTGTTAGGTCTGAAATCACTGCACTGAGACCAACACTTACATATGCAATAGGCAAGAGTGTTTTTGTTTCAAGATAGCAGGATGTCTGCATGCAGGGTGTCAGCCACTTATTAAAATGTCAAGCCCAGACCAAGGGCACAAGTCTTGTATGGAAACCTAAAGGAATTTTAGCAAGGGCTAGGTAATCTAAAACTTTAATGGTGGGCTCCAGGAAAGTTACATGGGTCAGTTTCTGATTGGCTGCTATGTTGGTTTTACTACATTTGGTGAGAAATTCCAGGAATCAAACTCAGCTCCCAGAGGCTCTCAGAGTCATCAATGATTAAGAGCCCATTGTTGCAATCTGCTTCCCTGGGAAACTGAAACTTTACTTCCAAAGTTTGTTTGTTTGGTTGGTTGGTTTTTTTCAGGGAACCTCTCAACTGCCACTCAACAACATTATTGAAGAAAATCAAGGATTTGACAGGGACTCTTAAGTAGAGGAGAAAATGAGGAACACACCTGATTCCATTTTGAAATCAGGAAACCTTTATGCTCTACTGTTAAAAACAAGTTTCCTCTGTTTCCTGGAGCCTGATCTGACCCATTACATAACCCTAACTTGTTTTGGTCGCTTTTCCGAATCTCTGTGAATCATGCGAAGATCTCACATTTTTCTGGTTTGTTTGTTTTGTTTTTTGTTTTTGTTTTGGCGATTTGTCGTTACTTTTCCACTGTCTTTCTAAACTTTTGAAAGACGCTGGAGTTTATTCCTGAACCTTTTAGCCAGTCTGTGGCACACAACTTTAATCCCTGCAGTCAGGAGGCACAGACAGGCAGATCTCTATGAGTTCAAGGCCAAGTGAGTTCCAGGACAGCCAGAGATGCACAGAGGAACCTAGACTCAGAACAAAAGGGGGATGGGGTGACCCCCCAGGTAAAGGAGGTGCTTATAGAGGATAGTTGACTGATGTCTGACTCACAGTAGTTCCAGTTGTTCCCCGAACATATCCTGTGGGCATTTTTCTCCAGTTCCAGATATACTTAGATAGATATACTTAGAAATTGGCAGAATTCTCACATTGGTGCCCTGACCTGTGGATTCAAAGTTATTATTGTTGGAAAGGCTAAGTGGAAGCCTTTAGAGTTGCCTCTGCCAAAGAAAATAGTGAATCAAAACCAGTATCATATTCCTGGAGGAACTGCTGAAATTAATGCCACTATAAAGGACTTAAAAGATTCAGGGGTGATGGCTCCCTTTAACTCTCCTATCTGGCCAGTGCAGAAGACAGATGGCTAATGGAGAATGACAGTTGATCATCGAAAACTAAATCAGGTAATAACTCCAGTTGCAGCTGCTGTACCAGATGTAGTTCCATCACTGGAGCAAATTAACACATGTCCTGGTATCTGGTATGCATCTATTGGTCTAGCAAATGCCTTCTTCTCAGTACCCGTCCAAAAGGACCACTACTAAAAGCAGTTTGCTTCCAGTTGGCAAGACCAGCAGTATACCTTTATAGTTTTGCCTCAAGGTTGTAGTAACTCTCCTGCCCTCTGTCATAACTTTATTAGAAGGGATCTTGATCCTTTGTCTCTTCCACAAAATATCCCATTGGTACACTATGTTGATGACATTATGCTGATTGGACCAAATGAGGAGGAAGTAGCAACCATTTTGAACTCATTGGTAATACATATGCATATCAGAGAATGGGAAATAAATCCAACCAAAATTCAAGGACCATGCACCTTAGTGAAATTCTTAGGAGTCCAGTGGTGTGGAGCATGCATCAATATTCCTTCTAGGGTGAAAGATAAGTTATTGCACCTGGCCCCTCCTACCACTAAAAAAGAATCACAACATTTAGTGGGTCTATTTGGATTCTAGAGACAGCACTTAGGTATGTTACTCAGGCCTATTTACCAAGTGACTCAGAAAACTGCTAACTTTGCATGGGACTTGGAACAGAAGGCTCTTCAACAGGTCCAGTCTGCTGTATAGGCTTCTGTACCACTTCCACCATTTGATCCATCATATCGTATGGCACTTGAGGTGTCAGTGGCAGATAGAGATGCTGTTTGGAGTCTCTGGCAGGCCCCTGTAGGTGAATCACAGATGAGACTTCTGTGATTTTGGAGCAAAGCTATACAACCATCTGCAGACAACTATTCTCCCATTGAAAAACAGCTCTTGGCCTGTTATTGGGCCTTAGTGGAAACTGAAGCTTTGACAGTAGGATAAGAGTTATCATTGTTGGCAACTAAAAAGGGGCCCTGGGATGGAGGCGGGGAAGACCCACAGCCCGCCAGAGTTTTACCTATTCTCCGGTCTGTCAGGCATGGGAGAGCTGTCATACACTTTCCTCTCAGCCCTGGGTGAGCATTCAAGCCTCTGACCCACTCTTCAGGGGGTGGCTAAGGGGCAGCCCTACCTGAGAACCCTGGAGCTACTTTGCTAAAGCCACCAAGGTTATAGGAGAGAGGGATGAGGGAAGAGGAGAGTGAGTGCAGTGGATCTTGACTGGAGCACAGGAAGGCCTTCTAACAGGAGATTAGAAATGGCTCATTAGGAGAAAGCCTATCCCATCCTCCAAGCACAGTGGGCCTTGATGAGCAGAGACAGTCTATGGTTTTGGTTTTGGTGCTTTATTATAGAAATGCAGGGGGAAAGAAAGAAAGAGAGAGAAAGAAAGAGAAAAGGCTAGAGAGAAAGAGAGTAAGAGGGAGAGAGGAGAGGAGAAGACAAAGAGAGAGGAGAGAGGGCAAGAGTGAGGGATAGGAAGTAAGAGAGCAAGCAGGGGCTGAACAGCCCTTTTTATGGTATTTACTGTTGCTAGGTAACTGGGGAGGAGTTTAGCCTGAAGGTCAGAAGCTTGGGCCATTGCCTATGTGACTTCTAGCCATGCTTCTATTGTGAGGGCTGGAGGGGGGCGGGCAGTAACTTAGGCAGGGGCCAGAGATCTAGGAGCAAAAGAGAACGCCTACTGTGTCATGAAGGTGAATTATCACCCTTCGGGGTTCAGACCTCAGCTCAACTGGAGACCAGCCTGCAATTCCCCACATTACCATGTGATCTGAAGTGCTAATGATTAGCTGGTTGCTATCAGACCCTCCAAGTCATGAAGTAGGACATGCACAGCAGTAGTCTATGATCAAATGGAAGTGGTATATTCGTGACCAGGCCCAAGCAGGTCCTGAAGGCACAAGGAAGTTACACGAGAAGTTGCTCAAATACCTGTGGTTTCTATTCCTGTTACAATGCCATGTGCTGCATGCACCTATAGCCTCATGGGATGTTCCCTATGATCGGCTGACTGAGGAAGAGAAGACTAGGACTTGATTTAATGATGATTCTACACATTATGCATGGAGCACCCAAAAGTGGACAGCTGCAGCATTACAATGCCTTTACTGGACAACTCTGAAAGATACAGGTGAAGGAAAATCTTCACAATGGGCAGAACTTTGGGCAGTACACATGGTATTACAGTTTGTTTGGAAGATGTACCACTGTTCACTGACTCATGGGCTGTAGCCAATTGGTTGGCTGGATGGTCAGGGGTTGGAAAGATCATGATTGGAAAATTGGTGAGAAAGACATCTGGGGAAGAAGTATGTGGATAGATCTCTCCAAATGGGCAAAGGATGTGAAGATATTTTGTCCCATGTAAATGCTCACCAAAAGGTGACTTCAGCTGATGTGGAGTTCAATAATCAAGTGGACAGTCAGGCTCTTTCTCCAGCCATCCCTGTCATTGCTCAATGAACACATGAACAAAGTGCCCATGGTGGCCGAGATGGTGGTTATGCTTGGGGTCAACAACATGGACTTAAACTCACCAAGGCTGACCTGGCTACAGCTGTTCCTGAATGCCAGATCTGCCAACAGCAGAGACCAACACTGAGCCCCAGATATGGCACTATTTCTGGAGGGGTCCAGCCAGCAACCTGGTGGCAGATTGACTACATTGGACCACTACCTCTGCGGAAAGGATAAAGTTCCTTCTTACTGGAGTAGATACTTATTTGCTTTTCCTGCACATAATGCTTCTGTCAAAACCAACATCCCTGGACTTACATAAGGCTCATCCATCAGTGTGGTATTCCTCTCTGTATTGCATCTGACCAAGGAACTGCTGCCTTGTAGGGATTACAGTAAATATTTACATTTGAATTAATTCAAAGCTCTGAGCACACTTAACAGAGGCTTTTGTGTCATTTCTTTTGTCTTGCAAGCTCTGCCTACAAGAGATTTTCAGCCCTTGCACCCAGGGAACTGGGAATTATTTTTAGGCAAAAAGCAGCATTATTATAAAAGAATAAAAATTATGTCTGCTTCCTCCTAAGGCATTGTAACTATACCTTCTCACCTTAAAATACTAATTGAACAAAAAGGATTTTGAGGGATTAATATTTTTTTTAATTCTAGGGCTTTTTGGGGGGTATTTATTTCATTTACATTTCCAATGCTATCCCAAAAGTCCCCCACATGCTCCCCCACTCACTCCCCCACTCCCCCACCCCCCACCCCCACTCCCACTTCTTGGCCCTGTTGTTCCCCTGTACTGAGGCATATAAAGTTTGCACGACCAATGGGCCTCTCTTTCCACTGATGGCCTACTAGGCCATCTTCTGATTCATATGCAGCTAGAGACACGAGCTTCAGGGGGATACTGGTTATTTCATATTGTTGTTCCACCTATAGGATTGCCGATCCCTTTAGCTCCTTGGGTACTTTCTCTAGCTCCTCCGTTGTGGGCCCTGTGATCCATCCAATAGCTGACTGTGAGCATCCACTTTTGTGTTTGCTAGGCCCCGGCATAGTCTCACAAGAGACAGCTCTATCTGGGTCCTTTCAGCAAAATCTTGCTAGTGTATGCAATGGTGTCAGCGTTTGGAAGCTGATTGTGGGATGGATCCCCAGATATGGCAGTCTCTAGATGGTCCATCCTTTTGTTTCAGCTCCAAACTTTGTCTCTGCAACTCCTTCCATGGGTGTTTTGTTCCCAATTCTAAGAAGGGGCAAAGTGTCCACACTTTGGTCTTCGTTCTTCTTGAGTTTCATGCATTTAGCAAATTGTATCTTATTGACTTACCTTCTAGGTATTGGTTAATCCATTAATCCAAAACAAAGTTCAAACTTAGGATTTATGAAAAGTTAATGAAATTGAGAACTTGTCTGGGCATTACAACCTGGCTTACCTATTCTCTAGCTGCTATTTCAGAAAATGCACATAAAATTATTATGTATTTAGGACTGTGTGTATACTGTCCCTTTGCATTCAGGTGACTGTGATAGGTTTACATTTAGTGAGCTTGCTTGTAATTTTAAAGAGCTCATGAAGTGACATCACTAGAAAGTTTTGCCTCAAGGAATGGCTAAAAAATTTTTTTGTCTCTCCTCAATATAAGAAGCTAGAAATTTGAATCTTTTGGTGTATTCATTACATGGAGGGTATTTTATTAGCTCCTCTGACTGATGGTGCTTTACTACAAGTCTTATACAGTAAGCTTTAAAATTTTGGAGTAGTTGTTGCTCCAGAAAATTTCAAAGGAAATATCCTTTTCAATATTTAGGACATCAGTTATATCCTAGATAAACTGTGTCACAGAAAATTCAAATTAAAAAAAATGATAGTTTACTTAGTTTAAACAGCTTCTAGGAGATGTTAATTGGCTAAGATCTCACCTTTCAGCTCACCACAGGAGGACTTTGGCCTCTGTTTGATCTTCTCAAGAGGGATGCAAATTAACTGGTGAGGGACATATAGTTTTGCAGAAAGTAGAAGAAGCAACTATAATCACTTGTTGGCTGTTTGTGTTACTTGTTGCTACTCATGTACCCACAGCAATTCTTTGGCAAAAGGGACCATTAATATGAATTCATCTTTCTTCATCTCCAAGTAAAGTTTTAACACCCTATTATGTAGCTGTTGCTGTATTAATACAGAATTCTAGGACAGAATCTTGAAAGTATTTTGGAAAAAAAATAGTATTTTGGAAAGAATGTATTAAGAACCTGATGAAATGTTTATTCCTTATTCCAAACAGCAATTAAAATGGTTATTGCAGAATACTGAAAATTGGCCTATTGCATGGCAAACATTTTAAGCAAAAATTAATAATCATTATCCAAAGATAATGTTACAATTTGCTTCTATGAATGCCTTTGTATTTCCTGTAAGTTTGCATACATAGTCAATAGAGAAAGTGCTTACTGTATTTATAGATGGCTTGTCTTATGGGAAGGCAGTATATGTAATTGGATCACATGTTTATTCTCTTGAGATTCCTTCCACTTCAGCACAAATAACTGAATTATGTGCTGTAGCCACAGTTTTTGAAATTTTGAAAAATCAAGCTTTTATTTTGAATATTGATAGCCAGTATATAGCTCATGGTTTGCAATTGCTTGAAATTGTTCATTTTTAGATACCACTAATTCTCAAATTTTGCAATTATTTATGCAAATACAACTCAAGTTAAAAGAAAGTACTGTTTCTTTAAAGGACTGTATTAGGACATTTAAGAGCTCATACTGGATTGCCTGGACAGACCCCTTAGGGCAATGCCACAGCAGATTTGTATACCAGGCAGATTTTAGACTTTACACAGGAACAGTTGGCCATACAATCTCATTCTTTACATCATCAAAAGTGTAATACCCTGAGACAATAAATTGGTATTTTTAGAGAATGTGCATGCCAAATTGTAAAGACATGTCCTCAATGTCCTCAATTTCTACCTGTACTACATAATGGTGTTAATCCTTGAGGACTTATATCAATCAATTATTGCAAATGGATGGTACTCATATTTCTGATTTTAGTAAATTAAAATATGTACATGTGACTTCACACCCTTTCAGGCTTTCTAGTTGCAACTGCTTTAACAGGAGAAGCAACTAAAAATGTAATTAGTCATTGCCTGCATTGTTTTTTTATGTTTGCTGTTCCAAATCAGATTAAAACAGATAATGAAACTGGCTAATTCAGTAAAGCATTTGAGATGTCTTGTAGATGATTTAATATTACCCATATTACTGAGATTCTTTATAATTCTAAAGGACAAGGCATGGAACTTTAAAACAATATCTTCATAAAACACAAAAACAAAAAGGGGGAATTATATCCCTGTACACATTATTTGAATCATGCTCTTTTTATTTTAAAAATTTAAAAGTTAGATGTCAAGGAACTCTCTGCTGAGTGTCTATGGCATGCTACAACTAGGCATACTAATGCCTAGGTGAATTTAAAGGATCCACTTACTAGTGTATGGCATGATCCTGATCAGATATTTAATATGGGAAAGAAGGCCTATTTGTGTTTTTTTCTTCAGTGCAGGAGTGTGCTAGTTGCCAGAGTGATTGGTATGACATCCTGATGCTGGGACAAAGAATGAGGCTGACCTGTGAGCTTGCTGAGTGTCCTGACAATGGTGACAAGCTGTATTGGACGTATGTTCTTAATGCACCTTCGCTTGCCTATATCCCATGCTGCCTTGCTTCAAGCTTTTAGACATTGTAGGACAGAGAACATGGAGACTGTGGAAACTGACTTAGAAAAATTAATAAAAAGGAGAAGTTATGATGACTCTTCTCTTTTCTTTAATATGACCAGTTATTGTGACTCAGTCATGGACTGGTCAAGGTAGGGCTGTGGGTAGGAATGTGGGGTTAGGCCGGAAAAGCCTGTGAGTGGTGAATAAGAGAAGTAGGCAGACATCTATTCCTTGGGGAAAGCTGTGTGGAGGGTTGGAGAGAGGAATAATTGGATGCCTGAGCTATAAGATAATCCAGTGATGTGAATGGGGGGGGGGAGGTAGAGGCTGTCTATTAATTTTCTCCAACTTCTATGGTTTTTTCTGTGTACGACCTCTCCTAGGATGGATAGTTCTCACATTATAAAGTCCTGTGTGCTCATCCTTCTTGTGATTCTACTGTGTGCAGAAAGAGGTGAGATGGAAAATGAGAGAGGAGCAGGACGGTAAAAACATGTTGGAAAAGGGCCTTCGGTTGTGGGTACATCTGCACATCTATGTGTGCCCAGTGCCTGAGGGGATTGACTTGTGATGGGTGAAGCCTCCTGTGCTGTGTGCTTTACTGGGTCAGTAAACCTGCCAGCACCTGCCTTGAAACCATCACTACATAACAGAAGAACTCTTGGAGGATACTATCTCTGCCGCAAACTCTGGTCACCAGAGCATCCTGTCCTTAGACTCTACCCTGCTGCCCAGGCCTCCCAGTCAGGACACTGGCCTATATGCACACAAACTGGCAGAGCCTTCTTTTCCTCCAAGCTGCTAAGTCAAGTGGTGTGGAATCCTTTATGCCTGGCATTTGACTTTTTCTTATGCCCCAGCACATGCCATGTGAGACCTGAATGCTAGAACTTCTCCACTCTAAAAGGTCTGAATTCTCAGATACCCTTATACTTCTAGTTACATTTATATTAGGGGAAGCCTCATGGTGATCCTCATCTTTGAGGTGGATGTTGGGAAGTTATGTGCTCTGTCATAGTCCAATAACCAAGGGCCAGCTCTGCATGTTTACGTTGGGACAGGTCAGAACAACCCTCTCTATCTAGTGGCTCCAGTAACTACTTACCCACTCACTCATTCAGCAGACATTTGGTAACTATGTATTCCCAATATGCTGACTGTGTCTCTAATACCTCTTGGGGTGCAGGTATCTCCTATGGGGCTGGCTAGCTGAAACAGCAGTACCAAGCATATTTGAACAAAGGAGCCTCATGGTTTGCTTTTGCTTTTGGTGGAGATAACTGGGCAGCAGTGACCTTGCTCTGTCCTAGTGGCCAGAAACTGTGTAGAAGTAAAGACATTGAGAGGAGAAGTCTTGGCTAGTAAGGACATGCTCTAGCCCTCATGTATTGGCTTCTTTCTCAGCTCAGGAGCTGGAGTGCTACTGTTGCCTGGGGGTCCCACTTGAGACTTCCTGCCCCTACTCTGATGGATTTTGTTTTACTCAGGAAGAAGTTACTATGGAAGTTCTCTGTGGCCTATATAAAGATTGCTGAGGGTGGTATTGGAGAAAATGTTGGGTGTGTTACTTGTTGTGGACCATGGTTTCCCTCCATCCAAGTACAGCTTCCGTGGGGTTGGAATGTGACTCCTGCAATATGGGGAATGTTGGAGTCCAGGGATGTGCTGAGATGTGGATCATAAAGCAGGGACGCCCATTGGCATGGATGGTGTTCATCATCCCCACCTGTCATCAGTGTAGTCATGTGATGCTCCTGCCAGTACTTTATGTCTAGGATCTCATTGGATCACTGACAGACCAGGAGAGCTGGAAGCATCTAATGAGTCTTTGCATATAAAGTAGGAATCTGGAGCTTAGGCTAAAGGAATGACTTAGAAATGTTGATAGAAAGGAGATCTTAGGACATACCAGACCCTCCGAAGTGTCAGTTTCCAGGCATATCCTCCATATAGACAAGGCAGGGGCAGCCCTGCCCTTCTATCCACTGTTTCTTATCACAGCCTGCCTGTCTCCTGAAGTAGGTATCCTAGATATAACTGCCTGGGAAACTGAAAATGTCTGAGAGGCTGGTTGCCCTTTCTGCTGTGCCACTGAGTGATATTACACTGTGCTGTGCATGTGTGTGTGTGTGTGTGTGTGTGTGTGTGTGTGTGTGTGTGTGTGCACATGTATGACATGTATGAATGTACATAATGTTACATAATATATTCAAAGCTCAGATGACATCCTTAAGCCCTTTTCCTCAGGCACTGAGATCATAACCAGTCCTCCCATGCTTGTTTGGCTCTTTACGTGGTTGCTGGGGATTGAACTTGGGTCCTTAGGCTTCCATGTGGCCAGCACTTCACGACTGAGCTGCTTCCCCAGCACATTGCCTGTAAGAGCAGGTGTGTACACCTGTGTGGATGTACATGCACTGGGGAGGTACAGGTGTATGGGACCCAGAATTTGATGGGTGTTGGGTGAAAGATTTGGGGAGATAAAGGAGGGAGAGATGATCTGCATCCTGCCAGAGCTCAGGAGCACTGGGTAGGCAGAAGTTGGAGTTGGACTGTGTGTTCCCCCATGCCACTGGGTGGGCGTCTTTCTCTGGGAAGCCACCAGATGCCAGTCCTCAGGGGTTGGGAGGGAAAAGTACAGGGTACTTGGGACTCACAGAGGCCAGGGACTACAGGTTCTAGCTCTTAGTCGTTGCAGGACATCGTTGGACATCCCAGAAGAGCTGAGATTAGGTGGAGGCCCTCGAGTGGCAGTGGCCCTTGGCCAAATGGAAAAAGGGTGCAGGGGTAGGGATGCACTAGATGGTCCATGCTTGGTCTGGTCTTGTAGCTGGAAATGCTGGGGTGGGGGGAGGAGCCTTCCTGTGGGAGATTAGACGTGGCTTTTTTAGAAAAGGCCTATTTCATTGCTCCAGCATGATGAGCCAGATGAAAGGAGGCAGTCCATAGTTTTAAAACTTTATTGTAGAAAGGCAAAAAAGAGAAAAGGTAGAGAAGTAGAAGCAGGCCATGGCCACATGCAGTGAGGGGGTAAGGGAAGGGGGGATAGAGGGGGCACAGGGGGCCAAGAGGCAAGAGAGAGGCAAGAGCTTAAGAGACCAAGGAGGGACCAAGCAGCACCTTTTATAGTGGGCCAAGCCCACCCGAATGTTTCCTGGTAATGGTGGGGAGGAGCATAACTGGCTGTAGGAGGTAACTGTGAGGGTGGAGACCAGCCAGAATACCAGGAGTTTGGGGCATTGCACTAGGTGACTGATAGCCACAGGATTATGAAGTTGAGGACTTGTGGTATCAGGAGCCTAGTGTTTGGGATCATAGCTCATGGTATTCCTTTGTAGAATTTTCTAATGAGTCTCCAGACTAAATCTCACGCAACCAGAACACAGACTGCCTTTCACAGTCCAACAGATGGGTATCTTATGTGACAAATATTTTATTTACTGAGGCAGGGTCTCACAGTGAACCCCAAGCTTGCAGGTTGAGCTGGTCTAACTTGTGAGCTTAGCTTGGGGAACTCCATCTTTGTGTCCTGAGCTCAGAGATACAATTAGACCACCATGCCTGCTCATCTTTTGATGCACTCTAGCAATAGGAACTGGGGTACTCATGCTTAGGCACACAAGCAGTTTATCCACCAAGCCACCTTACCAGCCCACAGTTTTGATTTTCATTTTGTTCATTATTTGAGACAGGGTCTCACTGGAGTCCCAGGATAGCCTAGAAGCCCCCATGTAACCCAGTTTGAAATTGAACTCACAAAAATTCTCCTGCCTAAGTCTTCCATGTTGTGAAATTACAAGCCTGAGCTACCATATTTGGCTTCAACATGCCTTAGAGACAACTCTGGGCCATCCAGGCCTGGTGGCATGTGGCCCAGACATTGGGATGATCTGTTGTCCTTGCATAAGAAGTGAGTCACTCAATGATATCTTGTAGATTCTCATATAATCAAAGTAAAGAACAATCTCTGCCTTCCCATATGCCCTACTAATCTTGAAAATACCAAGTTCCTGGGTACTGTTGTCAACATGAAGACTTCATGTTGCAAGTCTACTGCAATATAGCAGTTGCCACAGGAGGCAGCTCCTGGACCACAAAAGATGTACTTCTGTTCAGCCTATGCTCAGTCCTTCTGCAGACCTTGCTGAAATTATTCTTCCAATGAACCCAACCCTTGAGCTCTTATCTGCAAGTGTAACCACCCCTTCCAGGAAATCTCTAGTGATGATTTATCAGTCACAGAAGCTCCAAGGTGGGGGTATTGTATGGAACAACTTGTTTTAACTTTATAGCCCCTGAATGGTAGGTGCCCTACTCCATGCTAAGTCTTTAAGATCTGTTTGGGAGAGCTGATGCTGGGGGAAGAGAGAGGGTTCCTCCACTTCCAAGGAGCACTTGCTTGTGGTGAGAAAACCCAGGAAATGAGTGCTCAGCGGTAGGTAGGAGCTACCCTTTCTTTTTGTCTAGAGGTGGAAGCAATTTTTGGCAGAGACTCATGGCTTGACTCCGACTGAAAAAAGCCTCACACTGCCTCTCCTGGAGTCCTAGTCTATATTGGATGTCCCCAGTGTGTAGGCGTGACTTGACACATTGACAACCTGGGACCCATCATTGTTCTGTCTTTTTGGCCTTGAGAATATTGCTGCCCCTAGAACCTTTGTAGTTAACATCACAGGAGTCCTCATGGATATGGACAGCATCCTGGAAATTTGGGTGCTATGAAAAGTCCCCCTTGGTCTTGAAAGTCCTAAAGGTCTAAGATTTTATTAAGGTGAAGATCCTTTAAGGTAGAACTATCACTCAACCAGGAAAGCCCTTACCCCTCCAGCCTTCTCCACTGGGACAAGCATAGATCCAGGAATGTGACCACGATGTTGGTTGGGACATGAAACTTGAGTCATGAGTAGGGCTTCTGGAGCTTTCTTCCATATTTGGCCTTGATTCTGTTGTAGTCTCTTCTGGCCTTTACTTCCAAATGCTGGGTTTACAGATATGTACTCACTACCACCCTAGCCATTCCCACGTGTTTTAAAAGGGCAGACTACTCAAGGCCTCCCTGGGTGAGGCACTCAGGCTCTTCAGGAGAGCTATCTCAGAATGCGTGAGCACAGGAGAGCTGCTCCTGACCCTTGCTAGCTGCCATAGGCAAAGGAGCTGTCCCAGACCTCACCTGGGCTAAGCAGGAAAGCTGGCCATTACTCACAGCTGGACAAAGCAGGTGAACTGGCACTGACCCCCACCTGGGCTAAGGAGGAGAGCTGGCCTTGGTAGTTTTGGTGCAGGAGAAATGGTGGAATGACCAACTCAATTACCACCTGGGGCCAGATCAAGGACAAAGAGTTGGCCAACCCCATTATCTACTCCTTCTATGAACTGCTGTTGCACATGAAAGTTCTAGTCCTGTAGATCCAAAACTACAGTATCTCCGAAACACAGGGCAAGAACATCAGAGAGGAAAACTGGCACAAACACATCTTTTATATTAAAGCAGAAGCCAGGGGTCTCAAACCAGATCAATGGCTTGTTGTAATTATCATCTGTATGTAAAGTTGTTTCAACAAAAGTTTATACTGAGGGACACAAAGTGCTATACCACAACTACTATGTAAGATGTTTTTCATAATATATTATTTTATTTTTTATATTTTATTTTATCTTTATGTTTTCAGAGGGAGGTTGCAAGGATATAGGCTACCTATGGAGGGGTAGGGAGATGAATGGAATTAAAGTGCATGTTGGGAAATTCACTAAGAATCAATATATTTTTAAGTGTGCACTGTACACTTGAATAACTGTGATGCAGCTGGGTGGGGTAGATGCAATTAAAACAAGGGAAAGCATCAGAACTCCTCATGGTGAGGAGCTGCCTATGTGTCTGTGAGGTGCTGCTCTGGCATACACACACACACACACACACACACACACACACACACACACTCCTTCTCTAGGGTACATGCCTTGTGGTTCCTCCATAGATCCATTTCCTAGGTTCTGAGAAAGAAGTGCATTTAGAAGTCGAAAGTTACTCGACTTCCTCCGGTCTTGATACCTGGAGACAGCTTTAATATCTGTTATGTGTTTTAGTTTTCTCTCAGACAGTCAGATCATAGCACAGGCCTTAGGGACTAGTGAGACCTGACCCATGTGGCTGCTAGACAAACACAGCCTTGTGCTGCCCACAATACACTGGCTAGGGTTAATTGTGTCTGCTTCCAACTCAGCAGCAGACGGGCAGGTCTTCACACACCATTCAAATATTAAATAAAAGCAACTTTCAACCGAAAGTTATCGAAAAGGATAAGGAAGTACTCTTAATACTCATCAAAGGAAAAATCTACCAAGAAGAATTCTCAATTCTGAACATCTATGTGCCAAATGCAAGGACACGCACATTCAAAAAAGTAACTTTACGAAAACTCAAAGCACACATTGTACCTCACACAATAATAATGGGAGACTTCAACACCCCACTCTCATCAATGTCCAGATCATAGAAACACAAACTAATCAGAAACACATTAAAACTAAAAGAAGTTATGGACCAAATGGATTTAACAGATATTGATAGAAAATTCCATCCTAAAATAAAAGAATATACCTTATTCTTAGCACCTCATGATACCTTCTCCAAAATTGACCATATAATCTGTCACAAAACAGGCCTCAACAGATACAATTGTTTCTACTTGGTTGTCTGCTTAATAGGAGTGACATTTCCTGTGGAGGGACAGAAATGTGGTCTTACGGACAGCACAGACACGCTGGGCTTTTTACCTGGGCACAGGGATTATGGTCATGCGTCCTCCTGTTTGAACAGTAAGTGCTCTTCCTCAGGAGCCACTTCCCCAGCCCAGGCTGGGCTCACACTCATGTTCTTCCTGCTTGCCTGTCCCCAGCGCTGGGACTGCAGGTCAGCACAACCACAGCCGCTTAAGGCTTTTTTCTTAAGTCCGGGGTCTCTGTTATTGCTTGGATTCTGGTGTAAGACACCATCACCAAGTCTAGGCCCATGGAGTTCTCCTGTTTTGTAACAACTGTAGTTTTGTAATTGAATGCAGTGGTTTTGCCTCAAAGAAACAGCTCAGGTGTGCCAGAAAAAGCGGAAATGAGAGTCCCGGAGCTCATCTTTCTAAACAAAGCTGGAGGGTAAGGGAGAGACTTAGACTTTGGAGGCTGAGCTCTATGTCAGGGCAGAAGGGGCCCAGCCTCAATCCCAAATTCAACTGCAGAGAGGAGCGCCCCTAGAGGCAGAATTTAGCATGACAATCAGCAAATTTATCCAGATGAATGAGGACAGGTGATTTGGTCTGGTTCTAAGTTGTTTTGTTTTGTTTTGTTTTTTGAAGGGCTTTATCTGAAACCAAAAAAGAACAAAGGCTGAAAATTCTGAGGGAGGAGCAGTATTCCTCCTTCAAAGCTGACAAATTTGTCATTGAGTTACTGCATAGCTCTTGAGATGAAACTGTGGATATATTTCAGTTGGTTATATTTTATATTATTGTTGTTGTTGTTTTTGGTGTAGTGTGTGAGTTAAGGATCACTCGATTCTGAGCATACCCGATTGTCCCAGATCCAGCTGTGTAAACATAATTATTCTCAACACAGACAGACATGGCATTATTGTTGAAAATCACTCCAGCATGTACGTGAGTGAGCACTTCTGGACTCTGCTCACTCCTGTCCTATGTTTGTATTATTCTGTTTTTTCTTTTCTTTTCTTTCCTTTTCTTTTCTTTTCTTTTCTTTTCTTTTCTTTTCTTTTTTTTTCTTTTCTTTCCTTTCCTTTCCTTTCCTTTCCTTTCCTTTCCTTTTCTTTGGCTTTGCTTGTTTTGTTTTGTTTTGTTTTGTTTTGTTTTGTTTTGTTTTGTTTGAGACAGGATCTCAAGAAACCCAGGAACTTGATAAGAATCTGAGGATGCTCTTGAACTTCAGTGCTCCTGTCCCTGCCTTCTGAGTCCTGGGTTTACAGACTTGCCCCATCAAATCCTGTGACTTCCAATTTCATGTGAATTTAGTAGGAGCTGCTCCTTGTCCTTTTCATCTCCTCCCTTCCTTGCTTCCTTCTCTCCTGTCTCTCCACCCTCCACCTGACAATCTTAGTTTGAGCCCTGGGACCCACACAATAGAAAGAGAACTCCTGTAAGTTGCCTTGTGACCTCCACACATGCACCTGTCACATGCACATGTACACAGAAATATATGCAATTAATAAAAAATGAATAATTGACTAATTAACTTAATAACACTTCCTATTTTTAATCTTAGAGTACCCTTCCATTTATTTAGGCCTGCCTGCCTTCATTTCCTTCACGGATTTTAATGTGCCAGGCTTGTGCCACCTTGTTTAAACTTATTCCTAGGTGTCTGCTTCTTCACTAGGATTTGTAAAAAGAACTGTTCACTTTCCTTCTTCTTGTACTTCCTTGGTAGTCTATTAAAAAAAAATCACTGGGTTTGTGTGTTGACCTCATATCCTGCATTTTGACTGACTTTTCCCCCTTAGCTCTTCCTATTTATTACAAAACCTTATTAATTATTCTGCTTTTCCAGGTAAATCCTTTAATAGAGGGTGTGGAAAGCAGGGTGTGGAGAACATACCTGTGATCCCAGCACTGAAGGACCTCAAGTTCAAGACAAGACTGGCTTACAGAGGGTTGGAGGTAAGAGCCTGAGAGCCTTGTGGACAGAGGTAGTTCCTCTCCTTGGCCAGCAGGTGGCAAATTCTTCCCATGTCTTCAGGTGGTTATCTCTGCACACCTTCATGCCCTCATCTCCTCTTCTTGGACTCATTCCAATTGGGTAAGATCTGCGCTAATGGACCCATTTTGCCTTAGTTACTAGCCCTGTGGCAATACAGCGGAGACACTATGGATACTGGGGACTCAGAGCTTCAACATATGAAGCAGCAAAAGTTGTAGATAAAAAGCTGCTTTGAACCTTCTTCAGTTGTATGTTCTTGTTTGTGCTGATTTGTATATTCTTGGTCCAGGGAGTGGCATTATTAGGAGATATGACCTTGTTGAAGTAGGTGTGTCGCTATGTAGGTGGGTTTTAAGGCCTTCTTAATAGCTCCCTGGAAGGCAGTTTTCTCTTAGTTGCCTTCAGAATAAGATGTGCAACACTAAGCTCCTCTAACACCACGTCTATCTGGATGCTGCCATGCTCCCACCTTGATGATAATGGACTGAACCTCTGTATTAGAGTTCTCTAGAGTCACAGAACTTACTGGTAGTCTCTATATAGTAAGGGAATTTGTTGATGACTTACAGTCTATAGTGCAACTCCCATCAATGGTCAGCAGCAGCTGTGAATGGAAGTCCAAAGATCAAGCAGTCAAGCTCAGTCCCAAAAGGCAAGCAGATAAAGAGAGAGAATCTTCCTTCTTCCAATGTCCTTATGCAGGTCTCCAGCAGAAGGTGTGGCTCAGATTAAAGATGTGTGCCACCATGCCTTGATCTGGAACTTGATTTGTCCCAGATGAACTTGAACTCAGAGATCTCCTTGCTTTAGTCTACTGAAATTCATGGCCACTATGCTGCTGGGCTGTTGGTATAGGGGAAGAGGGGGGGGGCGAGACCAGAGTTCCTGTGCTCTGGGAAGGCGGGTGTGGGAGGACTGTGGGACGCTTTCCACTCAGCCCAGGGTGGGCATCTGGTGTGTGAAGCCACTGACCCCACATGGTGGGGGGTGAACAAGAGAAAGCTACTGTACCAGGTTCTCAGTCTCTGGCATCCCATGCTGGATACAGCAGAGGAGCAGAAAACAGAATAGGGCCCCAGGGCAACACTCATGAAGAGGGCAGAAAGAGAGAGGTTCCCACACAGGCGAGAGTCCTAAGTTCAGTCCATAGCTGGAGCACAGGAAGGCCTTCTATCCAGAGGTTAGAAGTGGCTTGTTAGAAGAAAGCCAATCCCATCATCCAAGCACAGTGGGCCTTGATAAACAGAGACAGTCTATGGTTTTAGAGCTTTGTTGTAGAAAGGCAGGGGGGAAGAGAAAAGGTAGAAAGAGAGAGAGACCAGCCATGGCCAAAAGGATAGAAGGGGGAAAAGGAGAGAGAGAAGAAAGGCTAGGGTTAGAGGGAGAGAGCGAGGTGGGACCAAGCAGCCCCTCTTATAGTGGGATTGTTATCTTGCTGTCGCTAGGTAACTGGGAGGAGTCTAGCCTGAAGGTCAGAAGCTTGGGACATTGTGTACATGACTACTAGCCACTAGCTTCTCCTGTGAGAGCTGTGGGGATGGTAACTTCGACAGGATCCAGGGGTCCAGGAGACATGAGGGAATGTCTTCTGTGCCATGTAGGTAAAAATTATCACCGCTGGGTCCTACCAGGGTTCGGACCTCAGCTCGACTGGAGACTAGACTGTCTGTGCACAGTCCATTGCCCCACACTATTCCTCACCATCTCCATGTCAAGATGCAGGTCAGAAACTTGTATCTCCCAGCCTCCAAATTAAGATCATTGATGAGCCTTCCAATTCGGGATGGTAGTCATTCCAGATATAGTCAAGTTGACAACCAGGACTAGCCACTACAAGTGTTGATCAGAAAATATTGTCCAGGTTTCATCCTTCTCCCATCTGCCCATCCTTTTTCATTTCCAGCCTCCCTTCCAAGAACCCAGTTCTCCCTGGCTGCTGGGCAGCTACAATAGTGAACCTCAGCCTTCAGCTGGACTCTGGGAAGTTCAGTGCTTTGTCATGCTCCAATACCCAGGGGCAGGCTCTTAAGGTGTAGGGTGGGGCAGGTCAGAAAAGCCCTATCAATCTGGTGACCTCAGTAACAATTTACATACCCACTTACCACTTCATCAGGCATTTAGTATCTATGACTTCCCAATATGGTGACTGTGTCTCTAATACCCCTTGGGGTGCAGGCCTCTCCTGTGGGCCTGGCTAGCTGAGACAGCAGGACTTAGCATAACTGAACAATGGTGGCTCTTGGCTCACTTTTGCTTGGGTAGAGGTGACTGTACAATAATGTCCTTGCTCTGGCCTAGCAACCAGCAGCTGTGTGGAAGTAAAGACATTGGAGAGGAGGGACCTGGGCTAGGAAGGACATGACCTAGCACTCATGGATTGGATTCTTTCTCCCCTAAGTGGAAGAAGTGCTACCATTGCATTGGGGTCTGACTTGAGAATTTCTGTAATATAACTATCTGCCCCTATACTGATGGATTCTGTTAGTCAGGAGACAGAAGTTATTATAGGTAAGTTCCCTGTGGCCTATATAAAGATGGGTGAGGGTGACTTGGGAGAAAAGTTCAGGTCTGGGCACTTGTTGTGAGCCATGTTTCCCCTCCCTCCAAGTATATGTTTCCTGGTTTTTGGAGTGGGTCAGGGGGATTTACAAGTGTATCAGGTAGATTATCACACTGAGAACACATGATTTTTAAGGAGACAGTTCTCTGGTGGGGAAACAGAAACCTAACTGGCTTTATCATGACTTGGCTTTTGTCTCTGTGGAGTTGAGTAGGCCCAAGCCTGATTTGGGTCATGAACATTCTTGCAGTGCTCTAGGAGAGCTGTCCAGGGGCATGGTCAGTGCCAGCTTTTCTTCTAGGCCCTACCCCCAGTGACCTGATAACAGCCATGTATGCCTGACTCACTAAAAAGAGGCTTCTTGGGCCTTCCTCATGTCCCCCTCTGTCCCTTCTCTCCCCATTCACCCCCCTCCACGTGGCTTCTATCCCCCCTCCTCTCTCTGCCTTCCTCTGTCTCGACTTACCACCATAACTCCCCTCCCCATCCCCTAAGTAAACTCTATTCTATACTATACCCATCATATGGCTGGTACTTTGGGGGAAAGGAATGCCTCAGCATGGGCTGACAGAGACGCCCCCTTCCTCCTCATCATAGCTGCTTCCACCACACACATCCCTAGTTTTTTTTTCTTTTTCTGAACACCATAGTCAATGCTCTACTGTCCCTCATCTGTCTTGGGAACCCACATCTCCCGCTTTGTTTCTCAGAATGGAGCCATGTCATATGTGTCAGCATGTTCTCTGGGAATAGCTTGTTATTATACCAGAACATGATTGGTGGTGAATTTGACTATATTAGTACTTTGTTTTTTGAGAAACTGTATAATATATAGATAGGGCTTTCCATCAATGTCAAGAGCCAGGCAATGAGGGGGATGGTGTACCAGAAGGCAGGATCATTGAAGGCATATTGGAACCTCAAATTGTTGCAGAGTGTGTTAAGGACCTTAATATTTTGGTCAACTGTCATACTAGGGAAATGTTATTGATCCTCCAAGAAAACAGTCAGAAGCAGATCTGATGCATATCACAGCAGGGCCTTTTTTCTATCAGAGCTAGCCCAGGCTACCTTCATCTCACTGCTATCATGCAGGATGGTTTTGGGAGGGGGGGTGAATATCTATGGGGCAAGGCTTTATCATAAGCAGCAAGCAGGGAGTACATGTGCAAGCATCTAATTGGAAAGCTACTGGTGCTGAGATTATTTAACATACTTGGCTGGTGCTGAGATTCATATCATAAAATTCATTTCTCTCCCCTCTGCATTGGTGGTCATTAGGCATGGGGTGGGCTTGCAACCTGGAGGTACAGGTCAGTTTGGAAGAATAATCTGGAGGCACTTGCCTTGTTAAGGGTGTAAGCTGGAAAAGCAGGTTTTGTTGGGGATTAGCCTAGAGACTGGAGCTAGGCTTGGATCTTGTTGGGGGACAACTTGGAAACTAATACTAGGTACCAGCCTGTTAGTTTACCTGAGCTCAAACTTACGTTCTCTAAAATGGAGTCTGAACTTAAAAGATTTGGCCTTAAGCAACCAATCCTGATTCATTACATAAAAACATTCCTCCCTGAGGGTGACACAAGGTCTGATCCTGCTCGTTCCTCTCCCCCACGTCTGCTGTTAGGAGGCCCAAAGTGTTCTGATCTAAGCTATGGAAGTCATAAAGTCATACCATGTGACAGATCTCATGTGAGAGGTTGACTGGGGAGGTTTGCAGGTCCCTAAGGTAAGTGGTGAAGATGCCTGATTGCTAACACCAAGCTTTTCTACTTTGTAGTACAAGTCCAGCAAGGGTGGTCAGTTATACCTGGGAAATAATTGTAACAGCAACACAGAGGTATGAAGGCCCTCAATAAGTGGGAATCTCCTGTAAGGGTTGATTAAAAGAGAGACCCAAGTCTGAGGAGGAACCGTGCAAGGTAGCATTAAAATATTCTGCTGCCAAGGGGGAGATGCAGAAAGGAGACACTAAAGAAACATGGAGAGGCATTGGGATAGTGCTCTCTGAGAGATGCCTGGATTATGGGCAGGGCTCTACCATCCCTTATTTGGCTTGGGAACTCCCCTCCCCCCCCAAAAAAAAAACCCCTCAAGAGTACAAAGGCACTTTGTCTGAGAAGACCAAAACTTGTAACTTGTTGCTGTGCTGCCTGCTGGCATTAAGGAATCTCTTGCCTGACAGAGGATTCTACTCAGTTCCTCTGGCTATGTCAACCCCCCTCCCCTCTTTAAATATTAGAAATGATATTAGCAGGCTAAGAAGCCCCTAAGGATAGCCCCACTCTCATGATCAGTTCTGGACCTCGCCCCCTGTTTCCCTGGCAATACCCTAATTTTCCAAAAGGAAAAAGAACACAGTTGTCTGACCCAGTCCAAGGGTCAGTCAACAGGGTCTACAAGGGAAAGAGTGGAGATGGAGGGGCAAGAGACATGAAGAATGGAGACAAGACAAGCTATCTGATCAAGTCTCAAGTCTCAAGTCTCATTTATTGAAAGGTAACTATGGGTATATAAGCACAAGTTGGGAAATGCAGCTGGAGACACTTAACCACAAGTCCAGGATGTGTAGAAGAAAACCAGGTTATTATCAGAGTATGTTCAGTTGTGGTGGGCTGCATGCAATGACATCATGCCAGGAAAACAAGTCTCTTGTCAGGATGGAAAAGTACAACCTGTAAGTAAATAACCCAAAATGACTGCAGAGATGATATATGCTTTATGCTAGGAGTTGGCTCCCAACAGTTACCTCTCCTTAAAATTTAAAATACCAAATACAGGAAGTGGGGTAGAGGTAAAGGTTTTGCTTAGGCTCACTTAAGGAAAGCTGTCTCTTCAGATGAATCAGAGCTTCTTATAAAATTATGTGTATTTAACCTCTCTCCCACCGCCTCTTGTTTTTTTTAAAGACAGGGTTTCTCAGTGTAGTGCTGGCTATTTTGGAAATCGCTCTATAGACCACACTAGCCAGTGCCCTCTCCCCTAAGAGTTAGTAGTTTAACATCACAGGGAAGGAAGGACAGAGACAGAGAGAAATAAGCTCAGGCATGTTTGTGTGTTTGCTCAGGTCGATTTCTCACTTTATGTTCATTGTCTCCTTTAGTGAGCAGAAGGAGGGGTTTCAGAGAGCTGTTTTATTGCAGGTAAGTTCAAGCAAGCAGAGGCACCATATAGTGTTAGGGTCCAAGAATCGCTGAAAGAAGATCCCAGATTCAAATAGGGTGCAAAGGCAGAGAGTGTTTCTTCTGTAGAAATTACCAGCATGTGGGGATCAAATATTCATCAAAATGGTTTAAAATGTAGCTGTTATATAGTGCTTAGATAAAGCTTGACAAAATGTTTTTCTTGTTGTTCTTTGTTTTTGTTTTGGGAGATCTTTGAGACAGGGTCTCACTGTACTCAAACTCACTCGGTAGACCCATCTGCCTTTGAATTTACAAAGATCCAACACCTGCTTGTGCTTCTGGTATGCTGAGATTAAAGGCCTGTGTCACTGTACCTAGACAAAATTGGGATTTCTGATTCTTGATTTTGATAACTTTTTCCCCTTCCCCCTTCTCCTGCTCCTCCTTCTTTATATGAAAACCCATTTTTTTTTCTGTTGTGCAGAGACCAGGCCAGTGTGACCATACTTTATACCTGTATAATAATCCACCAAAATTAATTTTCCTATTACTCTGTCAATCATTTCTGAAATTCCTGATCTGACAATGTGGTCAAATAAATCACCTCTTAAGCTTTGGGCAGATCTCTGTCAAATCTGCTTTGTAATACTGACAACACCACAAAGGTGATTTTACAGCCTGTGAGTGTGGGAAGTTGATATTGTCATGGGCTTTGCTTCAGTTTCTTAGGAGGCTAAAAGTCTGGCTGATTCCCTGGAAACTATTAGCAAGTATCTTACAAAACACAAATTTTTTTTTAGATTTATTTATTTATTATATATAAGTACACTGTATCTGTTTTAGACACACCAAAAGAGGGCATCAAATCTTATTACAGATGATTGTGAGCCACCATGTAGTTACTGGGATTTGAATTCAGGACCTTCAGAAGAGCAGTCAGTGCTCCTAACTTACGCTGAGCCATCTCTTCAGCCCATATTTTTGCTTTTAAGACTTCTTGATTTATTAAATGTAAGTACACTGTAGCTGTCTTCAGACACTCCAGAAGAGGGCATCAGATCTCTATGAATGGTTGTGACTCATCATGTGATTGCTAGGATTTGAACTCAGGATGCTCAGAGCAGTCAATGATCTTAACCACTGAACCATCTCTCCAGTCCAAACACAAAATCTTTAAGCACAAAATCTTTAAGCAAGTTCTCATGATCACCTGTCAGTTTTTGTTTTTGTTTTGGGGGATGGGCCAGAGGGTGCAGGATGCCTGTATATGTACCTGGGCTCCATGAGCCTGCAGTGCCCCCTGAAGGCCAGAAATAAAGAGTAGTGACGCCTCTGGAGCTGAAGTTGCAAATGGTTGTGAGCTGGGAATCAAATGTTTGTCTTCTGGAAGAACAGACAATGCTCACAACCACTGAGCCACTTAACTTTAACTTCCACAGGCCTTCTTATGATGTGAGTGATTCCTGCAAGATAGATCAAAGGCTTACTTTACCTAGCCTCCGGCTGGTTTACTATGAGGTGCTAAACCAGAGACTGCAGCTTCTCACCTCAGAGCAACCCAGACAGGCAGATCAGCTGCAGCAGCAAAGTGCATTACACTTGGAATGGGTAGCAAATAGTTTATTACCAACTTTCTGAGTGGAGAAAAAAAAAGGGATAAATAGGATTCTTCACTTTCTTATCCAAAATAATTCTAAGAAAAATGTTTCTGAACCTATAACCTCTCACAAAGTCTTTCTCACAGCGGCTGGCTCCTTTCTATTCACTTCTATAAGATTCGGGATGCACTTTAGACTTTCCTCTTAGGTCGGATGTTAGGCACATCTGATTAGGTTCTCTCCTGTCTTTTACAAGCCCTAGGCAGAGGGGAGAGGAAGCCAGAGAAACGGGCAGTTTACATTGTTAGAATTAAAGTCTATAGATTCTTTCTCATTATTTTTCCTTTTTAGTCTTGAAGGCTGGGCTTGAGAGATAAGAGATGAGCCCAGGATTGGCCTGCAGACACTTTGGTACCTGTTGGAATGGCTACATTGCAGGGCAAAGGCCTTCTCTGGTGGATTCTAGAGAAGGGGAGAAGAGATTAAACTATCATTTGACGTTTAGGTTAAAACAATAATGGACAGATGATGTGCAGATAACTTGCTTACCAAGAAGAAAAAGACTAGTAAGAAGTAGTTGTCTAAATAACATCAAAGATGGATTTAAGTCTAATGTGGGGGGGGTGGGGGAGATCATTGAATTGTTATTTAAAAAGAGATATCTTACCTTTGAAAAGGAGAATTATTTTTTCTCCATATGTAAGAACCTCATATACTCACGTGCTTTTAATTTTTAAAATATTTTTAAATTAAGCTATTACATCATTTCTCCCCTTCCTTGTGATGTGTTTATAAAAATATGAAGTGGTATTAAGACATGTTCTATGGGGGTGTGGTGAGGTATGTGGGAAGGGGATGTCTCAGAGGGCCCATGCCAAGGCATCCCTTCCCCCTGAGGGACCAGCCACATGACTGTATTGTATAGAATAGAGATTATTTAGGGTATTCGGAGGGGAGTTAAGAGGGTAGTAGAGGCAGAGAAAGGCAGAGAGAGGGAGAGAGTAGAGATCACATGGAGAGAGGGGTAAGGGGCTAGGGAGAGAGAAGGGAGAGAGAGGGAGAAAGAGAACAAGAAGCAAGAGAGAAAGTCAAGAGAGAGAGGAGGGGGGAAGTGGCCCCTTTTATAGTGGGTCAGCCTACCTGGCTATTGCCAGGTAACTGTGAGGAGGAGCGTAACTGGCTGTTGCTGGGTAACTCTAGGGTGGAATTTAGAAAGTTTAGAACCTTTCTTCCCATGTAAGCCACTTGCTCTCTCTCAAAAATTTTAAGACTTCTTTTATTTAATTGTTGTTATATACACACAAACACAAACGAACACACATATACGTAATTATATAAATACAAGATGCTCAGGCTGTATAATGTTAGTTTTATGAATCTGATTTCAGAAATGATTACTTGGCATTGGTTTGGGAGTTCTTTCTGGTGAAAGACTGTTTTTTTCTACTCTCACAATTACTTTTCATTGCCTGTAGTTCTTTGTCTAAGTCTGGGACCTGTAAGGTTTACCCTTCTGATAGCAAGTCTGTCTGTTAGTGTCATCTGGGTTCAAGTCTTGTTTAGGCAGCCATGCTGTTGAGCTTTCATAGGCATGAGAACGCTTCCTGCTGGTCAGGGTTAAAGGGAAACAAACCCACTCTCTCAAATTCTGGTACCCATTTCCTTCTTTCCCAAAGAAGTCATTCCTCATTGCTATTGGAAGGGACAAGTGGCACTCTACGATGTCTACTGGTATACCAAGGCAGGCCCTGGCCTCTAGGTTCCCTCAGTACTTGTGGCTCCTCTCAGCACTTCTCACCTGACGCCTGCCCTAAATATCCCTTGCTTCTCATTCCTATTTAACCCTTCCATTTGAAGGATGTGCCTTCTTGCTCACCTCCTTTTGCTCTCTCCTTTTGTTTTCCTCTCTTTCTCTTCCTCAGTCACTCTCTCCCCCCACCATGGCCATGTTTGGTCTACTGTTTTCTACCCCCCCCAACTCCTCCAGATGCCTCTGGCTGTATGCTCCTTTACATCTTCAGTAAAACCTTCCCCTCAACCATACCTTAGAGCAGTCAGGCCCTCACACTGTTTTCTGGGCTCTTAGAGTTTTCCCACCCTGCCCCATCTTCTTCACTGGCCCCCGAGCCCTAAGCTCCAGAGCTGTGTTGTAGATGTATCAGTTTGGAGCAGGGCATGATGTGACCACTGGGTCTCTGCATTTTGATTAGCTGTGATTTTCTCTGATGGTCTCAGTTTATTACAAAGAGAAATTTTTTGGATGGCAGGTAAGGACTACATTGATTTGTGGGTTGCCATTACTGTTGGCATTTGGTCTAGACTCTGCTCCACAGTTACTTGGCAACAGCTAGGTGTGTCTGACTCAGTATAAAAGAGGCTGCTTGCCCCCTCCTCACTCTTTTGCTCTCTTCTCTTATCCTCTTGCCCCTTACTCTTCTCCTTGCTCTATACACATGCTCATGGCCACCTCTACTTCTCCACCACCACCGCCCCTCTCTCTGCTTTTCTATCAACTCCTTTCCCAATGCCCTGAATAAACGTTATTCTATACTATACAGTCATGGGGCTGGTTATTCAGGAGGAAGGGATGCCTCAGCATGGGCCCACAGAGGCACCCCCCCTCCCACACACCATACAACTCCACCAAACAGATCTTTGGCTTTTTATCTTTTTTTAAAAACTACAATCATTTCCTGCTACATAAGATGATGTTGACCAGGAGTGAATTATGGAAGAAAGAATTTATTGAGATTTATCATACCAAAAGATTAGAGTCTATTATTCTGAAGAGCCATGACAGCAAGCAGTAAACTTGGCAACATCTGAGCTATCTCAACAGGAAGCAGAGAAAACAGGAGAAATGGGGCAAGGCATGAAATTTCATAACCCACACACCATGGCTTAATTTATTCTTCAAAGCTTCATAGCCTACAAGTTCTATAACACCCCTGAGTACCACACCCACTAGAGATGAAGTATTTAAATACATCAGCTTATGTGACAGTTATTGAAGACAATCAAGTATTTGACAAGGACACTTAAGTCGAAGAGGAAATGATTAACCCACCTGACTGCATTTTGAAGACAGGAAATTTTATGCTGTATTTAAAAATAAGCCTGGCTTTGTTCCCTGGAGACTGATCAACCCACCCCATGACCTTACCTGGTTTTAATTGCCTTTCCTAACCTCCCTGAATTATGTGATAACCTCACTATTTTCTTATTTCTTTGTTTTGTTTTGTTTTTCCTTTGGAGATTTGACCTTACTGCTCCAGTGTCTTATATAAACTTTGCAATGAGTCTGGAGTTTATTCCTAAAACTTTCAGCCAGTCTGGTGTTACAAACCTTTAATTCCAGCAGTCAGGAGGCACAGACAGGCAGATCTTTGTGAGATTAAGGCCAACCTGGTCCATAGAGTGAGTTTCAGGACAGCCAGAGCTACACAAAGAAACCCTGTCTCAGAAAAAAAGAGGGATAGGGTGGCCCTCCAGTTAAAGTAGGGGCGAACGAAAGGCAGATGATTAATGGAGTTTTTACTTATATCCAACTCACAGTAGGTCCAAGAACACATCCTGTGGTCATTTCCCCAGTTCCAGAAAGTATACGAGAGACAGATAGACTTAGAAATAGGCAGAATTCTCACATTGGTTCCCTGACCTGTGGAGTGAGGGCTATTATGATTGGAAAAACTAAATAAAAGCCTTTAGAGTTTTCTCTTCCAAAGAAAACAATAAATAAAAAACAGTATTGTGTTCCCTAAAGAATTGCACAAACTACTGCTACTATCAAGGACTTGAAAGATGTTCCCACCACATCTCCCTTCAACTCTCCTGTCAGGCCAGAGCATTAGACATGTAGATTATGGAGAATGACAGTTGACTATGGAAAACTAAATCAGGTAGTAACTGCAATTGCATCTGCTCTACCAAATGTAGTTTCATTAGTTGAGCAAATTAACACATCTCCTGGTACCTGGTATGCAGGTATTGATCTAGCAAATGCCTGCATCTCAGTACCTGTCCATAAGGACAATGAAAGCAATTTGCTTTCAGTTGGCAAGGCCAGCAGTTATATCATTACAGTTTTGCCTCAAGGATATAGTAACTCTTCTGCCCTGTGTCATAGCTTAGTTAGAAGGGATTTTTTTTTTGGTTTTATTTTTAGAGACAGTGTTTCTCTGTATAGCCCTGGCTGTCCTGGAACTCACTTTGTAGACCAGACTGGCTTCGAACTCAGAAATCCGCTTGCCTCTGCCTCCCAAGTGATGGGATTAAAGGCATGAGCCACCACCACCTGGCTCAGTTAGAAGGGAACTTCATTGATTCTTACACACACACAAACACACACACACACACACACACACACACACACACACACACACAGGAAATTGGTACACTATGTTGATGATATTATGCTGATTGGACCAAGTGAGCAGGAAGTAGCAACCACTTTGGACTCATTGGTAACACATATGCATATCAGAGGATGGGAAATAAATCCAACCAAAATTCAAGGGCCATCTACCTCAGTGAAATTCTTTAGGAGTACAGTGGTGTGGAGCATGTATCAGTATTCCTCCTAAGGTGAAAGATAAGTTATTGCATCTGGTCCCTCCCACCACCAAGAAAGAAGCACAACATTTAGTGGGTCTATTTGGATTCTGGAGACGGCACATTCCTCACTTGGGTATGTTACTCAGGCCCATTTACCAAGTGACTCAGAAAGCTGCTAGCTTTGTGTAGGGCCTGGAACAGGGGAAGGTTCTTCAATAGGTCTACGCTGCTGTGCAGGCTTCTATAGCACTTGGACCATATAATCCAGCAGACCGGATGGTACATGAGGTGTCAGTGGCAGATAGAGAAGCTGTTTGGAGCCTCTGGCAGACCCCTATAGGTGATTCACAGAAGAGACCTTTGGGATTTTGGAGCAAAGCTCTACTATTATCTGCAGACAACTATTCTCCCTTTGAAAAACAGCTCGTGACCTGCTGAGCCTTAGGGGAAACTGAATGTTTGACAATAGGACACCAAGTTACCATGTGACCTGAACTACCCATCGTGAGCTGGGTGTTATCAGACCCTCCAAATCATAAAGTAAGACATGCACAACACCAGTCTATAACCAAATATACATGACTAGGCCTGAACAAGTCTCAAAGGCACAAGCAAGTTACTTAAAGGCCTATGGTGTCTACCCCTGTTAAAATGCCATCTGCTTCCATACATGTGCCTATAGCCTCATGGGGAGTTTCCTGTGATTGGCTGACCAAAGGAGGGAAGAGTAAGACCTGGTTTACTGATGGCTCTGCTCGATATGCAGGCACCACCCAGAAGTGGACAGCTGCCCTTTCCAGGACAACCCTGAAAGATACAGGTGAACGAAAATCTTCACAATGGGCAGAATTTTGGGCAGTACACATGATATTACAGTTTGTTTGGAAGAATAAATGGCCAGATGTACCGTTGTTCACTAACTCATGGGCTTTAGCCAATGGATTGGCTGGATGGTCAGGGACTTGGAAAGATCACGATTGGAAAACTGGTGAGAAAGACATCTGGGGAAGAAGTATGTAGATAGATCTCTCCAAATGAGCAAAATATGTGAAGATATTTGTGTCCCAAACCAAAACGTGACTTCAGCTGAGGAGAAGTTCAATAATCAAGTGGATAAGATGACCTGTTCTGTGGAAAGTCAGTCTCTTTCCCAAGCCACTCCTGTCATTGCTCAATGTGCACATGAACAAAGTGGCCATAGTGGCCAAGATGGAGGTTATGCTTTGGTTCAACAACATGGACTTCCACTCACCAAGACTTACCTGGCTACAGCTGCTGCTGAATGCCAGATCTGCCAACAGCAGAGACCTACAGTGAGCCAGAGTTATGGTACTATTCCTAGAGGTGACCTACCAGCATCCTGGTGTCAGGTTGACTACATTGGAACACTTCCTCTGTGGATAGGACAATGTTTTGTTCTTACTGGGGTAGAAACTTAATTCTGGTTAAGGATTTGCCTTTCCTGGACGTAATGCTTCTGCAAAAACCACCATCCTTGGACTCACAAAATGCCTTATCCATCTTTATGGTAGTCCACACAGTACTGCTTCTGACCAAGGAACTTATTTTACCACCAGAGAAGTGCAACAGTGGGAGCATGATAATGGAATCCACTACTCTTACGATGTTCCCCATCATCCTAAAGCAACTGGTCTGATAGAAAGATGGAATGGCCTTTTGAAAATGCATGTACAGTACCAGTTAGGTAGCAGCAGCATGGAGTGCTAGTGGAGAGTTCCTGAGAAGGCAGTATATGCTTTGAATCAGCATCAGCATCTCCCTACCTGAACTGGGGAAGAACCTGCCACCTGCTGGCCAAGGAGAGGAACTTGCTCTGTCCACAAGGCTCTCAGGCTCTTACTTCCAACCCTCTGTAAGCCAGTCTGTCCCTGAACTTGAGGTCCTTCAGTGCTGGGATCACAGGTGTGTTCTCCATGCCCTGCTCTCCACACCCACTATTAAAGGATTTACCTGGAAAAGCAGAACCATCAATAAGGTCCTGTAACAAGCAGGAAGAGCTAAGGGGGAAAAGTCAGCCAAAATGCAGGATATGAGGTCAGCACACAAAGCCAGTGATATTTTTTTATAGACTACCAATGAAGAGCAAGAAGTGAAGAGAACAGTTCTTTTACAATAACATAGAGAAGAAGCAGACACCTAGGAATAAGTTTAAGGAAGGTGGCACAAGTGAAAGAAATGAAGACAGACCTAAATAAGTGGAAAGGTTCTAGGCTTAAAAATAGGAAGGGTTTTTAATTAATTAATTTTTATTATTTATTAATTGAGTATGTTTATGTGCACATGTGCATGTGACATGTGCTTGTGTGGAGGTCACAAGGCAGTTTACAGGAGTTCTCGTAATCTGTGGATCCCAGGGCTCAATCTCAGATGGTCAGGTGGAGGGTGGAGAGACAGGAGAGAAGGCAGCAAGGGAGGGAGGAAAGGGAGGGGATGAAAAAGGCAAGGAGTGGTTCCTACTCAAATTCATATGAAATTGGAAGAGTCAGGGAACTCTGTAATCCCAGGACTCTGAAGGAAGGGCAGGAGGATCAGAAGTTCAAGAGCATCCTCCACGTCTTAGATGTTCATGGGTTACTTGAAATTCTGTCTCAAACAAAACGAAACGAAAAACAAAACAAACAAAACAAAAAGCAGTGAAATACAAGCACATGGACAGGAATGAGCAGAGTCCAAAAGCCCAACTCCTGTCCATGCCCGGCTGATTATTAACAATAGTGCCATGCCTGTTGCTGTCGATATAATTGTGTCTACACATTCACACACCTGGTTCTGAGACAGCTGGGTACCTTCAGAATGGAGCGAATCTTTCCTCACACACCACACCAATAATAATAATAATAATAATAATAATAATAATAATAATAATAAAATAATTAAAATCATCAAATAGATCCACAGTTTCTTTTTTTTTTTCTTTTTTTTTCCATTTTTTATTAGGTATTTAACTCATTTACATTTCCAATGCTATACCAAAAGTCCCCCATACCCACCCCCCCAATCCCCTACCCACCCACTCCCCCTTTTTGGCCCTGGTGTTCCCCTGTACTGGGGCATATAAAGTTTGCAAGTCCAATGGGCCTCTCTTTGCAGTGATGGCCGACTAGGCCATCTTTTGATACATATGCAGCTAGAGTCAAGAGCTCCGGGGTACTGGTTAGTTTATAATGTTGTTCCACCTATAGGGTTGCAGATCCCTTTAGCTCCTTGGCTACTTTCTCTAGCTCCTCCATTGGGAGCCCTATGATCCATTCATTAGCTGACTGTGAGCATCCACTTCTGTGTTTGCTAGGCCCCGGCATAGTCTCACAAGAGACAGCTACATCTGGGTCCTTTCAATAAAATCTTGCTAGTGTATGCAATGGTGTCAGCGTTTGGATGCTGATTATGGGGTGGATCCCTGGATATGGCAGTCTCTACATGGTCCATCCTTTCATCTCAGCTCCAAACTTTGTCTCTGTAACTCCTTCCCTGGGTGTTTTGTTCCCAAATCTAAGGAGGGGCATAGTGTCCACACTTCAGTCTTCATTCTTCTTGAGTTTCATGTGTTTAGCAAATTATATCTTATATCTTGGGTATCCTAGGTTTGGGGCTAATATCCACTTATCAGTGAATACATATTGTGTGAGTTTCTTTGTGAATGTGTTACCTCACTCAGGATGATGCCCTCCAGGTCCATCCATTTGGCTAGGAATTTCATAAATTCATTCTTTTTAATAGCTGAGTAGTACTCCATTGTGTAGATGTACCACATTTTCTGTATCCATTCCTCAGTTGAGGGGCATCTAGGTTCTTTCCAGCTTCTGGCTATTATAAATAAGGCTGCTATGAACATAGTGGAGCATGTGTCCTTCTTACCTGTTGGGGCATCTTCTGGATATATGCCCAGGAGAGGTATTGCTGGATCCTCCGGTAGTACTATGTCCAGTTTTCTGAGGAACCGCCAGACTGATTTCCAGAGTGGTTGTACAAGTCTGCACTCCCACCAACAATGGAGGAGTGTTCCTCTTTCTCCACATCCACGCCAGCATCTGCTGTCACCAGAATTTTTGATCTTAGCCATTCTGACTGGTGTGAGGTGGAATCTCAGGGTTGTTTTGATTTGCATTTCCCTGATGATTAAGGATGTTGAACATTTTTTCAAGTGCTTCTCTGCCATTCGGTATTCCTCAGGAGAGAATTCTTTGTTCAGTTCTGAGCCCCATTTTTTAATGGGGTTATTTGATTTTCTGAAGTCCAACTTCTTGAGTTCTTTATATATGTTGGATATTAGTCCCCTATCTGATTTAGGATAGGTAAAGATCCTTTCCCAATCTGTTGGTGGTCTTTTTGTCTTATTGACGGTGTCTTTTGCCTTGCAGAAACTTTGGAGTTTCATTAGGTCCCATTTGTCAATTCTCGATCTTACAGCACAAGCCATTGCTGTTCTGTTCAGGAATTTTTCCCCTGTGCCCATATCTTCAAGGCTTTTCCCCACTTTCTCCTCTATAAGTTTCAGTGTCTCTGGTTTTATGTGAAGTTCCTTGATCCACTTAGATTTGACCTTAGTACAAGGAGATAAGTATGGATCGATTCGCATTCTTCTACACGATAACAACCAGTTGTGCCAGCACCAATTGTTGAAAATGCTGTCTTTCTTCCACTGGATGGTTTTAGCTCCCTTGTCGAAGATCAAGTGACCATAGGTGTGTGGGTTCATTTCTGGGTCTTAAATTCTATTCCATTGGTCTACTTGTCTGTCTCTATACCAGTACCATGCAGTTTTTATCACAATTGCTCTGTAGTAAAGCTTTAGGTCTGGCATGGTGATTCCGCCAGAAGTTCTTTTATCCTTGAGAAGACTTTTTGCTATCCTAGGTTTTTTGTTATTCCAGACAAATTTGCAAATTGCTCCTTCCAATTCGTTGAAGAATTGAGTTGGAATTTTGATGGGGATTGCATTGAATCTGTAGATTGCTTTTGGCAAGATAGCCATTTTTACAATGTTGATCCTGCCAATCCATGAGCATGGGAGATCTTTCCATCTTCTGAGATCTTCCTTAATTTCTTTCTTCAGAGATTTGAAGTTTTTATCATACAGATCTTTCACTTCCTTAGTTAGAGTCACGCCAAGATATTTTATATTATTTATGACTATTGAGAAGGGTGTTGTTTCCCTAATTTCTTTCTCAGCCTGTTTATTCTTTGTATAGAGAAAGGCCATTGACTTGTTTGAGTTTATTTTATATCCAGCTACTTCACCGAAGCTGTTTATCAGGTTTAGGAGTTCTCTGGTAGAATTTTTAGGGTCACTTATATATACTATCATATCATCTGCAAAAAGTGATATTTTGACTTCCTCTTTTCCAATTTGTATCCCCTTGATCTCCTTTTGTTGTCGAATTGCTCTGGCTAATACTTCAAGTACTATGTTGAAAAGGTAGGGAGAAAGTGGGCAGCCTTGTCTAGTCCCTGATTTTAGTGGGATTGCTTCCAGCTTCTCTCCATTTACTTTGATGTTGGCTACTGGTTTGCTGTAGATTGCTTTTATCATGTTTAGGTATGGGCCTTGAATTCCTGATCTTTCCAAAACTTTTATCATGAATGGGTGTTGGATCTTGTCAAATGCTTTTTCTGCATCTAACGAGATGATCATGTGGTTTTTGTCTTTGAGTTTGTTTATATAATGGATTACATTGATGGATTTTCGTATATTAAACCATCCCTGCATCCCTGGAATAAAACCTACTTGGTCAGGATGGATGATTGCTTTAATGTGTTCTTGGATTCGGTTGGCGAGAATTTTATTGAGGATTTTTGCATTGATATTCATAAGAGAAATTGGTCTGAAGTTCTCTATCTTTGTTGGATCTTTCTGTGGTTTAGGTATCAGAGTAATAGTGGCTTCATAAAATGAGTTGGGTAGAGTACCTTCTACTTCTATTTTGTGAAATAGTTTGTGCAGAATTGGAATTAGATCTTCTTTGAAGGTCTGATAGAACTCTGCACTAAACCCATCTGGTCCTGGGCTTTTTTTGGTTGGGAGACTATTAATAACTGCTTCTATTTCTTTAGGTGATATGGGACTGTTTAGATGGTCAACTTGATCCTGATTCAACTTTGGTACCTGGTATCTGTCCAGAAATTTGTCCATTTCGTCCAGGTTTTCCAGTTTTGTTGAGTATAGCCTTTTGTAGAAGGATCTGATGGTGTTTTGGATTTCTTCAGGATCTGTTGTTATGTCTCCCTTTTCATTTCTGATTTTGTTAATTAGGATTTTGTCCCTGTGCCCTTTAGTGAGTCTAGCTAAGGGTTTATCTATCTTGTTGATTTTCTCAAAGAACCAACTCCTCGTTTGGTTAATTCTTTGAATAGTTCTTCTTGTTTCCACTTGGTTGATTTCACCCCTGAGTTTGATTATTTCCTGCCGTCTACTCCTCTTGGGTGAATTTGCTTCCTTTTTTTCTAGGGCTTTTAGATGTGTTGTCAAGCTGCTAGTATGTGCTGCCTCCCGTTTCTTCTTGGAGGCACTCAGAGCTATGAGTTTCCCTCTTAGAAATGCTTTCATTGTGTCCCATAGGTTTGGGTACGTTGTGGCTTCATTTTCATTAAACTCTAAAAAGTCTTTAATTTCTTTCTTTATTCCTTCCTTGACCAAGGTATCATTGAGAAGAGTGTTATTCAGTTTCCACGTGAATGTTGGCTTTCCATTATTTATGTTGTTATTGAAGATCAATCTTAGGCCATGGTGGTCTGATACATGGGACAATTTCAATATTTTTGTATCTATTGAGGCCTGTTTTGTGACCAATTATATGGTCAATTTTGGAGAAGGTCCCGTGAGGTGCTGAGAAGAAGGTATATCCTTTTGTTTTAGGATAAAATGTTCTGTAGATATCTATCAGGTCCATTTGTTTCATAACTTCTGTTAGTTTCACTGTGTCCCTGTTTAGTTTCTGTTTCCACGATCTGTCCATTGGTGAAAGTGGTGTGTTGAAGTCTCCCACTATTATTGTGTGAGGTGCAATGTATGCTTTGAGCTTTACTAAAGTGTCTCTAATGAATGTGGCTGCCCTTGCATTTGGTGCGTAGATATTCAGAATTGAGAGTTCCTCTTGGAGGATTTTACCTTTGATGAGTATGAAGTGTCCCTCCTTGTCTTTTTTGATAACTTTGGGTTGGAAGTCGATTTTATCCGATATTAAAATGGCTACTCCAGCTTGTTTCTTCAGTCCATTTGCTTGGAAAATTGTTTTCCAGCCTTTCACTCTGAGGTAGTGTCTGTCTTTTTCCCTGAGATGGGTTTCTTGTAAGCAGCAGAATGTTGGGTCCTATTTGTGTAGCCAGTCTGTTAGTCTATGTCTTTTTATTGGGGAATTGAGTCCATTGATATTAAGAGATATTAAGGAAAAGTAATTGTTGCTTCCTTTTATTTTTGTTGTTAGAGTTGGCATTCTGTTCTTGTGGCTGTCTTCTTTTTGGTTTGTTGAATGATTACTTTCTTGGTTGTTCTAGGGCGTGATTTCCGTCCTTGTATTGCTTCTTTTCTGTTATTATCCTTTGAAGGGCTGGATTCGTGGAAAGATATTGTGTGAATTTGGTTTTGTCGTGGAATACTTTGGTTTCTCCATCTATGGTAATTGAGAGTTTGGCCGGGTATAGTAGCCTGGGCTGGCATTTGTGTTCTCTTAGTGTCTGTATAACATCTGTCCAGGCTCTTCTGGCTTTCATAGTCTCTGGTGAAAAGTCTGGTGTAATTCTGATAGGCCTTCCTTTATATGTTACTTGACCTTTCTCCCTTACTGCTTTTAATATTCTATCTTTATTTAGTGCATTTGTTGTTCTGATTATTATGTGTCGGGAGGAATTTCTTTTCTGGTCCAGTCTATTTGGAGTTCTGTAGGCTTCTTGTATGATCATGGGCATCTCTTTTTTTATGTTTGGGAAGTTTTCTTCTATTATTTTGTTGAAGATATTAGCTGGCCCTTTAAGTTGAAAATCTTCATTCTCATCAATTCCTATTATCCGTAGGTTTGGTCTTCTCATTGTGTCCTGGATTACCTGGATGTTTTGAGTTAGGATCCTTTTGCATTTTGTATTTTCTTTGACTGTTGTGTCAATGTTCTCTATGGAATCTTCTGCACCTGAGATTCTCTCTTCCATTTCTTGTATTCTGTTGCTGATGCTCGCATCTATGGTTCCAGATCTCTTTCCTAGGGTTTCTATTTCCAGCGTTGCCTCGCTTTGGGTTTTCTTTATTGTGTCTACTTCCCCTTTTAGTTCTAGTATGGTTTTGTTCATTTCCATCACCTGTTTGGATGTGTTTTCCTGTTTTTCTTTAATGATTTCTACCTGTTTGGCTGTGTTTTCCTGTTTTTCTTTAAGGGCCTGTAACTCTTTAGCAGTGCTCTCCTGTAATTCTTTAAGTGACTTATGAAAGTCCTTCTTGATGTCCTCTATCATCATCATGAGAAATGTTTTTAAATCTGGGTCTAGATTTTCGGTTGTGTTGGGGTGCCCAGGACTAGGTGGGTTGGGAGTGCTGCGTTCTGATGATGGTGAGTGGTCTTGATTTCTGTTAGTAGGATTCCTACGCTTGCCCTTCGCCATCTGGTAATCTCTGAAGCTAGCTGTTTTAGTTGTCACTGTTAAGAGCTTATTCTTCAGGTGACTCTGTTAGCCTCTATGAGCAGACCTGGAGGGTAGCACTCTCCTTAGTTTCAGTGGGCAGAGTATTCTCTGCAGGCAAGCTCTCTTCTTGCAAGGCAGGTACCCAGATATCTGGTGTTCGAACCAGACTCCTGGCAGAAGTTGTGTTCCACTCACTAGAGGTCTTAGGATCACGTGTGGAATCCTGTGTGGGCCCTTGCGGGTGTCAGGCGACTCAGCTGGCAAGGTAGCCCGGGGGTCGAGTCTCGAGTCGAGCGGAAGGGACTTGTGCCCCAGATCAGGCCCGGGTAGCCTGCTTCCCTATGTACTGCAGTCTCAGGTTCCGTGCGATTGGATTGGGGCAGGCGCTGTGTTCCACTCACCAGAGGTCTTAGGGTCCCGTGGGGAGTCCCGTGTGGGCCCTTGCGGGTGTTGGGCAAGACTCTGCTGGCAAGGTAGCCCGGGGATCGAGTCTCGAGTCGAGCAGAAGGGACTTGTGCCCCAGATCAGGCCCGGGTAGCCTGCTTCCCTATGTACCGCAGTCTCAAGTTCCGCGCGATTGGATTGGGGCAGGCGCTGTGTTCCACTCACCAGAGGTCTTAGGGTCCCGTGGGGAGTCCCGTGTGGGCCCTTGCGGGTGTTGGGCAAGACTCTGCTGGCAAGGTAGCCCGGGAGTCGAGTCTCGAGTCGAGCGGAAGGGACTTGTGCCCCAGATCAGGACCGGGTAGCCTGCTTCCCTATGTACCGCAGTCTCAAGTTCCGCGCGATTGGATTGGGGCAGGCGCTGTGTTCCACTCACCAGAGGTCTTAGGGTCCCGTGGGGAGTCCCGTGTGGGCCCTTGCGGGTGTTGGGCAAGACTCTGCTGGCAAGGAAGCCCGGGGCTCGAGTCGAGCGGAAGGGACTTGTGCCCCAGATCCACAGTTTCATCTCAAGAGCTAAGCAGTCACTCAATGACAAATTCTTCCGCTTTTAAGGAGGAAAGCTGCTTAACTTTCAGTTTTTGTGCTTCTTTGTTTCAGATGGTGCACTTCGAAGAAAGCCACTTAGAACCAGCCCAAAGCTCCTGTCCTCACTCATCCTGAGTATAAACTCGCTGGTTGTCATGCTACACATTCGGCCTCTAGAGGCGCTCCTCTGCAGTTGAATTTGGAATTGAGACTGGGCCCCCTTCTGCCCTGACATAGAGTTCAGCCTCCAAAGTCTAAGTCTCTTCCTTACCCTCCAGCTTTGTTTAGAAAGATGAGCTCTAGGACTCTCATGTCCTCTTTTCCGGGCACACCTGAACTGTTTCTATGGGGCAAACCCACTGCATTCAGTTACAAAACTACAGTTGTTACAAAACAGGAGAACTCCATGGACCTAGATGTGGTGATGGTGTCTTACACCAGAATCCAAGCAATAACAGAGACCCCGGACTTAGGAAAAAAGCCTTAAGCCGCTGTGGTTGTGCTGACCTGCAGTCCCAGCGCTGGGGACAGGCGAGCAGGAAGAACATGAGTGTGAGCCCAGCCTGGGCTGGGGAAGTGGCTCCTGAGGAAGAGCACTTACTGTTCAAACAGGAGGACGCATGGCCATAATCCCTGTGCCCAGGTAAAAAGCCTATCGTGTCTGTGCTGTCTGTAAGCCTGCCTTTCTGTCCCTCCACAGGTAATGTCACCATCCCTCCATAGGCAATGTCACACCTGTTATGCAGACACTCTTCACCTCTCCCCCAACCCCTGACAGTCTTCCCTCCATCTTTACAAATTCATCTGTTCTGGATACTTTGTGTGAACAGTGCCCAGCAGTGCACACCTTCTGGGCCTGGCTTCTTTCACATAGTCTAAGGTGAATGCCAAGTTCTGACCATTCCCCACTCTGTTCCTTTTTATAACAGAACCATGTCCCATTGTAGCCTGACTTTAGGTGAATCTGCCTTCCCAAGGGGGGCTGTCTCTTGGCCAGGTGATTGACAGACCCAACTAAACTAACTGTCTTCAAAGACAGAAGGGAGGACAATGATATAAATGTTCTATTTGGAGCACCTAGAATGTCCTGTCTCTTCCCAAGGCCAGGGGTATTATATTCTTTCCACTGGGCCTTAAGTAATGGCAATCCAGATGTTTACCAGGAAATGGAGGTGGGGACTTCAAAGGAAAGTTGCAGTAAGGAGCCTCACCTTGCACTGAATCATCTCCAAAGCTGGTAATAGAACAGAACGTCTGAGACTGTGCAGTGGTTACAATGTTGCAGGTTCAGGGTTATTGTCATTTATCTTAGGATTTCTTTACCACCGTTAATGGCCATTCCTTGTCCACTTCTCTTCTGATGTAACATCCTGTGACTAACAGAATCTTTAGGAATGCTTTAATAAAACCCTAGCTTCCTCCTATCAGAAACCCATGAGTCATCAGATGCCTGGAGCCTATAGCAGAGGTGCCATGAACCCTTTTACCTGATGTTTTCACTAGTGTGCTTGAAAAGTACCTCGACTGAGGACTTTCTTTGTTCTTACTATAAAAACTCCATCACATTGACACATGGAACTTAGGGTTGTTTGGTTTCAGACTCTGGATACTAGGGACTGAGGTTCATATTTTACATAGCAAAGCAGATCTGACCTTTAGGTTCTCCCAGCATCCCTCAGTCCTTACCTGGCATACCCTGTCCTCAACCTTGAACCTTCCAGCCCAGAGACTGGGCTGCCCTTCCCCAGAGCCTCTTCCCTATATAATCCAGATGATATGGTCTCACCTCTACCTCCTTCACTCTCTCCTACTTTTCTTCTCACTCTTATTCTCACACTCCTCCTATTTTGAATTTCCTTGCTTTCTCTCTTTCTCCCTCCCCTCAGCAACTTCTCTGGCCTTGGTCCTTGGAGCCAGTGAACCTGCCTGAAAGTACTTTTTCAAAAAACCTGTACATATAATTTTCTTTCAACATCTGGCTTGAATTGACTAATTTCACTGGCAGAGAAATAAAGTATTAGATTTAAGGCTTTCCCTCAGCCCACTCTTACTCATATTTGGCTTCAGAATAAACTCTCTTTTATCCCCTTTAAGGTGAGAGCAGAATTTTTGTGTGAACAGGTCCAAAGATTCCATAGTCTTTAAGACCACTGTAACAGATATTACTGGAAGCTCACCAGAGATGGCCACTCAAACATTCACACCAAGTATAAATCCAACCGAAAGTCAAGATGGAGGGACCTCAGAACTCACTGTCTTGCCTCATCAAACAGATGGATAGAGATACAGAACAAGTGTTTTCAGAACTAAAATGGGCTGACATGTTTTTTGTGTCCATCCTCTGTTGAGGGTTATTTGTGTTGTTTCCAGCTTCTGAACATAGTGGAGTGTGTGTCTTTATTACATTTTGTAGCATCTTCTGAGTATGTGCCCAGGAGTGGTATATCTGGGCCCTCAGGTAATACTATGTCCAATTTTCTGAAGAACCCCTAGACTGATTTCTAGAGTGGTTGTACAGGCTTACAGTCCCACCAGCAATGGAGGAGTGTTCCTTTTTTGCCACATCCACAACAGCATCTTATGTCACCTGAGTTTTTTATCTTAGCCATTCTGACCAGTGTGAGGTGGAATCTCAGGGTTGTTTTGATTTCAATTTCCTTGATGACTAAGGATGCTGAACATTTCTTTAGGTGCTTCTCAGCCATTTGAGTTTCTTCAGTTGTGAATTCTCTGTTTAGCTCTGTTGCCCAGTTTTAAAATAGGATTATTTGGTTCTCTGGTGTCTAACTTCTTGAGTTCTTTTATATATATTGGATATTAGCCTCTATCAGATGTGGGCTTGGTAAAGATCTTTTCAGAATCTGTTGGTTACCATTTTGTCCTGTTGACAGTGTCTTTTGCCTTACAGTGTCTTTTGCCTTACAGTGTCTTTGCAATTTAATGAGGTCCCATTTGTCGATTCTTCATCTTAGAGCATAAGGCATTGGTGTTCTGTTCAGGAACTTTTACCCTGTGCCCATGTGTTCAATAAGTTTCCCAACATTCTCTTCTATTAGATTCAGTGTATCTGGTTTTATGTGGAGGTCCTTGATCCACTTGGACTTAGCTTTATACAGGGGGATAAGAATGGATCAATTTGCATTCTTCTACACGTTGAACCATCACCATTTGTTGAAAATATTGTCTTTTTTCTACTGGATGATTTTAGCTCCTTTGTCAAAGATCAAGTGACAATAGGTGTGTGGGTTCATTTCTCATTCTTCAATTCTATTGCATCGATCTACTTGCCCATCACTGTACCAATAACATGCAGTTTTTAATCACTATTGCTTTGTAGTACAGCTTGAGGTCAGTGATGGTGATTTCTCCAGAAATTCTTTTATTGTTGAGAATAGTTTTCACTATCCTGGATTTTTTTGTTATCAAAATGAATTTGAGAATTGCTCTTTCTAATGCTAAGAAGAATAGAGTTAGAATTTTGATGGGGATTACATTGAATCTATAGATTTCTTTAAGCAAGATGGCCATTTTTACTATATTAATCCTCTTCAATTTCTTTCTTCAGAGACTTAAAGTTCTTGTCATACAGATATTTCACTTGTTTAGTTACAGTCATACCAAGATACAATATATTGTTTGTGACTACTGTGAAGGGTGTTGTTTCCCTGAGTATAGGAAGGCTACTGATTTGTTTAATTTTATATCTGGCCACTTTGCTGAAGTTGTTTATCAAGTTTAGGAGTTCCCTGGTGGAACTTTTAGGGTCACTTAAGTATACTATTATATCATCTGCAAACAGTGATATTTTCACTTCTTCCTTTCCAGTTTGTAACATGTTGACCTAATATGATCATCTAATTGCTCTTGCTAGTACAATATGGAATAGATAAGGAGAGAGTGGGTAGCTTCATCTAGTCCCTTATTTTAATGAGATTGCTTCAAGTTTCTGTCCATTTAGTTTGATGTTGGCTACTGGTTTTCTGTGTATTGCTTTCACTATGTTTAAGTATGGGCTTTGAATTCCTGATCTTTCTAAAACTTTTAACATGAAGGGATGCTGAATCTTGTCAAATGCTTTTTCAGCCAACCACGATACATGTCTCTTTCAGCCTAATAGGAGGTCCTCCCTTCCCAGGGAGGTCTTGGGAACTTAAACTTTATTTGACCCCCTACTCAAAATGGAAGTCTTATTCCAAATTGTGGAGAGCTCTTGGTGTTGCTTCAAGGGTACTGGCAAGAATTTGACATTGGGCTAGGACAAGTAAGTAGGCTCAAGATCTTGATCATTTTGATACGTCCCTGAATACCAGCGGACTTTGATTGTTGTGTTTTATTTGTTTTTGACTATCTTTTTTATGCCTGATCTGATCATATTCTTGGTATGTACCTAGAATGATATACAAGTAGACATTGAACAAATAAACCCGCATCAGCCTCAGCACTGACTGGAGTCAAGTTATAGTGTCATCTAATTGTCTTTTTCTTTTCAATCCTCACTCCCTCCCTTGAGACCCTATGGACTGACTAGCTGTCTTGGTCAGCCAATTGCTTCTCATGTTGGTTCAGGTGTCTTTCTTCTTTTGAGGTCCATACCAGGAGCAAAAACATAAAAGCTTATACACAGATGCAGGAAGTGCTGCTGTGCGTTTTGGTTCAGGTCCAACGTTATTGTGGCTAACTATGTAGAGCAATTCTTACTGACTTCTGCAGTAATTGGTTTCCAAAAACACCAAAACAGAACATAACAGAAGGTGCATTCAACCAGATCATGAGAAAGTTTCCTAGTAACAGCAAATGAGAAAATTTCCTTATACTATCTGCAATGGCACAATATACCAGGCTACATAGGTAATAGTTACTTGGCCTTAACATTCTACCTAGGCCTTATCAGGTTGGTTTATTTAGTGTGTCGGGTAACATGCCTAGCATTCATGTCTCAACTTGTCAATCAGGAGATGAGTTAACCATGTTCATCTCTCTTCTGCCAGGCAGTATGACAGTTACCCAGGGAAGTCTTAGGAAGTTAAACATTATTTGACCTCCACTCAAAATGGCTTTAATTTGATTCCTTCTTATGATGGAACATGGTACTAATGCACCATGTCATCCCTGTGAAACCTCCACCCATTTCTCTTGCATCCCTTATTCCTTCCCTGAGCACCTTTCTTTCGGCTTTTAATTTCAGGCCCATCCACAGATTCCTTTGTGCATCAAGACCAAGGATCTGGATTTATACCAGTGGAAATTCCTACAAGACTAAAGGAGGCATGGGAGTCTCTGGCTATTGCTGCCACTGAATAGATGGCCTTGAAGAATTGGACAGTGCTCAGCTACACCCCCCCTTTGGCCAGGACTGCTTTACTATGCCTTAACCTTTAACCTCTAACCTCTAACCTCTGCCCAAATTCTTCCTTCACATCAGTACTCAAGATGACCTTGAGGTTACATTGTATTTGTTAAATCCCTCCTTATCTCTCTCACTCTCTCTCTCTCTCTCTCTCTCTGTGTGTGTGTGTGTGTGTGTGTGTGTGTGTGTAGACTTTAGAGTATGCAGGAGAAAATAATAAGGATGAGTCTCATTTTAGTACCAGTGTTGGGCTAAGACTTTAGCCATATTTAATTAAGCACAGCAAACATTGGAGGAAGTATTCAGATAACAATCCACTCAACCCCATGAATACTGCAAAGCTTAAGACATGTTTACATTGAAGATCTTTACATATAGCTTCATCCATAAGATGTATTTCTTATTGACTTAGGAACAATGCACAAGATGAAGTCTAAGATGAATACTGGACTGAGGTAAACTTAATGCCTGTGGTTGTCAGGGTTAGCCTGGTCCAAAAATTAGATATTCACTTAGGATGTTGTAACATACAAATGATATTTATCACAAGGATGAATTTTATAACCTAGAAGCAATGGTCAAGGTTTTAAAGGAAACTGGTCTGGGATAAGTAAAACATAAATTCTTGAAGATGCAGACCAAGCCTGGCTCTAGGACAGCAGAAGATCTACATGGCCTACACCCAGCCCTGGCATCCCAGAAGAGGTAAGCTATGTGTTTCACTTTCCTGGCTTCTCCGGTGCTTATCCACATACACAAGACCTCTTTGCCCTCTACCTGTGTGTTACTCAAGACAGCTATGGCCTAGACACAGGTATGTGAATTCCTGTCCAACTGTTTGAAGCAGACACAATTAATCATAGCCAGAGAATTGTGAGCAGTATGAGGCTATGTTTGTCTAGCAGCCACATGGGTCAGGTCTCACTAGTCCCTAAGGCCCGTGCTATGATCTGACTGTCTGAGATAAAACAAAATCTAGTAACAGATATTAAACATCTCTCCAGGTATCAAGACCTGAAAAGGGTGAATACCTTTGAACTTCTAAATGCATTTCTTTCTCAGAACCTAAGAAATGAATCTGTGAAAGAACCACAAGGTATGTACACTAGAGAAACTCTGTGTGTGTGTGTGTGTGTGTGTGTGTGTCTGTGTGTGTCTGTGTGTGTCTGTGTGTGTCTGTGTGTCTGTGTCTGTGTGTCTGTGTCTGTGTGTGTGTGTGTATACTCCAAAGCAGGATCTATGTTTGTCCCAGGGAAGAAGGTTGCAGGGACAAGGGCTTTAATGGTTGAGAGATAGACACATAGGCATCTCTTATACTTGAGGAGCTCTGATGCTTTCCCTAGCTTTAATTGCATCTACCCACTCAGCTGCATCACAGTTATTCATATGCACAGCACACAATTAAAAAAAAACTTTTATTGATTCTTCCCTGGGTAACTGTGAATTTCCCAGCATGCACTTCAATTCCACTCATATCCCCATCCCTCCCTAGTCATCCTATACCCTTGCAAACTCCCCCTCAAAAAGACAAAATAAAATAAAATAAAATAAAATAAAATAAAATAAAATAAAAGGAAAAACATCTGGGCATGGTAGCTGGAGTCGGGAACAGTATAACACACCTTTTGTTCAAACAACTTTACTAACAGATGATTACAATTAATTATTGCTCTCATTGGAGACCTCTGGCTTCTAAAACAATATCAATACTGGATATGTCCCAGAATTCCACTCTGATGTTGTTGTCTTGTTTCATGGAAATGCTGTAGCTTTGGATCTGCAGGACCAGCACCTTCATGTGCATCAGCAGTTCATAGATGGAGTAGATTGCCACAGACTGGCCCAGTCAGCCTCTCTCAATTCATGGGAAATCAGGGTTTCAGACAGATGGGCAAAGAGTTGGCAAGAAATGACAAACAGACACAGACACAAGGGAGTGCTGAATATGAATGTATTTTATCCACGCAAACACCAGACTTTTAATACAGAATTAAAACAAGAAGCCTAGGTGAATACATCCATCAAGGTACACTGCTTCTTAACACAAAACAAAGAAAATGTATACATAAAAAGATGGCGGGAGCCAGGCCTTGTTTACAACTAAGAATAACAACAATCCTAATTAGGATCAGCTAAACACGGGAACCAGGTGAATGCTCTGATACAATGCTAGTCTATTGTTAAACCCATCACCAGGGGTTCTTTAGTAAATACCTGATTATGCCATTCCTCTGGGCCTAGTGAAAAAATCTGCACCAGGGGAATTCCCTTCTACTCACCCTTTCATGTGACAACCCACCTATTTCCTAGGCCATTGTGTATTCCTGTGTTTGGGTGTGACTCAGCTATTGTCCTAAGTAATTACTATGCAGACTAGCCCTGAGCTTTTCTAGCTCTATTCAAGTAAATAGTAATGCCTGATTATTTTCACTGTCACTACTAGAAGTAAATTTGAGTGTTACTGTATAGGTAACATTCTTACTGAATTCCAAGCTCAGGGTCAGCTTCTAGGACTTTCTAGGAACCATTGGAACACTGGTGGAGGCTTATCTATATGTCAAAATCAATCCTTAAAGGCACTTGTAATAAAACAATACTGAAAGAGAGCACACGGATCCATACACCAGACTTACGCGGGGACAGGTTTTGAGTATATGGGCTATGGGAATGCCAAGGTTACAGGAGGCTAAGTTTCTGTGAAACTCTGCCTCAGGACTACTTCCCAGTTTCTAAACCTGTAATGTGAGTCGCTACTGGAGTAGATGTAGCAGTAGATGTTGGGTTTGGCCAACTCTAAGCCCTGGATCTGGCCCTGGGTGGTAATTGAGTTGGTCATCCCACCAGCTCTCCTGCACCCAAACTACCAAGGCCAGCTCTCCCACTTAGCCCAGGTGGGGGTCAGGGCCAGCTCTCCTGCATATCACCCACATTTCCAGGGTACTGTCCATATCCATGAGGACTCCTGTGATGTTAACCACAAAGGTTCTGGTCATCTGTGGGTCAGCAAGCCCTCAAGGCCAAAAAGAGAGCAGTGATGGATCCCAGGTTGTCAATGTGTCAAGTCAGCCCTTCCCAATGGGGGCATCAAATATAGACTAGAACTCCAGGGCAGGCAGTGTGAGGATTTTTTTCTCTCTGACCCAAGCCCTGAGCACCTGCAAGAAATAGCTTCCACCTCTAGAGAAAAAGAAAAGGCAGCTCCTACCCACAATTGATGGATCATCTCCCAGGCTTCCAAGCCACACAGAAGTGCTCTTTGGAAGTGGAGGAGCCCTTACTTTCCCCCCCAGCATCAGTCAGGAGGGAAGCCCTCCCAATCCAAGAGGTCTACCACACTAAGCTAGCTAATATGAGCTAGCTAGTGTGGCTGGCTGAAAGGCCAGAGATGTAAAACGGCAGGCAGGACTCTGTGAACTCAGTATAATATAAGAAAAACAGAGATCTTGGCTAGGAGGATGAAGTGTTTATTGGACTCAACAGGGAGACATTGAACAGCACACATAGGAACCCTGCAGGACCCCAGATACTTATGTGTGGATGGTGATGGCATAATACCTTGGAATACTGCCTCTTTCATGTGCTGCCCACATGCCTCCAGGGTCAAGAGCAGCAAGCCACAACAAAAGAACATTCCAGGAAGTACAGATTTGAAAGTCCTAGAGAGGAGTGGGGTGCCTATACAGCAGGGGTTATAAAGTGGAAACAAGGTGTTCCACACACACACACTACCCCCAACTCAGAGCTTCTATATCTCATAATTCATCGCTAGAGGACTCCAGTAAGCATTGGTTGCAAGTGAGGATAAAAGGACAAGGATGAAGGTCATTGAATGGATCATCAGAGAAAGGTCTGCAGAAGGACTGAAACCAGGCTGAACAGAAGCACCCCTGCCATGGTCCAGGAGCTGCCTCCAGTGGGAACTGCTGCATTGCAGAGGTCTTCCTTGCAACAGTAAGTCTTCACGTTGACAGCATTACCAGTGATCTCAGTATTGTCCAGAGTAGTGGGGCAGATGGGAAGGCAGAGATTGCTCTTGACTTTGCTTCTGTGAGAGTCTGCAAGATATCAGGGAGTGATTCACTTCTTATGCAGGAACAACAGAACATCCCAATGTCTGGGTCACATGCCACCTGACCTGGATGGCCCAGACTTGTCTCTAAGGTATGGTGAAGCCAGATATGGTAGCTAAGATTTCTCACCCCAGAACTTGGAAGACTGAGGAAGGAGCATTTTTATGAGTTCAATCCCAAACTGAGCTACATGAGGCTCAAATGAGACCGTGTCTCAAATAACAAACAACAACAAAAAAAATCAAAACCCTGGGCTGGTAAGGAGGCTTGGTGGATAAAGTGTTTGTGTGCACAAGCATGAGTCCCCAGTTTCCATCAGGTAGAGCACATCAAAAGATGGGCAGGCATGGAGGCCTAATTGTATCTCTGTGCTCAGGACACAAAGATGGAGATCCCCAAAGTAAGCTCACAGGCTAGACCACCTCAACCTGTAAGCTTGGGGTTCAGTGTGAGATCTTCCTCAGTAAATAAAATAGTTGTCACAGAAGATACCTGTCAACTTCTGGGCCCCATACACTGAACCTCCCCAGTGCATGACCACCACACATGTGTACACAGGTGTCCTTGTACACAGGTGGCAATGTGCTGGGGAAGCAGCTCAGTCAGTGAAGTGCTTGACACATAGAAGCCTAGAGACCCAAGTTCAATCCCCTGCAACCATGTAACCAGTCAGCCAAGCATGGGAGTGCTGGTCATGATCTCTGTGCTGGAGGGGTGGGGAATCAGGAGGTCCTGGGAACTCTCTGCTACCTCCCTCTTCTCGACCTCCAGCATGCTTGGCAAATCATGGGTCCCAATGAAAGATATTGTCTCAAAAAACAAGGTTGTAGGGACTGGAGACATGGCTCAGCAGTTACCAGCACTTGTTGCTCTTACAGAAGCCCAGGGTTTGGTCCCAGACCACACATGATGTTTACAACCATACAAAATTCCAGTACCAGGAGAATCAAGACTAATTTGCATAAAACAGTAAACAGTGCTTGAAGAACAGGGCTTAAAGATGTCATCTGAGCTTTGAACACATTACATTACATACATTCAAACATGTGCACCCACATTTATAGACACACAGAGAGAGACACAGAATAGTGTAAGATTGCCCAGTGGCACAGCAGAATAGGCAAGCAGCCTCTCAGACCCTTGCATTTCCCCAGGCAGTTATATCTAGGAGACCTACTCCAGGAGACAGGCAGGCTGTGGTCAGAAAAGGAAACTGGATAGCAGGGCAAGGATTCTCCTGTCTTGTCTATCCGAGCATATGCCTGGAATCTAGCACTTTGGAGGATCTGATATGTCCTAAGGTCTCTTAATATCAACATCCCTAAGTCATTCCTTTAGCCTATGCTCCAGATTCCTTCTTTATATGCAAAGGCTCACAGATGCTTCCAGCTCTCCTGGCCTCTCAGTGAGCCAGTAAGGCCTTAGACATAAAGTACAGGCAGGAGCATCACATGACTGCACTGGCGACATAAGGAGATGATGAACACTATGCATGCCAGTGGGCAGCCCTGCTTTATGATCTATATCCCAGCACATCCCTGGACCCCAACAGCCCCCACTTTGCAGAAGTCCCACTCCAACATCAGAGAAGCTCTACTTGGAGGGAAGGGAAACGTGGTCCACAACCAGTGTCCAGACATGACAATTTCTCAGAAGCCACCCTCAGCCATCTTTGTATAGGTAACAGGGAACTTACCCACAATAACTTCTATCTCCAGAGCAACGCAAAATCCATCAGAGAAGGGGCAGGTAGTTGTGTTGCAGGAAGTCTCAGGTGGGACCCCAATACAATTGTAGCACTCCAGCCCCTGAGCTGAGAAACAAAAGCTAATACATGAGAGCTAGGGCATGTGCTTCCTAGACCAGACCCCTCCTCTCCAATGCCTTTACTTCCACACAGCTGTTGACTTCTAGGACAGAGCAAGGACATTACTGCCCAGTCACACACACACACACACACACACACACACACACACACACATACACTGAAAACCAAAGGTGAACCAAGAGCCACTTGTGTTGAAATATGCTCAGTAATGCTCTCTCAGCTATTCAACCTGACAAGAGTCCTGGACTCCAAGATGTACCAGAGAGACAGTCAGCATATTGGGAAGATGCACATACTAAATGTCTGCTGAATAGGTGAGTGGGTGTATAAGCAGGTACTGGGGCAACCAAGTGGGGAGGGTTGTTCTGACCTATTCAAACCTACAACTTCAGAGCTGGCCCCTGGGAAATGACGCATGACAGAGCACTGAACTTCCCAGAGTCCAACTCAAAGAGGCTCACCATGAGGCTTCCCACAACACAGATGTAACTAGAAGTCTAGGGGTATCTGAGAGCTCAAACCTCTTAGAGTAAGCAAGTTCTAGCATTCAGGTCTCACATGACGTAACAAAAAGTCAAATGCCTAGAGTTAAGGATTCCTAGCCCCGTGACTTGGCAGGTGGGAAGGAAAAGAAGACTCTGCCAGTTTGAGTGCACACAGGCCAGTGGCCTGACTGGGAAGCCAGTGCAGCAGTGTAGAATCTAAGGGTTCTGGTGGCTAGGGTTGGGGCACAGGTAGTGAGGTCCAAGAGACTTTCTGGTATGTGATGATGGTTTCGCTGGCAGGGTTACAGACCCAGCACTCAGCATAGGAGGCTTCACCATCACAAGCCAATTCCTGATCCCCTTGCTCCAGGACACCTCAGTCACCACGCACACAATGGAGGTGCAGGTGTACCCACAACCCTGAGGCCCTTTTCTATCTCCATTGTACCCTCCTGCCCCTCTCCCATTTTTCATCTCACCTCTTTCTGCACACAGTAGGACCACAAGAAGGATGAGCACACAGGACTTTGCAATGTGACAAGTGTCCATCCTGGGAGAAGGGCTGCACAGATAAAACCTTGGAAGTCGAAGCTGGTTAGTAATTCACCAGTCACATCCCTTCAGTCTCACAAAGCTGAGGCATCCAATTTCCCTCCCTCCAACCCCCCCCCCCACACACACACAGCTTTCCCCAAGGAATACATGTCTGTCTACTTCTCTCACCCACCACCCACCCAGCATTTTCCTCCTAATCCCACACTCCCAACCCCAGCCCTATCCTGAGGGCTCTTCCCTTTGCCACCTAGCAGCTCCCTCCTGACACCAGTCCTTACTTCCTCTCTGACCAGGTTGCAGGCACAGTGACAAGGTCTTTCAGAAGTGGACTGAAATAAATACTTTACTTTCTCTCAGCCCCTCCCAGCTGGCATCCTGAAAAGGGAGGGGTTTCTATACCTACTTCCTCCAGGCCATCATGTTTATTGGTTAAGAGGTAGCAAGGTTTGTTGGTGACCTGGTCAAGCCAGATTTATAGCAGTTGGGGAGGGAGGACCACTCAGTTGGGGAGGAACCATGGTGCTGGAGGACAAAGAGAGCGTAGGAGCAGGGGCCACAATTGACTTGCAGGTTCCATTCAGAAAGCAAAGGAAAGAGGCAACTTGCTCAACCCCTTCCTAGTTTTTGTTTTGTTTTGCTTCATGGGTTTTTGTTGTTGTTGTTGTTGTTGTTGTTGTTGTTGTTGTTGTTGTTTTCAATTTTAGACAAAGTTTCTCTGTGTAGCTTTGGCTGTCCTAGGACTTGCTCAGTAGAACAAGCTGGCTCCAACACATAGCTATCAAAGGTGTGCTGCAGCTGCTGCTGTTTCTGTGACCTCCACTTGACTTTTTCTTGTTTCTAAATAGAAGGTATGGGTGTAGTGGCGCAGAGCCCACGACCCTCCTTTCTATAAGCAGGAAAACAACGGACAAATACTTAGAGACTGGCTCTGGTGAGCAAGCCCCCAACAAGCGTTTGCATCCACAAAGTGAGAATCCTGAGCCAAGAGCTGGCAACTGGGATGGAAGTTACTAAGCAGTGTCTGATGTGTTTGGGTGATGTATGGGGCTGTGGGTGCTGGGCAGAGGTAGAGACCTGAGCTGGAAATCATCCTGAGATGACACCACAGCAAAAGAACAGATATGCTCAGGGGACAACTGAGACCAAAAATGGACCACAGCATCAATGAAGCTAAGCACATCCACTTAAGCAGGGAAGGCTGCTTACACTCCATGGCCTCTGCCCGAGCACCACTAAAAACCCCTTCCTTCTTACCCTATAATATATCATCTAAGCAAACAGTTTGCTCCAACACCGCATAACCCAGCACAGCGGTAGGAGGAAGAGAGCAAGCAAGAAATGTTGTCTCTGTAATTCTGTCACATGCTGTGCTAGGCATTGGCTCGTGCATGAACAAGTGTATGTGTTAAAAAGAGCAGCAGACAGCAAGCCTCTGCAAACAAACATAGGGCATCTATGAAAGATCCAAGTGACAATTCATCCCAATGTCACCACCCAATGAGTTTATGAGGTTTATGAGGCTTTTTTTTTTTTTTTTTTTTTTTTACAGAGGATGGGTGAGGTCACTTACAGGACATGCATAAGCATTTTTGATCAGCTTAGTCACCACCAAGTCTCACCCCATCATAAAAGCAGTGACATAGAGTCCCTATTTCAGTAAATCCACTGTATCCTCTAAATTCTAGCATCTTATGACCACCTGTGCTTGGAGGAGAACAGGAGTCATGGCTGGAACCCCAGGTGACAGTCCTCCATTCTGAGTATAGAGAGTTCTGCCCATTATCACAGACCTGTTCCTGTTTTGCTCTTCTGACTCCATTGCCAGGGCTCCTGAGCCAACGTTGTCCATACTCCAGGATGTCAATTGGCCCATCACCTCTTTGAAGGAAAAGGCCATGTAACCACAATGCAGCTCACTGTTTCTCTAAAAGTCTTTACTAGGGGTTCTCATGAGTCCTCCAGTCTCCACCCAGCACCAATGTTGGGGAGCTAGCTTCCCTTAGTGGTGGACTCCTGCCCAAATTACTGACAGACCACTTACATTAACTCTTAAGGGAGAGGGCTACAGTGTACTTGTATAATCATAGAATTAGAGGTACCAGATGTTGCCAGATTAGTGTTAGAGAAGCCAGAAGGCTGTCTGCAGAGAGGTCTACCTGCAAGACAAAAACACACTGAGCATTCTCTTCTGCCTTCCAATTCAGCCAGAAGCCTGACTACAGTCACACTGAATAGGTCAAACCTTAGCCAAGCCCATTCCCCTCCTCAGAAAATGAATGACCTGTGTTAAGTAGCCAAGGTCACATATGTATCCCTCACAATCTTGAGTAATACAGCAAAGGTTTCATGTTACCCAAGTGTACTTCCTCCAAATGCCACTTGCCCTCCCCCATGGGCTGTGGTCTCAGAATGCAGAGGATCTGGGAGCAGGGGGTTGCAGGGATGGTGGGTATAAATGATCTGAAGACTGTGTTGGAGGACAGCCCTGTTATTGAAATAGAGGGGCTAGATTATAAAGCTTGAGTCAGGGGCTGGGGGGTGGGGAGGGATAGTTTACGAAGTGCCACATTGGGTTAGGGTGATTCGAAGTGTATCAGGCAGATTATCAGACTGACAATCACATGATTTCTAAGCAGAGAGTTCTCTGGTATGAAAACAGAATCCTAACTGGCTTTATCATGACTTGGCTTTTGTCTCTGTGGAGTTGAGTAGGCCCAAACCTGATTTGGGTAGTGAACATCCCCACTCCTGCAGTGCTCTAGGAGAGCTAACCAGGGGTATGGGCAGTCTTAGCATCTCTTCATTCTCTGCCCCATAGTTACCTAGCAACATCCAGGGATGCCTGACTCACTATAAAAATGGGCTGTTTGGGCCCTCCTCACTGTCTTCTCTTGCTCTTTTCCTCACTTCCCCCTCTGTACCTTCCCTCCCCATTCTCTTCCCCCTCTCTCTCCACATGGCCTCTATCCCCCTGGCCTCCTGCCTTTCTCTGCCTCTACTAACCACCACAACTCCCCTTCCCATGCCCTAAGTAAACACTGTTCTTTACTATACCCATCATATGGCTGGTACCTCAGGGGAAGGGAATGCCTCAGCATGGGCCCTCAGATACACTCCCTTCCCCCTCATCATAGCTGCCTCCACCAAACACATTCTGGGCTTCTTTTTCCTTTTCTAAACACAACAGTCAACACTCTGCTTTCCCTCATCTGTCTTGGGAACCCACATCTCCCCTTTGTTTCTCAGAATGGGCTGTGTCATATGTGTCATCATGGTGTGTGGGAATAGCTTGTTATTGTACCAGAAAGTGATTGGTGGTGACTTTGGCTATATTAGTACCTTGTTTTTTGAGAAACTGTATAATACATAGAGTGAGAAGGAGGGGGTGGGGGTGGGGGCTCTGATGGCTTCCCATCAAGGGCAAAAGCCAGACAATGAGGGGGTTGGAGTACCAGAAGGCAGGATCATCGAAGGCATATTGGGACCTCAAATTGTTGCAGAATTCATGAAGGGCCTTAATATTTTGTTCAACTGTCATACTAGGGAAATGTCAGTGATCCCCCAAGAAAACAGACAGAAGCAGATCTGATGCAACTCACAATAGAGTCTTTATTCTCTCCGAGCTAGCCCAAGCCACCCCCATCTCACCACTGTCATGCAGGATGGTTTTGGTGGTGGCAGAGCCCCAAATATCTATGGGGCAAGGCTTTATAAAGTAAGCAGGGAGTACATGTGCAAGCATTGAATTGGAAAGCTACTGTGGCCTTTAACGTAACTGGCTGGTGCTGGGGGTCATATCATAAACTCAGTTTCTGCTCCCTTCTGCATTGGTGGTCATTAGGTGGGGGGTGGGCTTGTAACCTGAGGGTGCAGGTCTGTTGGGGGAATAACTTGGAGACACTTGCCTTGTTAAAGGTGTAACCTGAAAAGGCAGATGTTGTTGGGGATTAGCCTAGAGACCAGAGCTAGGCTTGGGTTTTGTTGCGGACAACTTGGTCCTTCACATCTTCCCCTCAACCATACCTTAGAGCAGTCAGGCCCTCACTGCACACACTGTTTCCTGGGCTCTTAGAGTTTTCCCACCCTGCCCCATCTTCCTCAGTGGCCCCTGAGCTCTAAGCTCCAGAGCTGTGTTGTAGATGTATCAGTTTGGAGCAGGGCACGACATGACCACTGAGTCTCTGCATTTTGATTAGCTGTGATTTTCTCTGATGGTCTCAGTTTATTACAAAGAGAAATATTTTTGGATAACAGGTAAGGACTACACTGATTTGTGGGTTGCCATTACTGTTGGCATTTGGTCTAGGCTCTGCTCCACAGTTACTTGGCAACAGCCAGGTGTGTCTGACTCAATATAAAAGAGGCTGCTTGCCCCCTCCTCACTCTCTTGCTCTCTTCCCTTATACTCTTACCTCTTACTCTTCTCTTCACTCTATGCACTTGCTCATGGCCACCTCTACTTCTCCTCTCTCTCTCTCTCTCTCTCTCTCTCTCTCTCTCTCTCTCTCTCTCTCTCTCTCTCTCTCTCTGCTTTTCTATCAACTCCTTTCCCAATGCCCTGAATAAATGCTATCCTATACTATACAGTCATGGGGCTGATACCTCAGGGGGAAGGGATGCCTCAGCATGGGCCCACAGAGGCACCCCCTTTCCCCACACCACACCTCACCTCCACCAAACACATCCCTGGCTTCTTATCTTTTTATAAACACAACAATTACTTCCTCCTGCATAACATGATGATAACCAGGAGTGACTTATGGAAGAAAGAATATATTGGGATTTATCGTATCAAAAGATTACAGTCTATAATACTGGAGAGTCATGACAGCAAGTAGCAGACCTGGCAATATCTGTGCTATCTCAACAGGAAGCAGAGAAATCAGGAGAAATGGGGCAAGGCTACAAACTTTCAAAACCCACCCACCATGACTTACTTCATGCTTCAAGTCTCCATAGCCTAAGGTCCCATAACCTCCCTGAGTAGCACCACCCACTGGAAATGAAGTATTTAAATACATTAGCTTATGGGACAGTTAATCCAAATGGTCACAAATGTCAGTCATTTCAAACCATCACTACAGTTTCAGGAGGGATGTTTAAAACTGAGTGGGTGACTAATAGGTTTTCTCTGCCTGAGAAACCAATGCAAGCCAAATTAAAAGAAACAAAAGGACAGGTTTATTTGGGGGCAGCTCTCAGGCAGGTTCACCTGTCCTAAGGAGTGAGGCAAGGGAAATCACTGGGAAGACAGGCTGGGGTAGGGTGGGGCCTAGGAGGGCTAGGGTGGGGGACAAATACAGGAAGAGAGATTAGCAGAAGGAGGGAGAGGGAGATGGAGAGGCAGAGAAGAGAGGGAGAGGAAGAGGAAGAGGGAGAGAGAAGGAGAGAGAGAGAGCTCACACTCACAAAATGCCTAGATTATAAAGAGAGACTCTGGAGGAGGGGAAGCTCAGCATCTGGGCTGCAAAGTTCAGGGCAGCCTTGCAGTGGGGGCATGCTAGACAAACCCTGCAACAGGTAGGAACTGAGCAGGGCTGGAAGAACATGGAGGCCATGTCTGCTCTGATATGTTAAATAGCCAACTCAGCTGCTTGTCCTGGATCTGAAACCCAACAGTGAAGCCTTGCTTGATGCTGGTTTACATTAGAAACATTGAGATAAATAACATTGAGGTCTGGGAGGAAAAGTTGTATTTGGTTTCCACTTCCATATTGCTGTTGATCACCGAAAGGAAGTCAGGACAGGAACCCAAATAGGGCAGGGACCTGGAGGCAGGAGCTGATGCAGAGGCAATGAAGAGGTGCTGCTACTGGCTTGCACGCCATGGCTTATTCAGCCTACTTTCTTATAGAGCCCAGGATCACTACCCTAGGGATGGCCATACCTACAAATACCTGGGTTCTCCCCCATCAATCAGCATTTAAGAGAATGCTTTACAGCTGGAGTGTATGGAGGCATTTTCTCAATTGGCCCTCTAGTATTCTTTGTACTGCTTATCATAATCAGGGCCTGCATCCTCCAAAGTGTTAACAACTGTCAGATAAAAATGCTAGAATCACTGTGTGAGGTCCAAAATCGCCGCACTGAGACCAACACTCACATATACAACAGGCAAGAGTGTTTTTGTTTCAAGAAAGCAAGAAGTCTGCATGCAAGGTGTCGGCCACTTATTAAAACGGCAAGCACAGACCAAGGGCCTGAGTCTTGTATGGGAAACTAGAGGAATTTTAGCAAGGGCTAGGTAAATCTAAATCTTTATTGGTGGGCTCAAAGGAAGTTACATGGATTGGTTTCTGAGTGGCTGCTATGTTAGTTTTACTGTTTAGAGAGGCCATGAGGAAATTCCAGGAGTCACCTAGGCTCCCTGAGGCTCCCAGAGCCACCAATGATTAACAGCCCATTGTTGCAATCTGCTTTCCTAGGATACTGAAACTTTACTTCCAAAGTTTGCATTTTTCAGGGAACCTATCAATTGCCACTCAACAACATTATTGAAGAAAATCTAGGATTCGACAGGGACACTTAAGTCAAGGAGAAAATGAGGAACACACCTGACTCCATTTTGAAAGTAGGTAAACTTTATGCTGTAATGTTAAAAATAAGTCTGGCTCTGTTTCCTGAAGCCTAACCTGCACGGTCACATGACCTTAACTTGTTTGGTCACCTTTACTAAACTCCCAGAATTACTCAAAGACTTCACTGTTTTCTTGTATATTTGTTCTAGTTTGGTTTGGTTTGGTTTGGTTTCCCTTTGGAGATTGGACCTTACTGCTCTACTGTCTTCCTAAACTTTGCAATGACTCTGGAGTTCCTTCCTAAACCTTTTAGCCAGTCTGGTGGCACAAACCTTTAATCCCAGCACTCAGGAGGCACAGATAGGCAGATCTCTGTGAGATTAAGGCCAACCTGGTCTATAGAGTGAGTTCCAGGACAGCCAGAGCTACACAGAGAAATGCTGTCTCAGGAAAAGAAGAAGAAGAAGAAGAAGAAGAAGGAGGAGGAGGAGGAGGAGGAGGAGGAGGAGGAGGAGGAGGAGGAGGAGGAGGAGGAGGAGGACAACGACGAGGAGGAGGAGGAGGACAACGACGAGGAGGAGGAGGACGAAGAGGACGACGAGGAGGATGAGGACGATGAGGAAGACAAGGATGACGAGGAGGACGACGAGGAGGACGACAAGGAGGATGATAGGGTGGCCTCCACTTAAATTAGGAGCTAATGAAAGGCAGGTGATTAATGGAGTTTTGACTGCTGACCAACTCATAGTAGGTCTGAGAATATATCTTGTGGTCACTTCCCCACTTCCAGGAAGCATAAATGGAATGGATATACTTAGAAATTGACAGAATTCTCACATTGGTTCCCTGACCTGTGGAGTGAGGGCTATTACGGTTGGAAGGACTAAATGGATGTCTTTAGAGTTGCCTCTGCCTAAGAAAATAGTGAATCAAAACCAATATCATATTCCTGGAAAAATTGCAGAAATTAGTGCCATTATCAAGGACTTGAAAGATGTTCCCACCATATCTCTCTTATCTGGCCAGAGCATTAGACAGGTGGATTATGGAGAATGGGAAAACTAAATCAGGTATTGACTGCAATTGAATCTACTGTACCAGATGTAGTTTTATTACTTGAGCAAATTAACACAACTCCTGGTACCTGATATACAGCTATTGATCTAGCAAATGCCTTCTTCTCAGAACCTGTCCCTAAGGACCACCAGAAGCAATTAGCTTTCAGTTGGCAAGGCCAGCAGTTAGACCTTTACAGTTTAGCCTCAAGGATATAGTAACTTTCCTGCCCTGTATCATAACTTAGTAAGAAGAGATCTTGACCCTTTGTCTCCTCTACAAAATATCACTTTGGTGCACTATATTGATGACATTATGCTGATTGGACCAAGTGAAAGAGCAGGAGCAACCACTTTGGACTCACTGGTAACACATATGCATATCAGAGGATGGGAAATAAATCCAACCAAAATTCAAGGGTCATCTACCTCAGTGAAATTCTCAGGAGTCCAGTGATGTGGAACATGCAGAGATATTCTTTCTGAGGTGAAAGATAATTTATTGCACCTGGTCCCTCCCACCACCAAGAAAGAAGCACAATATTTCATGGGTCTATTTGAATTCTGGATACAGGACATCTCTCACTTGGGTGTGTTGCTCAAGCCCATTTATCATAGACTCAGAAAGCTGCTAGTTTTGTGTGGGTCCTGGAATTGGAGAAGGCTCTTGAACAGGTCCAGACTGCTGTGCAGGCTTCTCTACCACTTGTACCATATGACCCAGCACACTGGATGGTACTTGAGGTGTCAGTGACAAATAGAGATGCTGTTTGGAGCCTCTGGCAGGCCCCTGTAGGTGAATCACAGAAGAGACCTTTGGGATTTTGGAGCAAAGCTCTACCATCATCTGCAGACAACTATTCTCCCTTTGAAAAACAGCTCTTGGCCTGTTATTAGACTTTAGGGGAAACTGAATGTTTGACAATGGGACATCAAGTTACCATGCAACCTGAAGTACCCATCATGAGCTGGGAGTTATCAGACCCTCCCTACCCCTGTTACAATGCCATCTGCTATCAAGCATGTGCCTATAGCCTCATGGGGTGTTCCCTACAATCTGCTGACTGAGGAAGTGAATACTAGGACCTGGTTTACTGATGTTTCTGTATGTTATGCAGGCCCCACTCTGAAGTGGACAGCTGCAGCATTACAATTCCTTTCCAGGACAACCCTGAAAGATACAGCTGAAGGAAAATCTACACAGTGGGCAGAACTTTGGAAGGTACACATGGTATTACAGGTTGTTTAGAAGAAGAAATGGATAGATGTGCGATTGTTCAATGACTCATGGGCTGTAGCCAATGGATTGGCTGGATGGTCAGGGATTTGTAAAGATCACCATTGGAAAATTGGTGAGAAAGACATTTGGGGAAGAAGTATGTGGATAGATTTCACCAAATGGACAAAAGATGTGAAGATATTTGTGTCCCATGTAAATACCCACAAAAAGGTGACTTCAGCTGATGTGGAGTTCAACAATCAAGTGAACAGTCAGGCTCTTTCTCCAGCCATCCCTGTCATTGCTCGATGAGCACATGAACAAAGTGCCCATGGTGGCTGAGATGGAAGTTGTACTTGGGCTCAACAACATGGACTTCCACTGACCGAGGCTGACCTGGCTACAGCTTCTGCTGCCAGAAGTTTCCAGATCTGCCAACAGCAGAGACCAACATGGAGCCCCAGATATGGCACTATTCCTTGAGGTGACCTGCCAGCAACATGGTGGCAGGTTAACTACATCGGACCACTTCCTCCAGGAAAAGACAATGTTTTGCTCTTACTGGGGTAGATGCTTATTGTGGTTATGGACTTGCCTTTCCTGCAAATAATGCCTCTGAGAAAACCACGATCCGTGGACTCACAGAACGCTCATACACCATCATGGTATTCAACACAGTATTGCTTCTGACCAAAGAACTCATTTCACAGACAGAGAAGTATGACAGTGGGTGTGTGATCATGGAATCCATGGTCTTACCATGTTCCCCATCATCTGTAAGCTACTGGTCTAATCAATTATGTAGCAGCACCATGGAGGGCTGGGGCAGAGTTCTTCAGAAAGCAGTATATGGTTTGAATCAGCATCACATATATGATACACTTCTCCTATAGCCAGGATCCATGGGTGTAGGAATCAAGGGGTGGAGAAGGGAATAGTTCCACTCACTATCTCTCCTAGTGATGCTCTAGGAAAATTTTTGCTTCCTGATCCCACAATTCTAGGTTCTGCTGGCCTAGAGTTTTGGTTCCAGAGAGGGGAGTGCTCCTACCAGGAGCCAAACTAAACATGCCATTGAACAGAAGCTCAGACTTCCCCCTGGTCATTTTGGGCTTCTAATGCCATTAAACCAACATACTAAGAAAGGAATAACAGTGTTAGGAGGAGTACTAGATCCAGGTTGCCATGGGGAAATTGGATTGCCTCTCCATGATGGAGGTAAACAGTATTATGTCTAGAGTGCATGAGATCCCTTAGGGCTTCTCATAGTAAAACCATGTCCTGTGATTAAAGTCAATGGGAAACCACAACAGCCCAATCCAAGCAGGGTGACAAAGGACGCAGACCCATCAGGAATGAAGGCGTGGGTCATCCTCCAGGAAAAGATCCAAGACCTGCTGAGATGCTTGCTGAGGGTGGAGGACATACAGAATGGGTAGCAGAGGAAGGTAGTTATAAATACCAGCTAAGGGGCTGTAGAGATGGCTCAGCGGGTAAGAGTCCTGACTGCTCTTCCTGAGTTCAAATCCCAGCAACCACATGGTGGCTCACAACCACTCGTGATGAGATCTGATGCCCTCTTCTGGTCTGTCGGAAGTCAGCTACAGTGTACTTATGTATAAAGATAAAATAAATCTTTTAAAATAAAAAAATAAATACCAGCTAAGACCATATAAAAAGTGGCAAAAATGAAGATTATAAAGAAATATGAATGCTTCAGTATTTTGTTAACACATTTGTCTTTCTTCTAATTTCTTTGAAGTCAACTGGTATTTAAGTTGAGATACTAAAAAAATGTTCCCAAGGGACATTGGCCCTTTGTAAATTTACAAATGTGTTTGTGATTATAGGAGGAATAGTTGTATCATGTTAGACATATTCATTACCTTATTATTGTTTCAAGTGGACATGAGATATTCTTTATATCAAGTTGACAAGGGATGGATTGTATTCCTGGTTGTCAACCTGACTATATCTGGAATGAACTACTATTCAGAATTGGAAGGCTCTCCTGTGACCCTGATCTTGAGGCTGGGACATGCAAGTTTCTGACCTGGATCTTGACATGGAGATCTTGAAGCACAGTGGCTATGAATCCCAGGAGACTAAAGCAAGGAGATGTCTGATATCAAGTTCATCTGGGACAAAGCAAGGCCTAGATCCAGGTGTGGTGGCACACATCATTAATCTGGGCCATACCATCTGTTGGAGACCTGCATAAGGACATTGAAATAAGGAAGGTTCTCTCTCTTGTTTGTCTGCTTGCCTTGTGGCACTGAGCAACTGCTAGATCTTTGGACTTTTATTCACAGCTGATGCTAACAATTGTTGGTTGTTGGCCTACAGGCTGTAAGCCATTAACAACTTCACTTACTATATAGAGACTACCCATAAGTTCTGTGACTCTAGAGAACCCTGACTAACACAGGGGTTCAGTCCATTATCATCAAGGTAAGAACATGGCATCATCCAGACAGATCTGAGGTTAGAGAAGTTTAGAGTTCCACCTCTTATTCTGAAGGCAGCTAGAAGAAGACTGACTTACAGGGAGCTAATAAGAGGGTCTTAAACCCCATGTACACAGTGACACACCTACTGAAACAAGGCCACACCTCCTAACGGTACAACTCCCTGGGCCAAGCATATACAAACCAGTACAAACAAGAACACACAACTGAAGAAAATTTAAAGCAGCTTTTCAACCTTCAAATTTTGCAGCCACACGTGTTGGAACGCTGAGCCCCCAGTGTCCCTAGTGTCTCAGCTATATTGTCACAGGGCTATTAAATAAGATAAAATAAGGCATTTAGAGCAGATCTTTCCCAACTTGAATGATCTCCTAATTGAGGAGATCAGGGCATGGATGTGTGCAGAGATAACCACCTGAAGACTGGAGGAGAACCTGCCACCTGCTGGCCAAGCAGAGGAACTATGTCTGTCCACAAGGCTCTCAGGCTCTTACCTCCAGCCCTCTGTAAGCCAGTCTGGCCTTGAACTTGAGGTCCTTCGGTACTGGGATCACAGGTGTGTTCTCCATGCCCTGCTCTCCACACCCTCTATTAAATGATTTACCTGGAAAGGCAGAATGTTCCATCAGTAAGGTCCTGTAATAATAGGAAGAGCTAAGGGAGAAAGTCGGCCAAAATGCAGGATATGAGGTCAACACACAAAGTCAGGGATGTTTTTTATAGACTACCAATGAAGAGCAAGAAGAAGTGAAGAGAACAGTTCTTTTACAATAACCTAGTGAAGAAGCAAACACCTAGGAATAAGTTTAAACAAAGTGGCACAAGCTTGTGACATTAAAAGCAATGAAGTGAAAGAAATGAAAGCAGGCCAAAATAAATGGCAGTGTATTTGAGGCTTAAAAATAGGAATTTTTAAATTAATTAATAATTATTATTTATTAATCATGTATGTTTATGTGCACATGTGCATGTAACAAGTGCATGTGTGCAGGTCACAAGGCAACTTACAGGAGTTCTTCTACTGTGTGAATCTCAGAGCTCAAACTCAGATTGTCAGGTGGAGGGTGGAGAGACAGGAGAGAAGGAAGGAAGGAAGGAAGGAAGGAAGGAAGGAAGGAAGGAAGGAAGGAAGGAAGGAAGGAAGGAAGGGAGGGAGGAAAAGGAGGGGATGAAAAAGGCAAGGAATGGTTCCTACTGAAATTCACATGAAATTGGAAGAGTCACAGAATTTGGTGGGGCAATTCTGTAATCCCAGGACTCTAACCAAAGCCAGGGGAAATAGGATCAGAAGTTCAAGAGCATCCTCAACGTCTTAGAATGTTCGTGGGTTACTTGAAATTCTGTCTCAAACAAAACAAAACAAAACAAAAACAAAAACCACGGACAGGTATGAGTAGAGTCCAGAAGCCCACACAAACCCATGTACATGCTGGGTGATTATTAACAGTAGGGCCATGTCTGTCCGTGTCGACAATAATAGTGTTTCCACAGCTGATTCTGGGATAGCTGGGTACTGTGAATGGAGTGATCCTTACCTCACACAACACACCAAAAAAATTACTAAAATAAAATATTAAAGTCATCCAATAGATCCACTGTTTCATCTCAAGAGCTAAGCAGTCACAGAAGTTCAAGAGCATCCTCGACATCTTATAAAGCTCGTGGGTTACTTGAAATTCTGTCTCAAACAAAACGAAACAAAAAACAAAACAAACAAAACAAAAAGCAGTGAAATACAAGCACATGGACAGGAATGAGCAGAGTCCAAAAGCCCAACTCCTGTCCATGCCCGGCTGATTATTAACAATAGTGCCATGCCCGTTGCTATCGATATAATTGTGTCTACACATTTACACACCTGGTTCTGAGACAGCTGGGTACCTTCAGAATGGAGCGATTCTTTCCTCACACACCACACTAATAATAATAATAATAATAATAATAATAATAATAATAATAATAATAATAATAATAAATAAATTACTAAAATAAAATAATTAAAATCATCAAATAGAGCCACAGTTTCATCTCAAGAGCTAAGCAGTCACTCAATGACAAATTCTTCGGCTTTTAAGGAGGAAAGCTGCTTAATTTTCAGTTTTTGTGCTTCTTTGTTTCAGATATTGCCCTTCAAAGAAAGCCACTTAGAACCAGCCCAAAGCTCCTGTCCTCACTCATCCTGACCATAAACTCGCTGGTTGTCATGCTACATTCGGCCTCTAGAGGCGCTCCTCTCTGCAGTTGAATTTGGGATTGAGGCTGGGCCCCTTCTGCCCTGACATAGAGCTCAGCCTCCAAAGTCTAAGTCTCTCCCTTACCCTCCAACTTTGTTTAGAAAGATGAGCTTTGAGATGCTCATTTCCTCTTTTCCTGGCATACATAAGCAGTTTCTTTGGGGCAAACCCATTGCATTCAGTTACAAAACTACAGTTGTTACAAAACAGGAGAACTCCATAGACCTAGATGTGGTGATGGTGTCTTACACCAGAATCCAAGCAATAACAGAGACCCCGAACTTAGGAAAAAAGCCTTAAGCCGCTGTGGTTGTGCTGACCTGCAGTCCCAGCGCTGGGGACAGGCGAGCAGGAAGAACATGAGTGTGAGCCCAGCCTGGGCTGGGGAAGTGGCTCCTGAGGAAGAGCACTTACTGTTCAAACAGGAGGGCGCATGGCCATAATCCCTGTGCCCAGGTAAAAAGCCCAGCGTGTCTGTGCTCTCTGTAAGACCACCTTTGTGTCCCTCAACAGGCAATGTTGCCATCCCTCCACATGCAATGTCACACATATTATGCACACACTCTTCACCCCCTCCCCCAACCCCTGACAGTCTTCCCTCCATCTTTACAAATTCATCTGTTCTGGATACTTTGTGTGAACAGTGCCCAGCAGTGCACACCTTCTGGGCCTGGCTTCTTTCACATAGTCTAGGGAGCATGCCAAGTTCTGACCACTCAGCACTCTGTTCCTTTTTATAACAGAACCATGTCCCATTGTAGCCTGACTTTAGGTGAATCTGCCTTCCCAAGGGGGCTCAGTCTTGGCCAGGTCATTGACAGTCCCAACTGAATGAACTCTCTTCAAAGGCAGAAGGGAGGACATTGATACAAAATGTTCTATCTGGAGCACCTAGAATGTCCTGTCTGGTCCCAAGGCCAGGAGTATAACATTCTTTGCACTGGGCCTTAAGTAGTGGCAATCCAGATGTTTTCCAGGAAATGGAGGTGGGGACTTCAAAGGAAAGTTGCAGCAAAGGAGCCTCACCTTGCATTGAATCATCTCCAAAGCTGGTAATAGAACAGAACGTCTGAGACTGTGCAGAGGTTACAATGTTGCAGGTTCAGGGTTATTGTAATTTATTTTAGGATTTCTTTACCACCCTTAATGGCCATTCCTTGGCTACTTCTCTTCTGATGTAACATACTGTGACTAACGGAATCTTTAGGAATGCATTAATAAAATACTAGCTTCCTCCTACCAGAAGCCCGTGAGTCATCAGATGCCACCTGGAGCCTATAGCAGACGTGTCCTGAATTCGCTGTAACCCCTTTACACGCCGTTTCCACTAGTGTGCTTGAAAAGTACCTGGATTGAGGACTTTCTTTGTTGTTACTATAAAAACTTCATCATATTGATACATGGAACTTGGGCTTGTTTGGTTTCAGACTCTGGGTACTAGGGACTGATTTGTATATTTTACAAGCCAAAGTAGACCTGGCCTCTTGGTTCTCCCAGCATCCCTCATTCTATACCTGGCATACCCTGTCCCCAACCCTGAACTGTGCAGCCCAGAGGCTGGGTTGACCTTCACCAGAGGCTCTCCTCTATATAATGCAGATGGTATGGTCTCTCTTCCCCCTCCTCTCTCTCCTACTCTTCTTGCTCATCATCTCGCTATCCTCTTGTTTCAAATTTCCATGCTCTGTCTCTCTCTCTCTCTCTCTCTCTCTCTCTCTCTCTCTCTCTCTCTCCCTCCCTCTCTTCCTCCCCTCAGCAATTTCTCTGGCCTTGGTTCTTGGGGCCAGTGAACCTGCCTAAGAGTACTTTTCCAATTAACCAGCATATATATGTATGTGTGTGTGTGTGTGTGTGTGTGTGTGTGTGTATATATACACATATTTACATATATGTGTGTTGTGTCTGTGTACATATACATATATATTTTTTTTTCAACATCTGGCTTAAATTGGCTCATTTTACTGTCAGAGAAATAACTTATCAAATTTAATCTAAGACTTTCCCCAGACCAGCCTCATTCATGTTTGGCTTTAGAGGAACTCTCTTTTATCCTCTTTGAGGTGATAGCTGAATATTTGTGTCAACAGGTCCAAAGATTCTATAGTTTTCAAGACCACTGTAACAGGTATTATGGGAAGCTCACCAGACATGGCCACTTACACATTCACATTGAGTATAAAGCCAAATTGAAGGTGTTTATTCCAGACATCTGGGACCACACCCAAGTGTTGGGTACCTATGTGTGACAGTGTCGAGAATATAGAGCTTTTAAAGTCTGAAATCACATCCTGGCATCTCAGGCAAGGGGAATGGAAGAAGTAATCAGTTTGAAGCAAGAGATTTTAACAGAAGATACCAAGATCCATTAGCCAATGGGGAGGTCGGGGTGGGGGTAAGAGGGGTCATGGGGTTGTTTCATACAAACCAGCTGTTTTACTAAAGGCTAGGATAAGTGACCTAACATACCCAGACCTCTGGTTCCTAGAATAAAGCAAGGTAGTTTTCAAAGGATTCTCCATAAAGGAGATCATATTCTAGTTAAATCTGAAAATGGCCGTATCAAGGGAACAAGATGGAGGGACCTCAGCACTGTTTTGCCTGATCACACAGGTGGATAGAGATACAGAGCAAGGGTTTTCAGAACTAAAATGGACTGACATTTGTAAAGCTCTACCTCACATAAATAACAAGATAAAGAGTATATGAAAATGGCCATGAGGCTGTGAAGGGAAGCATCTAGTGCTTGTGACTGGCCAGGACCCAGCACCAAGCACCAACACATTATTCACATAAAAGGCTCCTGCAAAGATGCTTCCCCATGGCTGCTGAACCTCAGACTGATACACACTGTCAGGTAACTTGCAGAGAAGATCACTGTGGAGAGCCGTGCTGTGAGCAATCGCCATTATAAGATGGCGCTGGCTTCCACTGCGCCTAACTAGTAAACAAGCCTTATGCGCAAGTGCAAAAGTAAATTCACGCCCAGTCACTGCCCATCTCGGGGCATAGTAATGGGGTGATGGGCAAGCAACTAATCAGGTGCTGTCACGCCACATCAGGTGCTGAAACGTCACACTGCGGGCTATATAAGCAGCACCATTTTCTGGGTTCAGGGTCTTCCTTATGTTGAAGCAATAAAAGCTTTGCCGTAGAAGGATCTGGTTGTCTGAGTGAATTCTTGCCGGCGAGATACTAGCTCGGGCAAGAGATCACTATCACAATTTGGAAAGATGCTTGATATTTCTTGGGTGCATACGGGACCTGGGTAGTGACTGTTATGCTGTATATAAAGAAACAGAAAACCAGGGATATGTTTGGTAGAGGCTTGCTATGGTGTGGAGGAAGGGTCTGCCTCTCTGCAGGCCCATGCTGAGGCATCCCTTCCCCTGAGATACCATCCACAGGACTGTATAGTACAGAATAAAGTTTATTTAGGGCGTGGGGAGGGGGATTGATAGTGTAGAGACAGAGAAAGGCAGAGAGAGAAAGAGAGAGAGAGAGAGAGAGAGAGAGAGAGAGAGAGAGAGAGAGGAAGAAGAGGAGGAAGAGGAGGGGAAGGGAGGAGAGAAGAGGAGAGGAGAGGAATGGAGAGGGGAGGGGAGGGGAGGGGAGGGGAGGGGAGTATTAGCCAGCTATGAACACATGAAGAGGTGGGAGTAGAATGTGGTGAAAAAGGACAGAGAAGGAAGAGAGGAAGAGAACAAGAAAGAGAATGAGAAGGGAGCAAGCAGCCCCTAATAGTGACTCAGGCATAACTGGCAGTTGTAAGGTACCTGGGGGTGGAGCCTAGAAGGAATGCTAACAAGGCCCATACCCCTGGACAGCTCTCCTAGAGCACTGCAGGAGTAGAGATGTTCACTACCCAAATCAGGCTTGGACCTACTCAACTCCACAGAGACAAAAACCAAGTCATGATAAAGACAGTCAGGCTTGTGTTTCCACACCAGAGAACTGTCTTCTTAGAAATCATGTGATTGGCAGTCTGATAACCTGCCTGATACACATGGAAGCCCCGTGACACAATGTGGCTCTTCCTAAATTATCCATTTCTTCCCCAGCCCCTGACTCAAGCTTTTTTAACAGTCTTCCAAATCATTTATGCCCACCATCACTGCAACACGCTGCTCCCAGCTGCTCTGCATCCTGAGACCACAGCCCATGGGGGAGGGGCAAGTGGCATTTGGAGGAAGTCCACTTGGTTAACATGAAACCTTTGCTGTATTACTCAAGGGGGTGTTGAGGCATATGTGACCTTGGTTACTACACAGAGATCGTTCATTCTCTGAGGAGGGGAATGGGCTTGGCTAAGGTTTGACCTATTCAGTGTGACAGTCAGTAGTCAGGCCTTTGGCTGAGTAGGAAGGCAGGAGAGAGGGCTTAGTGTGTTTTTGTCTTGCATGTAGCCCTCTCTGCAGAGGGCCTGGCTTCTCTAGCACAAGCCTAGCAACATCTGGTACCTCTAACTCTAAGATTATACAAGTACACTGTAGCCCTCTTCCTTAAGAGTTTATTTAAGTGGTCTGTCAGTAATTGGCCCAGGAGTCCACCACTAAGGGAAGCTAACTCCCCAACATTGGTGCTGGATGGAAACTGGAGGACTCATGAGAACCCCTAGTTTAAGACTTTTAGAGAAACAGTGCACTCACTGCATTGTGGTTATATGACCTTTTCCTCCAAAGAAATGGTTTTGGCCCCATTTTCATCCTGGAGTAGAAATAACTTTAGCCCAGGAGCCCTGGCAATGGAGTCAGAAGAGCAAAACAGCAACAGGTCTGTGATAATGGGCAGAACTCTTTATACTCAGAAGGGAGGACTGTCACCTGGGGTTTCAGACATTAACCCTCCTGCCCTCTCCAACCACAAGTGGTCTCACAAGATGCTAAAATATAGAGGAAACAGATTAACTGATGAGGGACTCCATGAAAGTGATTCCATGATGGGGTGAGATTTGGTGGTGACTTAGCTGCAAAGAAATTATGCATGATTTGTAAGTGACCTCACCCATCCTCTGGAACTCTGCCCCATAACCTCACTGGATGGTGAAATTGGGAGGAATTGACACTTGAATCTTTTTTTTTGTTTTTCAAGACCGGGTTTCTCTATATAACCCTGGCTGTCCTGGAGCTCCCTTTGTAGACCAGGCTGGCCTCGAACTCAGAAATCTGCCTGCCTCTGCCTCCCGAGTGCTGGGACTAAAGGCATGGCCACCACTCCCAGTTTGTCACTTGAGTCTTTAATTGATGCCCTATGTTTGTTTGCAGAGGCTTGCTGTCTGCTGCTCTTTGCTTCACATACACTTGTTCATGCATGAGCCAAAGTCTAGGGCTACATGTGAAGAAATTAGACAGACAACTTTTCTTCTTTGCTCTCTTCCTCCTACCACTGTGCTGGGTTATGCGATGTTCCTGGCAAACATGGTCTGCTTGCGTAATAGATTATAGGGTAACAAGGCAGGGATTTTTAATGGTGCTAGGGGAGAAGCTCAGGAGAGTAACAATTTAAACAGAAATATTGTGGATTGCATGAATTTCCGGAGGGTTGACCCCGAGGATTTGAAGCAGTCTTTGGGTTTGGTTTTCAGTCCTGGAAAGGCTGATACCACGCTGTTCCTGGGGAATTCTGACTTCACCATACAGAGTCTCTCTTTCTTCAATCGATCATCCTGCAAAACCCAGAACATAGACACTGGGGTTGGATGTACATGTGGACCAGAGATGATACAAAGACCGAGACTCTATGTTCAGCCCTGTGACTTCCATCAGGAGCATCTGCCTGATGTTCTCTGAGCCTCTGGCTTCCTTCCCTTTGCTGCCTTGCCTGCTTAAGAGGATGCAATCAGCTTCACTCATTCTGTGGTCCATTTTGTGACTCAGTTTTCCTCTGAGCATAGCTGTTCATTTGCTGTTGTGTTATCAAGGGTGACTTCCAGCTCAGGTCTCATTCAGTGCCCAGCCTTCCCACTCTAGCCTGTGTCAGTGCCTTGCAGACACTTAAGTGGGGCTACTCACTGGGCTCTATGCTCCATGAGGTTAGGAAACTATGACTCTGGGTTGTTGTGGGGGCCCTGCTGCTTGTCCCAAGGCTGGGTCACAGATGCTTAAGTTAATAGAATACTATGCCACATGGTGGTGACATAAAGATCAGGGAAACTCTTTGCTAGGACTTCATAGGTGAAGTGACAGGCAACATGAAAACTGGAGCAGGAAGAAAGAGAATGTGTCTTCTTCATGGAGGCTTCTGGGCAGCAGAGACACTGGGGTCATTCATCCTCTGCAATATACAGCCTGTGCCATGAAAAGGATCTAGAATCTAGCTACCTGCCCACAGCCCCATACATCACCTAACACATCAGACACTGCTTAGTAACTTCCATCCCAGTTGTCAGCAAGTTCTTCACTCAAGGCTCACAATTAGTGAATGCAAGAGCCTGTTGGGGGCCTGCTCAGCAGAACAAGTCTCCAAGCATTTGATGGTCATTTGCCTGCTCATAAAAAGGAGGGGCATGGGCTCTGAGCCACTGCAACCCATACCTTCTATTTAGAAACAGGAAAAAGCCTGGTGGTGGTGTCAGAAGCAGCAGCTGCTGGACACGCCTATGATGGCTATGGGTTGGAGCCTGCCTGGTCTACAGAGCAAGTCCCAGGACAGCCAAAGCTACACAGAGAAACTCTGTCTCAAAAAGAAACAAAAACAAAAACAAAACATAAAGCAAAACAGAACAAAACCCAGGAAAGGGCCAAAAATTTTACCTACTTCCCTGGCTTTCTGAATGGCAAGCACAAGTCACCCATGGTCCCTGCCCCTCTGCCCTCTTAGTCCTCCAGCACCATGGTCCCTTCCCAACCACAGAGTCCTCCCTCTCCAACTGCTATACAAATCTGGCTAAGTCTTACTCAATAAACATGTTGGCCCTTAGGAAGTAAGAACCAAAACCCACTGCCCTCCTCCCTTTTCAGGATGCCAGCTGGGAGGAGCTGAGAAAAAGTATTTATTTCAGTCCACTTCTGACAGACCTTACCACTGTTCCTGAAACCTGGTCAGAGCGGAAGTAAGGACTGGTGTCAGGAGGGAGCTGCTAGGTGGCAAAGGGAAGAGCCCTCAGGATAGGTCTGTGAGTGGGAGTGGGATTAAGAAGGAAAAGCTGGGTGGGTGGTGGATGAGAGAAGTAGGCAGACATGTATTCCTTGGGGAAAGCTGTGTGGGGTGTTGGAGCTAGGAAAGATTGGATGGCTGAGCCCTGTGAGAGCCCAGGGATGTGATTGGGGGTCTATTAATTGGCTCCAAATTCCAAGGTTCTATCTGTGAAGCCTGTCCTCAAGGATGGACAGTTCTCACGCTACAAGGTCCTGTGTGCTCATCTTTTTTGTGGCCCTACTCTGTGCAGAAAGAGGTGAGTTGGAAAATGAGAGAGGTACAGGAGGGTACAATGGACATGGAAAAGGGCCTCAGGGTTGTGGGTACACCTGCACCTCCATTGTGTGCCCGGTGCACAAGGTGTGCTGGGGTCAGGGGATTGGGGATTGGCTTCCTGGGTGAAGCTCCCTGCCCTGGGGTGCTTTACTGGGTCTGTAAACATGCAAGTGACAGCCTTGCAACCACCACCACAAACCAGAAGGACTGAGACCTCACTACCTCGTGGACTTCAATAACTGAGTCACAAACCCTGATCACACAGAGCAGCCTGCTTTTAGACTCTACCCTGCTGCCCTGGCCTCCCAGTCAGGACACTAGCCTGTGTGCATGCAAACTGGCAGAGGCTACTTTTCTTGACCCGGCTGCCAAGTCAAGTTGTTTGGAATCCTTAACTCTTAGCATTTGACTTTTTCTTATGCCCAGCCCAAGCCACATGAGGTCCCAGTGCTAGAACTTTTCTACTCTAAGAGGTCTGAGCTCTCAGATACCCCTAGACTTCTAGTTACATCTGAGTTACAGGAGGTCTCATGGTGAGCCTCAGTTTGAGCTGGACTCCGGAAAGTTCAGTGCTCTGTCATGCTCCAGTACCCAGGGGCCAGCTCTGCAGGTGTAGGGTTGGACAGGTCAGAAAAGTCCTCCCCATCTTGTGGCCCCACTACCTACTTATACACCCACTCACAGCTTCAGCAGACATTTGGTGTCTATGTGTTCCCAATATGGTAACTGTGTCTCTAGTTTCCCTTGGGGTGCAGGCCTCTCCTGTGGGCCTGGCCAGCTGAGACAGCAGGACCGAGCATAACTGAACAATGGTGGCTCTTGGCTCACTTGTGCTTTTGGTGGAGGTGACCTAAGTAAACACACTGGAGAGGAGGGGGCTGGGCTAGGAATGGTATGCCCTATCCCTCATGCATTGGCTTCTCTCTCAGCTCAGGGGCTGGAGTGCTACCACTGCCCAGATGACCCACGAGAGTCTTCCTGCAATACCACAACCTGCCCCTTCCCTGATGGATTCTGTGTTACTCAGGAGGCAGAAATTATTGTGGGTAAGTTCTTTGTGGCCTATATAGAGAGGGCTGAGGGTGGAGAAAATGTCATGTCTGGGCACTTGTTATGGACCATGGTTCCCCTCTCTCCAAGTAGAGCGCTGCTGGGGCTGGAGTGGGACTCCTGCAAAGTGGGGGCTGTCGGGGTCCAGGGATGTACTGAGATGTGGATCATAAAGTAGGGCTGCTCACTGGCATGCATGGTGTTCATCATCCTGCTCTGTCACCAGTGCAGTCATGTGATGCTCCTGCCTGTACTTTATGTCTAGGGTCTCACTGGCTCACTGACAGACCAGGAGAGCTGGAAGCATCTAATGAGCCTTTGCATATAATGAAGGAATCTGGAGTTTAGGCTGAAGGAATGACTTAGGAATGTTGATAAAACAAGAACTTAAGACATATCAGATCCTCCAACGTGCCAGTTTCCAGGCATATCCTAAAACTAGAAAAAGACAGAAGCAGCCCTGCCCTACTATCTAGTTTCCTGTTCCTGACTACAGCCTGCCTGTCTCCTAGAGAAGGTCTCCTAGATATAACTGCCTGGGGAACAGCAAGAGTCTGAGAGGCTGGTTGCCCTTTCTGCTGTGCCACTGGGTGATCTGACTCTGTGCTGTGTGTGTGTGTGTGTGTGTGTGTGTGTGTGTGTGTGTGTGTGTGTGTGTGTGTGTGCGTGTGTGTGTGTGTTTGCGTGTGTGTGTGTGTGTGTGTGCGTGTGTGTGTGTCTATAAATATGGGTCCACAGGTATGAATTATGTAACAAAATGTCAGCAAAGATAGGAAGACACCCTTAAGTATCATTTACCAGGCACCGTCTACTTGTTTTAAGCAAATGAGTTTTGGTTCTCCTGTAACTGGAATTAGGGATGGGTGCAAACCACCCAGTGGGGTCTGGGGACAAAACCCTGGGCTTCTGTAGGAACAACAAGCGCTTTTAACTGCTGAGCTGTGTCTCCAGTCTGAACCATAATGTTTTTAGAGACAATATCTTTCACTGGGACCTAGAATTTGTCAAGAATGCTAGGGGTGAACAGGAGGGAGGTAGCAGAGAGTTCCAGGACCTCCTGATTCCCTGCCCCAGCATAGAGATCATAACCAGCCCTCCCATGCTTGGCTGGCTCTTTACGTGGTTGCTGCGGATTGAACTTTGGTCCTTAGACTTCCATGTGGTCAGCACTTCACTGACTGAGCTGCTTCCCCAGCACATTGTGTGTAAGGGCACCTGTGGACACATGTGTGGATGTCACAGACTGGGGAGGTACAGTGTATGGGATACAAAAGTTGATGGGTATCTTCTGTGACAACTATTTTATTTCTGAGGAAAGGTCTCACACTGAAACCCAAGCTTACATTGTTAAGATGGTCTACGCTGTGACGTTACATTGGGGATCTCTATTTTTGTGTACTGACCACAGAGATACAAGCAGGCCACCATGCCTGCCTATCTTTTGATGCACTCTAGTGATGGGACCTGGGGGTTCATGCTTGTGCACACGAGCACTTTATCCACCAACCCTCCTTACCAGCCCATGGTTTTGATTTTGGTTCATTTCTTATTTGAGACGGGTTCTCACTCTAGCCCCAGGATAGCTTAGGATCCCAGTTTGGAATTGAACTCATAAAAATTCCCATGCCTCATTCTTCAAAGTTCTGGGATGACAAATCTGAGCTACCATGTCTGGCTTCAACATGACTTAGAGACAAATCTGGGTCATCCAAACCTGGTGGCATGTGGTCCAGATATTGGCATGCTCTGTTGTCACAGCATAAAAAGTGAGTCACTCCCTGATATCTTACAGACTCTCAAAGAAGGAAAGTAAAGAGCCATCAGTGCCTTTCTTACTGCCCTACTGATCTTGAAAATAGCCCGATCAAGGATCCTAAGGTCAAGGTGAAGATTTCCTGTTGCCAGGAAGACCTCTGCAATGCAGCAGTTCCCACTGAAGGCAGCACCTGGACCATGGCAGGGGTGCTTCTGTTCAGCCTGAGCTCAGTCCTCCTGCAGACCTTGCTGTGATGGTCCTTCCAACAACCCTCACCCTTGTCCTTTTATCCTCATGTGCAACCACTCTTTCCTGGAGTCCTCTAGTGATGAATTATGAGTTATAGAAGCTCCAAGGTGGGAGTACTGTGTGGAACACCCTGTTTTACCTTTATAGCCCCTGCTGGGTAGGTGCCCCACTCCTCTCTAAGGCTTTCAGATCTGTACTTCCTGGAATGTTATTTTGTTGTGGCTTGCAATTCCTGGCCCTGGAGGCATGTGGCCAGCACAGGCATGAGCCAGTATTCCAAGGTGTTATGCCATCACCATCCACACATAAGTATCTGGAGTCCTGCAGGGTTCCGATGTGTGCTGGTCAATGTCCCCCTTTTGAGTCCAATAAACCCTTTATTCTCCCAGCCAAGATCTCCTGTTTTCATATGTTACACTGAGTCCACTGAGTCCTTCCTGCTAGTTCACATCTCTGCCATTTCAGCCTGTCATACTAACTAGTTCATGTTACCCAGCTCAGAGTGGGGGACCGCTTGGATTTGGTGGGCTTACGAAATGCCTGATACTGGGAAAAGAGAGAGGGACATAAAGAGCACTGTGCTTTTTCTTCAGAGGCAAAGTCTCTTGCTGAACCCAGAGCTTGTGGGGTGGCTGGTTTAGACCTCTGTTCTCTGCCTGGTGAGTACTGGTTGCACTGTGCCTTCTTTATTTAACTATCTCCTCAGCAGCCTTCCTCCCCCTTCTCACCCCCATTGGTGGAGATAGAAACCAGGGCCTCGTGCATTTGAAGAAACATCATCAAGCCACACATCAGCACAGGGAACTTCCAAGGAGCACTTGCTTGTGGTGGGGAAGCCCAGGAGATGAGCAATTAATGGTGGGTATGGGCTGCCCTGTCAGATTCTTTTAGTCCAGAAGTGGACGTTATTTCCTGCAGGGGCTTTTGGCTTACCTCTCCTGGAATGCCAGGACTCCATGTAGTCCATGTAGATCACAACCTGGTGATCTTTTCCTGTCTGATGAGCCAGGCTTGGCCTGCATCTTCAAGTATTTATTTTTTTGCTTTCCCAGACCAGTTCCCTTTAAAACCTTAACCATTGCTTCTAGGTTATAAAATTCATCCTTGTCAGAGATATCCTTTATTTTACAACAGCCTAAGTCACTATCTAATCTTTGGACCAGGCCAACCCTGACACCAGTAGTCATTACATTCACCTCAATGCAGTTGTTCTTCCTAGATCATTATCTTGAGCATTGTTTCTAAGACAACAAGAAACCAACTTATGGATGAAGCTATATGTAAAGATCTTCAATGTCAACATGTCTTAAGCTTTACTGTACTCATGGAGCTGAGTTGATCATTAGCTGAACACTTCTTCCAAGTGTGTGCTGTGGCTAATTAAATATGGATAAAATACAATGATCTGGGTCAGACTCTAGAAGTCTTAGCCCGGCAATGGTACTAAAATCAGGCTCTTTGGAGTTTTATTCATACCTCAGCCTTACTATTATTTTCCCCCACCTATTATAAACTCTATGGAAGCACACACACACACACACACACAGAAACACATACACACAAACACACACACTTTGAATGGAGATTTAATAGATGAGGAGGTTGTAACCCCAAGGCCATCCTGAGTACAGTGTGAGGAAGAATTAGGTCAGAGGTTAGAGGTAAGAGGTTAGAGGTTAAAGCACAGTAAAGCAGTCCTGGCCAAAGTAGCATCTAGCTGAGCGCTGTCCAATTCTTCAAGGAAGAATTGGAAGCTGAAGCCTGAGACCCCAAACCCCCTTTAGTCTTCCAGGAACATCCACTCGTGTACAACCAGATCCTTGATCTTGATGGAGAAAGGAATCTGTGGATGGGCCTGAAATTAAAAGCAGAAAAGAAAGGTGCTCAAGGAAAGAATAAGTGATACAAGGGAAATGGGTAGGGGTTTCACAAGTATGAGTGGTATAAATGGAGCATTATGTACCATCATAAGAAGGAACCAAATTGCAGGCATTTTGAGTGGAGGTCAAATACAAGTTAGTTTTCTAAGACCTCCCTGAGTAACTGACATACTCCTTGGCAGAGAGAGACAGGCACATGGTTAACTAATATCCTGATTGACAAGTTGAGACATGAATGCTAGGCATTATGTGTTATCCTCACAGAATAAATCGTCCAGCTAAGGCCTAGGTACATTGTTAAGGCCAATTAACTATTACCTATGTAGCCTGGAAATTTGTGGCATTACACATGGTATAAAGAAATTTTCTTATTTTCTGTTACTAGGAAACTTTCTCATGCACTGTTTGAATGAAGATTCTGTTATATTCAGTTTTGGTCTTTCAGGGAACCAATCACTGCAGAAGTCAGTTAGAATTCCTTTATACAGTTAGCTACAATAACATTGGACCTGAACCAATCTACCTGGCAGCACTTCCTGCATCTATGTAAAATCTTTTATGTTTTTGCCCCTGGGATGGACCCCAAAATAGGAGAGACACCTACACCAATATGAAAATCGAATTGGTGACCAAGCCAGCTCAGTCAGTCAACAGGGTCTCAATGGAGTGAGTGAGGATCAAAAAGAAAAAACAATAATTAGACAACACTATAACATGACTCCAGCCAGTGTCGAGGCTGATGCAGGCTTATTTTTTGAACATCTACTTGTATATCCTTCTAGGTACAGACAAAGAATATGATCAGTTCTATTTTGTTTTGTTTTGTTTTGTTTTGTTTTGTTTTGTTTTGTTTTGTTTTGTTTTGTTTTGTTTTTTAAGACTGGGTTCCTCTGTATAACCCTGGCTGTCCTAGAACTCACTTTGTAGACCAGGCTGGCCTCAAACTCAGAAATCTGCCTGCCTCTGCCTCCCAAGTGCTGGGATTAAAGGCATGCATCACCAGACCCAACAATCAGTCCTAAGGCATAAAAAAGATAGTGAAGAACAAATGAGACAATAATCAAAGTCCCATGGTATTCATGGAAATATCAAGATGATCAACATCTTGAGCCTACTTCCTTGTCCTAGCCCAATGTCAAATTCTTGCCAATACCCTTGAAGCAGCACCAAGAGCTCTCCACAATTTGGAATAAGACTTCTATTTTTAGTAGGGGTCAAATAAAGTTTAAGTTCCCAAGACCTCCCTGGGAAGGGAGGACATCCTACTAGGCTGAAGGAGACATATATGTAGGTAACTGGCATTGCTCCTGGCAAATTAAAATATGAATGATAGCAGACAATTCACCCAGTGATACAGCAGTCACCTGACTACAGGTAGCAAAGGAAAAACTCCTATGAGAAAATTACAATCTGATCACATAATCATGTGTACAAATAGAGAATAATTTATCACTGATCAACAAACAAAAGCCAATGTTGGAGACCTGCAGAACCTGCAAGTTCTTTGATTGTCAGTGCCTGTGAAGATGAATGTGGTGAGCACCTAAGGAAGCAAGTCAGAAATGGACAGGGTAAGGGTTGATCGTGCGATTATTCCCAGTTGTGCAAGTAGTGTGTGATCATCTCCTACCACCAGAGATAACCAGATGGCAAGAAGCAAGTGCAAAAACATAAATGACACAAACCAAGGTGACTTGGCATCATCATAGCCCAGTTCTCCTAACACAGCAAGCCCTGGATAGCCCAATACAAAAGAAAAGCAAGACTCTGATTTAAAATCACATCTCATGATAATATAGTGTTGCAGTAAATCTCTTTCTAAATATGCCCCAGCAATGAAACACAACACAGTTAATATGACTCCATGCTGTGCACATAGATTGGGCAGATCTACTGCTACACTACCATCTTCCACAGCTTATGAGACCCCTTGGAACTTGTGGTTTCTCTAGGCCATGTGCTTCTGCTCTGCTTTTCTTCTTCTTCCTCCTCCTCTGCATCCTCTCCCTCTTCCATTTTCTTCTTCTTCTCTCTCTTACCTTCCACTCCACCTTCCCTTTTATCTGCCCAATCATCAGTTCTCCTTTATTTTACAAATTAAGGTGAGCCGTAGGTTTACAGGAAATCACCTGAGTGCTGACTAATTCCTTGTTCACAACCCCTCATAGGAGAACAGATTTAACATCAAATATAATTAGCCCTAGGGCTATCCACAACAATAGAGGACTTTAAGAAGGACATACATAACTCCCTTAAAGAAATACAGGAGAAAACAGGTAAGCTGCTAGAAGCCCTTAAAGAGGAAACACAACAATCCCTTAAAGAGTTACAGGAAAACACAACAGGCAAAGGAAAGAAAAGGAACAAAACCATCCAGCATCTAAAAATGGAAATAGAAACAACAAAGAAATCACAAAGGGAGACAACCCTGGAGTTAGAAAACCTAGGAAAGAGATCAGGAGCCATAGATGCAAGCAACACCAACAGAATACAAAAGATAGAAGAGAGAATCTCAGGTACAGAAGATACCATAGAAAACATTGACACAACAGTGAAAGAAAATGCAAAAAGCAAAAATCTAATCCAAACATCCAGGAAATCCAGGCACAATGAGAAGACTAAACTTAAGGATAATAGGTATAGAAGAGAGTGAAGATTACCAACTTAAAGGGCCAGAAAATATCTTCAACAAAATCATAGACGAAAACTTCCCTAACCTAAAAAAAGAGATGTCCATGAGCATACAAGAAACCTACAGAACTCCAAATAGACTTGACCAGATAAGAGATTCCTCCCATCACATAATAATCAAAACACGAAATGCACTAAACAAAGAAAGAATTTTAAAAGCAGTAAGAGAGAAAGGTCAAGTAACATATAAATGCAGACCTATCATAATTATACCAGACTTCTTACTAGAGACTATGAAAGCCAGAAGATCCTGGACAGATGTTATGCAGACCCTAAGAGAACACAAATGCCAGCCCAGTCCATTATACCCAGCAAAACTCTCAATCGCCATAGATGGAGAAAACGAGGTATTCCATGCAAAACCTAATTTACGAATATCTTTCCACAAATCCAGCCTTATAGAGGATAATAGATGGAAAACACCAACACAAGGAATGAAACTACACCCTAGAAAAAGCAAGAAAGTAATCTATCAACAAACCCACACAAACATAATTCCACCTCTAACCAGAAAACTTGTAATCTCAGCAGTCAGGAGACACAGACAGGCAGATCTTTGTGAGTTTAAGGCCATTCTGGTCTATATAGTAAGTTTCAGGACAGCCAGAGCTACACAGAGAAACCCTGACTCAGAATAGCAGAGGGAAAGGGTGGCCCTCCAGTTAAATTAGGAGCTAATGAAAGTCAGGTGATTAATGGAGTTTTGACTCATATCTGACTCACAGTAGGTCCAGTAGGTCAGAGAATACATCCTGTGGTTATTTCCCCACTTCCAGAAAGTATAAGTGGAATAGATATGCTAAGAAATTGGCAGAATTCTCACATTGGTTCCCTGACCTGTGGAGTGAGGGCTATTATGGTTGGAAAGACTAAATGGATGCCTTCAGAGTTGCCTCTACCAAAGAAAGTAGGGAATCAAAACCAGTATGGTATTCCTGGAGGAATTATAGAAATTAGTTCCACTATCAAGGACTTGAAAGGTCTTCCCACCACATCTCCCTTTAACTCTCCCATCTTGCCAGAGCATTAGCCATGTGGATTATGGAGAATGGCAGTTGACTATGGAAAACTAAATCAGGTAGTAACTACAATTGCATCTGCTGTACCAGATGTAGTTTCATTACTTGAGCAAATTAACACATCTCCTGGTACCTGGTATGCATCTATTGATCTAGCAAATGCTTCTTCTCAGGACCTGTCCCTAAGGACCACGAGAAGCAATTTACTTTCAGTTGGCAAGGAAGCAGTATACATTTACAGTTTTGTCTCAAGGATATTGTACTTCTCCAGCCCTGTGTTATAATGTCGTTAGAAGGGATCTTGATCATTTGTCTCTTCCACAAAATATCACATGGGTGTACTTAGTATATTGATGACATTATGCTGATTGGACCAAGTGAGCAGGAAGTAGCAACCACTTTGGACTTATTGGTAACACATATGCATATCAGAGGATGAGAAATAAATCCAACCAAAATTCAAGTGCCATCTACCTCAATGAAATTCTTAGGAGTACAATAGTGTGGAGCATGAAGAGCTATTCCTTCTAAGGTGAAAGGTAAGTTATTGTACCTGGTCCCTCCCACATCCAAGAAAGAAACACAACATTTCGTGGGTCTATTTGGATTCTAGAGACAGCAAAATCCTCACTTGGGTATGTTGCTCAAGAACATTTACCAAGTGACTCATAAAGCTGCTAACTTTGTGTGGGGCCTGGAACAGGATAAGGCTCTCCAACAGGTCCAGGCTGCTATGCAGGCTTCTCTACCACTAGGACCATATGACCCAGCAGACTGGATAGTATTTGAAGTGTCATGGCAGATGGACATCCTGTTTGGAGCCTCTGGCAGGAATCTATACCTGAATCACAGAAGAGACCTTTGGGATTTTGGAGCAAAGCTCTAACATCACCTGCAAACAACTATTCTCCCTTTGAAAAATTGCTCTTGGCTTGCTATTGGGCCTTAGGCAAAACTGAATGTTTGACAATAGGACACCAAGTTACCATGCAACCTGAACTGCTCATCATGAGCTGGGTGTTATCAGACCCTCCAAGTCATAAAGTAAGATATGCACAACAGCGGTCTATAACCAAATAGAAGTGGCTTGTACATGATCGGGCCTAAACTGGTCCTAAAAGCACAAGTAATTTCCACGAAGAAGTTGCTCAAATGCCTATGGCTTCTATCACTGTTACAAGGCCATCTGCTCCCAAGCATGTATCTATAGCCTCATGGGATATTCTGTATGATTGGCTGACCAAAAAAGGGAAGAGTAGGACTTGGTTTCCTGATGGCTCTGTTCGTTATGCAGATGAAGTGGACAGCTGCAGCATTACAACCTGTTCCAGGACAACCCTGAAAGATACAGGTAAAGAAAATCTTCACAGTGGGCAGAACTTCGGGAAGTACTCATGGTATTACAGGTAGTTTGGAAGAAAAAATGGCCAAATGTACCATTGTTCACTGACTCATGGGCTGCAGCAAATGGATTGGCTGGATGGTCAGGGGCTTGGAAAGATCACAATTGGAAAATTGGTGAAAAGACATCTGGGGAAGAAGTATGTGGATAGATCTCTCCAAATGAGCAAATGCTGTGAAGGTATTTGTGTATACATGCTCACAAAAAGGTGACTTCAGCTGAGGAGGAGTTCAATACTCAAGTGGATAAGATGACCCATTTTATGGACAGTCAGCTTCTTTCTCCAGCCATCCCTCTCATTGCTCAATGGGCACATGAACAAAGTGCCCATGGTGGCCAAGATGGCAATTATGCTTGGGCTCAACAACATGAACTTCCACTCACCAAGGCTGACCTGACTATAGCTGCTGCTGAATGCTACATCTGCCAACATCAGACACCAACACTGAGCCCCAGATATGGCACTATTCCTAGAGGTGACTTGTCAGCAACATGGTGGCAGGTTCACTACACTGGACCACTTCCTCCGTGGAAAGGACAACATTTTGTTCTTACTGGAGTAGAACCTTAATTCTTGTCATGGATTTGCCTTTTATGGAGGTAATGTTTCTGCCAAAATCACCATCCCTGGACTCACAATGCCTTAACTATCATCGTGGTATTCCAGACATCATTGCTTCTGACCAAGGAACTAATTTTAATGCCAGAGAACTGTAACAGTTATAGCATGATCATGAAATCCAGTAGTCTTACCATGTTCCCCATCATCCTGAAGCAACTGGTTTGATAGGAAGATGGAATGGCCTCTTGAAGATGCACTTACAGCACCAGTTCTGTGTCAGCAGCATGGAGGGCTGGGGCAGAGTTCTTCAGAAGGCAGTCGATGCTTTGAATCAGCATATGATATGTGGTATGGTTTCTCCCACAACCAGGATCCATGGGTGTAGGAATCAAGGGGTGGAGAAGGGAATAGTTCCACTCACTATCAATCCTAGTGACCCTCTAGGAAAATATTTGCTTCCTATCCTCACAATTCTAGGTTTTGTTGGCCTAGAAATTTTGCTTCCAGACAGGGTAGTGCTCCTACGAGGAGCCACAACAAACATGCCATTGAACTGGAAGCTCAGACTTCCCCCTGGTCATTTTGGGCTTCTAATGCCATCAAAACAACAGGCTAAGAAAGGAGTAACATTGTAAATAGAATGAATCCTCAGGTGAGTCAGCCTCTAGATGGTCATTTCCTCAGTCTCTACTCCACACTTTGTCTCTGTAACTCTTTCCCGGGTGTATTGTTCCCCCCTTATAAGATAGATAGAAGGATCCACACTATGGTCTTCCTTCTTCTTGAGTATCAGGTAGTCTGTGAATTGTATCTTGAATATTCAGAATTTCTATGTTTCTTGGCTAATATCCACTTATTAGTGAGTGCATATTATGTGTGTTCTTTTGTGATTGGGTTACCTCACTCAGGATGATATCCTCCAGATCCATCCATTTGCCTACAAATTTCATAAATTCATTGTTTTTAATAGCTGAGTAGTACTCCATTGTGTAACTGTACCACATTTTCTGTATCCATTCCTCTGCTGAGGTTCTTTCCAGCTTCTGGCTATTATAAATAAGGCTACTATGAACACATTGGAGCCTGTGTCCTTATTACATGTTGGAACATTTTCTGTGTATATGCCCAGGAGTGTTATTGCTGGGTCCTCAGGTTGTACCATGTCCAATTTTCTGAGGAACCAGCAAACTGATTTTCAGAGTGGTTGTACAAGCTTACAATCCCACCAGCAATGGAGGAGTGTTCCTCTTTCTCCACATCTTCTTCAGTATCTTCTGTCACCTGAGTTTTTGATCTTAGCCATTGTGACTGGTGTGAGGTGTAATCTCAGGGTTGTTTTGAGTTGCATTTCCCTGATGGGTAAGGATGTTGACCATTTTTTTAGGTTCTTCTCAGCCATTCGGTATTCCTCAGTTAAGACTTCTTTGTTTAGCTCTGTACCCCATTTTTAATAGGGTAATTTGTTTCTCTGGAGTCTAACTTCTTGAGTTATTTGTATATATTGGATATATACCAAACCCAGACATTGTTGTGGATGACAACAAATGCTTGCTGACAGGAACCTGATATAGCTGTCCCCTGAGAGGCTCTGCCAGTGCCTCACAAATACAGAGGTGGATGCTCACAGCCATCCATTTGACTGAGCACAGGGTCCCCAATGAAGGAGCTAGAGAAAGGACCCAAGGAGCTGAAAGGGTTTGCAGCCCCATAGGAGGAACAATAAGATGAACTAGCCAATACCACCAGAGCTCCCAGGGACTAAACCACCAACCAAAGAGCACACATGATGAGACTCATATCTCCAGGTGCATGTGCAGCAGAGGATAGCCTAGTCGGACATCAATGGGAGGAGATATCCTTTGTCCTATGAAGGATCTATGCCCCAGAATGGGGGATTGCCAGGGCCAGGAAGGGAGAGTGGGTGGGTTGGTGGGGGTGGGAATGGGGTAACGGTGTTTTATGAGAGGAAAACAGGCAAGGGGATAACATTTGAAACGTAAATAAAGAAAATATCCAATAAGATAATATAAAATAAAATAAAATAGTGAGCTAGGAAAAAAAAGAAATTCAGTGAAAAGTTTATTATACAAAAGAGAGGGGTGGGTGGGTAAAAAGGCAAGGACTGTGATTAAAAAAAAACCAAAAATTAATGCTTCTTAGTACAAAATTTCTGAGTTATCTTCCTTTTTGTTAAAATTTGACCAGAAGGTACTTTAGTGCAAGTGTTCATTACTGTGATGTAAAAAAATTCTTATGAATAATACATCATTCTTAAATTTAAAAAGAGAGAGAGAGAGAAAGGAATAACAGTGTTAGGAGGGCTGAGATCCAGAGTGCCATGGAGAAATTGGATTGCCTCTCCATGATGGAGGTAAACAGGATTATGTCAAGAGTGCAGGAGATCCCTTAGGGCTTCTCTTAGTACTATCAAATCCTGTGATTAAAGTCAACGGGAAACCACACCAGCCCAATCCAAGCAGGGTGACAAAGGATGCAGACCCATCAGGAATGAAGGCGTGGGTCACTCCTCCAGGAAAAGATCCAAGACCTGCTGAGGTGCTTGCTGAGGGTGGAGAACATACAGAACGGGTAGCAGAGGAAGGTAGTTATAAATAACAGCTAAGTCCATGTAACAAGAAGCAGAAATGAGGATTATAAAGTAATATGAAATGTTTCTGTTTTATTTTGTTAAGAACACATTTGTCTTCCAGTTTCATTGACATCAGTTGGTTTTTAAGTTGAGATACTAAAAGGATACTCCCAAGGGACATTGCCCCATTGTAAATTTACAAATGTGTTTGCAATCCTATGAGGACTAGTTATATCATGTTTGGCATATTCAAGACCTTGTTATTGTTTCAAGTGGACGTGAGATATTATTTGTGTCAACTTGACAAAAGGTGGATTGTAGTGGCTATTCCTGGTTGTCAACTTGACTATATCGGGAATGAACTACGATCCACAATTGGAAGGCTCACATGTGACCCTGATCTTGAGGAGATATAAGTTTCTGACCTGGATTTTGGCATGGAGATCTTGAGGCATAGTGACTTGAATCCCAGGACTAAGGCAAGGAAATCTCTGAGTTCAAGGTCATCTGGGGCAAAGCAAGTCCCAGATCTAGGCATGGTGGCACACACCTTTAATCAGGGCCACACCATGTGTTGGAGACCTGTATAAGGACATTGGAAGAAGGAAGGTTCTCTCTCTTGTTTGTCTGCTTGCCTTGTGGCACTGAGCAACTGCTAAATCTTTGGACTTTCATTCACAGCTGATGCTAACTATTGTTGGGTGTTGGCCTACAGAGTGTAAGTCATTGACTACTTCACTTACTATATAGAGACTACCCATAAGTTCTGTGATTCTAGAGAACCCTGACTAATACAGGGGTTCAGTCCATTATCATCAAGGTGGTAACATGGCATCATCCAGACAGATGTGAGGTTAGAGAAGTTTATAGTTCCACCTCTTATTCTGAAGGCAGCTAGGAGAAGACTACCTTGCAGGGAGCTAATAAGATGGTCTTAAACCCCACGTACACAGTGACACACCTACTGCAAGAAGGGTGCACCTCCTAATAGTGCCACTCCCTGAGCTAAGCATATACAAACCAGTACAAACAAGAACACACAACTGAAGAAAATTCAAAGCAGCTTTTTAACCTTCACATTTTGCAGCCTCATGTGTTGATGCTCTTAGTCCCCAATGTCCCTAGTGTCTCAGCTGTATTGCCACAGGGCTATTAACTAAGACAAAATGAAGCCATTAGAGCAGATCTTAATGAACTTGAATGATCTCTGAGTCGAGATTAGGCCATGGGCTTGTGGAGAGATAGCCACGTGAACTGGGGGGAGAACCTGCCACCTGCTGGCCAAGGAGAGGAACTACCTCTGTCCACAAGGCTCTCATGCTCTTGCCTCCAATCCCCTGTAAGCCAGTCTGGCCTTGAACTTGAGGTCCTTCAGTGTTGGGATCACAGGTGTGTTCTCCATGCCCTTCTTTCCACACCCTCTATTAAAGGATTTGCCTGGAAAGGCAGAACCATCAGGAAGGTTCTGTAATAAGCAGGAAGATCTAAGTGGGGAAAGTCAGCCAAAATGCAGGCTATGAGGGCAGCAAACAAAGCCAGGGATGTTTTCTATAGACTGTGAATGAAAAGCAAGAAGAAGTGAAGGCAACAGTTCTTTTTACAATAACCTAGAGGAAAAACAAACACCTAGGAATATGTTTAAACAAAGTGGAACAAGCTTAGGATATTAAAAGTAGTAAAATAAATGAAGGCAGCTTAAATAAATAGAAGGGTTCTAGGCTTAAAAATAGGAAGGATTTTAAATTCATTAATTAATTATTATCATTTAATAATCAAGTATGTTTATGTGCACACATGCATGTGACAGGTGAATGTGTGGATGTCACAAGGCAACTTACAGGATTTTTACTGTGTGGATTCCAGGGCTCAAAATCAGATTGTCAGTTGGAGGGTGGAGAGTCAGGAGTGAAAGAACGGAGGGAGGGAGTAGAGGGAGAGGATGAAAAGGGCAAGGAGTAGTTTCTATTTAAATTCACATGAAATTGGAAGAATCACAGAATTTGGTGGGGCAATTCTGTAATCCCAGGACTCCAAAGACAGGGGACATAGGATCAGAAGTTCAAGAGCATCCTCAAATTCTTAGAATGTTCGTGGGTTACTTGAAATTCTGTCTCAAACTAAACAAAACAAAACCAAAAAAAAAAAACCATGAAACAAAAGAAAACAAAAGCCAGTGAAATACAAGCATACAGACAGGAGCAAGGAGAGTCAAGAAGCCCAGCTCCTATACATGCTGGGGTGATTTTTAACAGTAGTGCCATGCTGTCTGTGTCAACAATAATAGTTTTTGCACATCTGCACATCTGACTCTGGGACAGCTGGGTACCATCAGAATAGAGTATTCCTTACCTCACACACCAAACCAATAAAATTTAATAAAATAAAATAATTAAAATAAACTCAAATAGATCCTCAGTTTCATCTCAAGAGCTAAGCAGTCACTCAATGACAAATTCTTCCGCTTTTAAGGAGGAAAGTTGCTTAATTTTCATTTTTTGTGCTTCTTTGTTTCAGATATTGCCCTTCAAAAAAGCCACTTAGAACCAGCTCAAAGCGCCTGTCCTCCCTCCTCCTGACCATAACATTGCTGGTTGTCATGCTACATTCGGCCTCTAGGGGCGCTCCTCTCGGCAGTTGAATTTGGGATTGAGGCTGGGCCCCTTCTGCCCTGACATAGAGCTCAGCCTCCAAAGTCTAAGTCTCTCCCTTACCCTCCAGCTTTGTTTAGAAAGATGAGCTCCGGGACTCTCATTTCCGCTTTTTCTGGCACACCTGAGCTGTTTCTTTGAGGCAAAACCACTGCATTCAATTACAAAACTACAGTTGTTACAAAACAGGAGAACTCCATGGGCCTAGACTTGGTGATGGTGTCTTACACCAGAATCCAAGCAATAACAGAGACCCCGGACTTAGGAAAAAAGCCTTAAGCGGCTGTGGTTGTGCTGACCTGCAGTCCCAGCGCTGGGGACAGGCGAGCAGGAAGAACATGAGTGTGAGCCCAGCCTGGGCTGGGGAAGTGGCTCCTGAGGAAGAGCACTTACTGTTCAAACAGGAGGACGCATGGCCATAATCCCTGTGCCCAGGTAAAAAGCCCAGCGTGTCTGTGCTCTCTGTAAGCCTGCCTTTGCATACTTCTACAGAAAATGTCACCATCACTCCACAGGCAATTTCATGTCTATTATGCAGACACTCTTCACCCCTCCCCCAACTTCTGAGAATCTTCCCTCCATCTTTACAAATTCATCTGTTCTGGATACTTTGTGTGAACAGTGCCCAGCAGTGCACACCTTCTGAGCCTGGCTTCTTTCACATAGTCTAGGGAGCATGCCAAGTTCTGACCACTCAGCACTCTGTTCCTTTTTATAACAGAATCATGTCCCATTGTAGCCTGACTTTAGGTGAATCTGCCTTCCCAAGGGGGCTCAGTCTTGGCCAGGTCATTGACAGTCCCAACTGAATGAACTCTCTTCAAAGGCAGAAGGGAGGACATTGATACAAAATGTTCTATCTGGAGCACCTAGAATGTCCTGTCTCTTCCCAAGGCCAGGAGTATAACATTCTTTGCACTGGGCCTTAAGTAGTGGCAATCCAGATGTTTACCAGGAAATGGAGGTGGGGACTTCAAAGGAAAGTTGCAGCAAAGGAGCCTCACCTTGCACTGAATTATCTCCAAAGCTGGTAATAGAACAGAATGGCTGAGACTGTGCAGAGGTTACAATGTTGCAGGTTCAGGGTTATTGTCATTTATCTTAGGGTTTCTTTACCACCCTAAATAGTAAATCCTTGGCTACTTCTATTCTGATGTAACATCCTGTGACTAACAGAATCTTTAGGACTGCATTTTAACACCCTAGCTTCCTCCTACCGGAAGCCCGTGAGTCATCAGATGCCACCTGGAGCCTATAGCAGAGGTGTCCTGAATTCGCTGTAACCCCTTTACACGCCGTTTCCACTAGTGTGCTTGAAAAGTACCTGGATTGAGGACTTTCTTTGTTGTTACTATAAAAACTTCATCACATTGATACCTGGAACTTGGGGTTCTTTGGTTTCAGACCCTGGTACTATGGACTGAGGTGCATGTTTCCCATGACAAAGCAGATCTGGCCTGTAGGATCTCCCAGCTTCAGTCACTCCTTACCTGGCATACCCTGTCTCCTAACCCAGAACTTTCCAGCCCAGAGGCTAGGCTGCCCTTCCCCAGAGACTCTTCCCTATATAATCCCTACATTGTGGCCTCTCCTTCCACCCCACCTTTCCTTTCTCTCACCTTCTTGCTCACCACTTGTTTGGAATTTTCTCATTCTCTCTCTCTCTCTCTCTCTCTCTCTCTCTCTCTCTCTCTCTCTCTCTCTCTCTCTCTCTCTCTGCCTCCCTCCCCTCCTCCCCTCAGAAATTTCTCTTGCCTTGTTTTTTGGGGCCAGTGAACCTTCCTGAGAGTATTTTTCCAATAAACATGCATGTACATATTTCAAAATCTGGCTTGAATGGGCCTATTTCACTGGTAGAGAAATAACTTATCAGATTTAACCGAAGGCTTTCCTCCGGATCACCCTCATTTATATTTGGCTTCAGGATGAACTCTCTTTCATCCCCTTTGAGGTGAGAGCTCAATTTTTGTGTGAACAGGTTCAAAAATTTCATAGTCTTCAAGGCCACTGTAACAGATATTATTGGAAACTCACCAGAGATGGCCACTCACACATTCACACCAAGTGTAAAGCCAACTGAAAGTCTTTATTCCAGACATCCGGGACCACACCCAAGTGTTCGGCATACCCTAGCTGTGGCACTGAGTGTCTAGAAAATAGAGTTTTTGAAGGCTGAAACCACATCCTGTCATCTGAGGCACAGGGGCTTTGAAGAAGGAAGAAGTGTGAAGCAAGGGGTTTTAACAGAACCTAAGGTGATAAATTAGCCAGTAGAGGGTGGGAGTTGGATGTGGGGGAGGTTGAGGGGATTTGTTTCACACAAATGAGCAGTTTTACTAAAGCCTAAGATAAGTTAGCTAGAACATCCAGAACTTTGGTACCTAGAATAAATCAAGGTAGTTTTCAATGGATTCTCCATGAAGGAGATCAGATTCTGGTTAAACCTGGAAATGGCCTTACCGAGGGCACAAGATGGAGGGACCTCAGCACTGTCTTGCCTGATCACACAGGTGGGTAGAAATACAGAGCAAGTGTTTTCAGAACTAAAATGGACTGACATTTGTAAAGTTCTAACTCACATAAATAACAAGATAAAGAGTATATGAAAATGGCCATGAGGCTGTGAAGGGAAGGATCTAGTGCTTGTGACTGGCCAGGACCCAGCACCAAGCACCAGCACATTATTCACATAAAAGGCTCCTGCGAAGATGCTTCCCCATGGCTGCTGAACCTCAGACTGATACACACTGTCAGGTAACTTGGGGAGAAGAGCACTATCACAATTTGGAAAGACGCTTGATATTTCTTGGGTGCATACGGGACCTGGGTAGTGACTATTACACTTTATATAAAGAAACAGAAAACCAGAGATATGTTTGGTGGAGGCTCTGTATGGTTGTGGGGAAAGAGGTGTCAATGCAGGCCCATGCTGAGGCATTCCTTCCCCTGAGGTACCAGCCACAGGACTGTATGGTACAGAATAAGTTTATTTAGGGCATAGGGAAGGGAATTGGGAGAATAGAGACATAGAAAGGCAGAAAAACTGAAAGGGGGACAGAAGAGAGGAGTGTAGGCCAGCTGTGAGCACATAGAGAGAAGGGGAAGAGGAATGGAGAAAGAAGGGACAGTGAGGAAGAGAGGAAGAAAGGAACAGAGCAAGAGAAGAGAGTGAGGAGGGCCCAAGCAGCCCATTTTATAGTAGTTAGTCATCCCTAGCTATAGCCAGATAACTGTGGGGCAGAGCTTAGACAAGAAATGCTAATACTGCCCATACCCCTGGACCGCTCTCCTAGAGCACTGCAGGAGTGGGGATGTTCAGGACCCAAATCAGGCTTGGGCCTACTCAACTCCACAGAGACAAAAGCCAAGTCACGATAAAGCCAGTTAGGTTTCTGTTTCCCCACCAGAGAACTGTCTTCTTAGAAATCATGTGACTGGCAGTCCGATAATCTACCTGATACCCTTGGAAGCCCTCTGACCCTGTGCTGTATTTCCTAAACTATCCCTTCCATCCCCTGCCACGGAGTCAAGCTATATAATCTAGTCCCTCTATTTCAATAAAGGAACTCTCCTTTTAAAACAGTCTTCAGAATCATTCATACCACCATCCATCCCTGCAATGCCCTGCTCCCCAGATCCTCTGCCTTCTGAGACCACAACCCATGGGGAGGGCAAGTGGCATTTGGAGGAAGTACACTTGGTTAAGTACACTTACACCTTTGCTGTAAGACTCAAGGTGGTGAGGGAAGCAGCTGTGACCTTGGCTACTTCATAGAGGCATTCATTCTCTGAGGAGGAGAATAGGCTTGGCTAAGGTTTGACCTATTCAGTGTGACAGTAATCAGGCTTCTGACTGAGATGGAAGGCAAGAACAAGGGTTGGGTGTATTTTTGTCTTGCATGTAGCCCTCTCTGCCGAGGGCCTGTCTTCTCAAACACAAGCCTGGCAATATCTTTTACCTCTAACTCTAAGATTATTCAATTACACTGTAGCCCTCTCCCTTAAGAGTTAATGTAAGTGATCTGCAATAATTTGCCGAGGAGTCTACCACTAAGGGAAGCTATTTCCCCAACAGTGGTGCTGGGTGGAAAGTGGAGAGCACATGAGAACCCCTAGTTTAAGACTTTTGGAGAAACAGTGCACGGCACTGTGGTTATATGGCCTTTTCCTCCAAAGAGAAGGTGATGGCCCAATTCCCATCCTGGCCCAGGAGTATAAGCTGCCTGCAGCCACACTAACTGGGTTCCAGCGTGGGAGGCTGGAGTATATGGAAGGAAACGGAGAGAGAAATAATGGAGGCCAAGACATGTTTCTGTTCAAGGCCCCCCAAAGTGTCCTAAGAGTCTGTGCTTATAAAGGGGGGAGGCCCATCCCCCACCAATCCATTTTGGATGCCTGTTGCCAGCCTGTAGGCAGATCTGCTGGATGCTGTCTCTGATCTGCCTGATGCTGTCTCCAGAATTTCTCAAGGGCCTCTCAGCAAGTAGCAGTGTCTTGGAGAAGAGCAGCAGCAGGTGACAGAACAATAGAGCCATCTAAGTTGGGAGGTTGCACCCAAGGTGATCTCATTCTCTGTGGCAGCAAGGTCAAAGCCAGCCTACTCAAGGCTGGGGGAGGCTACACAGGAGTCCTGGCAATATAGTCAGAAGAGCAAAACAGCAAGAGGTCTGTGATAATGGGCAGAATTCTCTATACTCAGAAGGGAGGACTGTCACCTGGGGTTTCAGCCATTAACCCTCCTGCCTTCTCCAACCACAAGTCGTCTCACAAAATGCTAAAATATAGAGGAAACAGATTCACTGATGAGGGACTCCATGACAGTGATTCCATGATGGGGTGAGACTTGGTGGTGACTTATCTGCACAGAAATTATGCATGATTTGTAAGTGACCTCACCCATCCTCTGGAACACTGCCCCATAACCTCACTGGATGGTAAAATTGGGAGGAATTGTCACTTGAATCTTTTTGTTTGTTTGTTTTTCAAGACAGGGTTTCTCTGAATAGCCCTAGCTGTCCTGGAGCTCCCTTTGTAGATCAGGCTGGCCTCGAACTCAGAAATCTGCCTGCCTCTGCCTGCCGAGTACTGGGACTAAAGGGGTGCGCTACCACGCCCAGCTTGTCACTTAAGTCTTTAATAAATGCCCTATGTTTGCAGATGCTTGCTGTCTGCTGCTCTTTGCTTCACATACACTTGTTCATGCATTAGCCAATGTCTAGGGCTACACATGAAGAAATTAGACAGACACCTTTTCTTCTTTGCTCTCTTCCTCCTACCACTCTGCTGGGTTATGCGATGTTCCTGGCGAACATGGTCTGCTTGCATGATAGATTATAGGGTAACAAGGCAGGAATTTTTAATGGTGCTAGGGGAGAAGCTCAGGAGAGTAACAATTTAAACAGAAATATTGTGGATTGCATGAATTTCCGGAGGGTTGACCCCGAGGATTTGAAGCAGTCTTTGGGTTTGGTTTTCAGTCCTGGAAAGGCTGATGCTGCACTGTTCCTTGAGAATTCTGACTTCACCATACAGAGTCTCTCTTTCTTCAATCGATCCAGAACAAAACCCAGAACATAGACAATGGGGTTGGATGTACATGTGGACCGGAGATGACACAAAGACCGAGACTCTATGTTCAGCCCTGTGACTTCCATCAGGAGCATCTGCCTGATGGTCTCTGAGCCTCTGGCTTCCTTCCCTTTGCTACCTTGCCTGCTTAAGTGGATGCAATCAGCTTCACTCATTCTGTGGTCCATTTTGTGACTCAGTTTTCCTCTGAGCATAGCTGTTCATTTGCTGTTGTGTTATCAAGGGTGACTTCCAGCTCAGGTCTCATTCAGTGCCCAGCCTTCCCACTCTAGCCTGTGTCAGTGCCTTGCAGACACTTAAGTGGGGCTACTCACTGGGCTCTATGCTCCATGAGGTTAGGAAACTATGACTCTGGGTTGTTGTGGGGGCCTTGCTGCTTGTCCCAAGGCTGGGTCACAGATGCTTAAGTTAATAGAATACTATGCCACATGGTGGTGACATAAAGATCAGGGAAACTCTTTGCTAGGACTTCATAGGTGAAGTGACAGGCAACATGAAAACTGGAGCAGGAAGAATGAGAATGTTTCTTCTTCATGGAGGCTTCTGGGCAGCAGAGACACTGGGGTCATTCATCCTCTGCAATACACAGCCTGTGCCATGAAAAGGATCTAGAATCTAGCTACCTGCCCACAGCCCCATACATCACCTAACACATCAGACACTGCTTAGTAACTTCCATCCCAGTTGTCAGCAAGTTCTTCACTCAAGGCTCACAATTAGTGAATGCAAGAGCCTGTTGGGGGCCTGCTCAGCAGAACAAGTCTCCAAGCATTTGATGGTCATTTGCCTGCTCATAAAAAGGAGGGGCATGGGCTCTGAGCCACTGCAACCCATACCTTCTATTTAGAAACAGGAAAAAGCCTGGTGGTGGTGTCAGAAGCAGCAGCTGCTGGACACGCCTATGATGGCTATGGGTTGGAGCCTGCCTGGTCTACAGAGCAAGTCCCAGGACAACCAAAGCTACACAGAGAAACTCTGTCTCAAAAAGAAACAAAAACAAAAACAAAACATAAAGCAAAACAGAACAAAACCCAGGAAAGGGCCAAAAATTTTACCTACTTCCCTGGCTTTCTGAATGGCAAGCACAAGTCACCCATGGTCCCTGCCCCTCTGCCCTCTTAGTCCTCCAGCACCATGGTCCCTTCCCAACCACAGAGTCCTCCCTCTCCAACTGCTATACAAATCTGGCTAAGTCTTACTCAATAAACATGTTGGCCCTGAGGAAGTAAGAACCAAAACCCACTGCCCTCCTCCCTTTTCAAGATGCCAGCTGGGAGGAGCTAAGAAAAAGTAAAGTACTTATTTCAGTCCACTTCTGACAGACCTTACCACTGTTCCTGAAACCTGGTCAGAGAGGAAGTAAGGACTGGTGTCAGGAGGGAGCTGCTAGGTGACAAAGGGAAGAGCCCTCTGGATAGGGCTGGGGTTGGGAGTGTGGAATTAGGAGGAAAAGCTGGGTGGGTGGTGGATGAGAGAAGTAGACAGACATGTATTCCTTGGGGAAAGCTGTGTGGAGGGTTGGAGGGAGGGAAGATCGGATGCCTGAGCCGTGTGAGAGCCCAGGGATGTGATTGGGGTCTATTAACTGGCTCCAAATTCCAAGGTTTTATCTGTGCAGCCCTTCTCTGAGGATGGACAGTACTCACGCTACAAAGTCCTGTTTGCTGATTCTTCTTGTGGCCCTACTGTGTGCAGGAAGAGGTGAGGTGGATAATGAGAGAAGGGCAGAAGGATACAATGGAGATGAAAAAGGGATTCAGGGTTGTGGGTACACCTGCACTTCCATTGTGTGCCCAGTACCTGAGGTGTGCTGGGATCATGGGATTGGGAATGGGCTTGTGTGGGTGAAGCCTCCTGTACTGGGATACTTTACTGGGTCTGTAAACCTGCCAGTGCCTGCCTTGCAACAAACAAAATATGCCAGAAAGACTCTTGGAACAAACTACCTATGCCATAAACCTTGGCCACCAGAGCAGCCTGTCCTTAGACTCTACCCTGCTGCCCTGGCCTCCCAGTCAGGACTCTGGCCTGTGTGCGCTCAAACTGGCAGAGGCTTCTTTTCCAAACCTGGCTGCAAAGTCAAGTGGTTTGCAATCCTTGATTCTTGGTTGGCATTTGCCTTTTTCTTATGCCCCAGCCCATTTTATATGAGAGCTGGGTGCTACTCTAAGAGGTCTCAGCTCTCAGATACCCCTAGACTTCTAGTTACATCTGTGTTGCAGGAAGCCTTATGGTGAGCCTCAGTTTGAGCTGCACCCTGGGAAGTTCAGTGCTCTGTCATGCTCCAATACATAGGGTCCACCTCTGCACGTGTAGGGTGGAACAGGTCAGAAAAGCCCTCCCCATCTGGTGGCCCCACTACCTACTTACACACCCACTCACTGTTCGGCAGACATTTGATATCTATGTCTTCCCAATATGGTGACTTTCTCTCTAATATCTCTTGGGGTGCACGTGTCTCCTATGGGAGTGGCTAGCTGAGACAGCAGTACCGAGCATATTTGAACAATGGTGGCTCTTGGTTCACTTTTGTTTTGGTGGAGGTGACTGAACAGTAATGTCCTTGCTTTGACCTAGTGGCCAGCAGCTGTGTGCAAATAAAGACATTGGAGAGGAGTGTCTGGGCTAGGAATTACATGTCCTAGCTCTCATGTATTTACTTCTCTCTCAGCTCAGGGACTGCAGTGCTACGAGTGCTATGGAGTGCCAATTGAGACTTCCTGCCCAGCAGTTACCTGCCGCGCCTCTGATGGATTCTGCATTGCTCAAAACATAGAATTGATTGAGGGTAAGTTCCCTGTGACCTATATAAAAAAGGCTGAGGAAGGCTTTGGAGAAAACGTCATGTCTGGGTACTTGTTATGGACCAGGGTTCCCCTACTCCAAATAGAGCTTTTTCTGGAGTTGTAGTGGGACTCCTGAAAAGTGGGGGCTTTTGGGGTTCATGGATGTGCTGGGATGTGGATCATCAAACAGGGCTGCCCATTGCCACGCACAGTGTTCATCATCTCCCTTGGTTACCAGTGCAGTCACGTGATGCTCCTGCCTGTACTTTAGGTCTAGGGTCTCACTGGCTCACTGACAGACCAGGAGAGCTGGAAGCATCTGGTGAGTCTTTGCATATAATGAAGGAATCTGGAGTTTAGGCTAAAGGAATGACTTAGGAATGTTGATATAAAGTAGACCTTAGGACATATCAGATCCTCCAAAGTGCCAGTTTCCAGGCATATGCTCAGATAGACAAGACAGGAACAGCCCCTCCCTGTTTTCCAGTTTCCTGTTCCTGACCACAGCCTGCCTGCCTCCTAGAGAAGGTCTCCTCGATATAACTGCCTGGGGCACTGCAAGAGTCTGAGAGGCTGGTTGCCCTTTCTGCTGTGCCACTGGGTGATCTTGTACTGTGCTGTGTCCTGTGTGTGTGTGTGTGTGTGTGTGTGTGTGTGTGTGTGTGTGTGTGTGTGTGTGTATTTCTATAAGTGTGGGTACTCATGTATGACTTATGTAATGTAATGTATGTAAAGCTAGGAGAACATCCTTGAGTACCATTCTTTAGGCACTGTCTACTTGTTTTATGAAAATGAGTTTTGGTTCTCTTGAAACTGGAATTAGGGATGAATGTAATTAAATCACTCTGTGCAGTATGGAGCCCAAACCGTGGGCTTCTATAAGAGCAGCAAGTGCTTTTAATTGCTGAGCCATGTCTCCAGTCCCAACCACCTTGTTTATTGAGACAAGATCTTTCACTGAGACCTAGGATTTGCAAAGTGTGCTGGGGGTGAACAGGAGGGAGTTAGCAGAGAGTTCTCAGGACCTCCTGATTCCCTGCCCCAGCATAGAGATCATGACCAGCACTCCCATGATTGGCTGGCTCTTTACGTGGTTGCTGGGGATTGAACTTGGGTCCTTAGGCTTCCATGTGGCCAGCACTTCACTGACTGAGCTGCTTCCCCAGCACATTGTATGTAAGGGCAGCTGTGGACACATGTGTGGATTTCACGCACTGGGGAGGTACAGTGTATGGGACCCAGAAGTTGATGGGTATCTTCTGTGACAACTATTTTATTTACTGAGGATGGTTCTCACACTGAACCCCAAACTTGCAGATTGAGCTGGTCTACCTATGACCTTACCTAAGGAATCTCCATCTTTGTCTCCTAAGCCCAGAGATACAATTAGGCTACTACCCATGCCTATGTTTTGATGCACTCTAGTGATGGTAACTGGGGTTTTCATGCTTGTGCACACAAGCAGTTGATCCACCAAGCCTCCTTACCAGAACACAGTTTTGATTTTCATCTTGTTTGTTATTTGAAACAGGGTCTCACTCTAACCCTAGGATAGACTACAAGTCCCCATGTAGCCCAGTTTGGGATTGAACTCATAAAAATGCTCCTGCCTCGGTCTTCCAAGTTCTAGGATTGCAAGTCTGACTTCAACATGCATTACAGACAACTCTGGGACATCCAGGCCTAGTGGCTTGTTGCCCAGATATGGGGATGCTCTGTGGCCCCTGCATAAGAAGTGAGTCACTCCCTGATTTCTTGCAGACTCTCAAAGAAGGAAACTAAAGACCCGTCAGTGCCTTTCTTTCTGCCCTGCTGGTGTGCCAATCAAGGATCCTAACATCAGGGAGAGGACTTCCTGTTGCAGCGAAGACCTCTGCAATGCAGCAGTTCCCACTGCAGGCAGCACCTGGACCATGGCAGGGGTGCTTCTGTTCAGCCTGAGCTCAGTCATCCTGCAGACCTTGCTCTGATGGTCCTTCCAATGACCCCCACCCTTTTCCTTTTATCCTCATGTGCAACCACTCTTTCCTGGAGTCCTCTAGTGACAAATTATATGTTATAGAATGTCCAATGTGGGGATAGTGTGTGGAACACCCTGTTTCACCTTTATAGCCCCTGCTGGGTAAGTGCCCGACTCCTCTCTAGGGCTTTCAAATCTGTACTTCTTGCAATGCCATTTAGTTGTGGATCTCTATTCTTGGCCCTGGAGGCATGTGCCCAGCACATGCAACAGGCAGTATTCCAAGGTATTATACTATCACCATCCACACATAAGTATCTGGGGTCCTGCAGGGTTCCCATGTGTGCCTGTCAATGACCCCTGCTGAGTCCAATAAAAGCTTTGTTCTCCCAGCCAAAATCTCTGTTTTTCTTATGCTACCCTGAGTCCATAGAGTCCTGCCTTGCTAGTTCACATCTCTGGCCTTTCAACAACCCACAGTAGCTCTCCAATGTTAGCCAGGTCAGAGTGGGGGACCTCTTGGTTTGGGAAGGCTTCCATTAGGAGTGATGCAGCAGGAAGAGAGCGGGAGATAAAGAGCACTGTGCTTCATCTGCAGAGGCAAAGTCTCTTGCTGAACCCAGAGCTTGTGGGGTGGCTGGTTAAGACCTCTGTTCTCTGCTTGGTGATCAATGGTTGCACTGTGCCTTCTTTATGTAACCATCTCCTCAGCCGCCTTCCTCCCCCTTCTCATCCCCAGTGGTGGAGATAGAATCCAGGGCCTCATGCATGTGAAGAAGCATCATCAAGCACACATCAGCACAGGGCACTTCCAAGGAGACCTTGCTTGTGGTGGGGAAGCCCAGGAGATGAGCAATCAATGGTGGGTAGGGGTTGCCCTGCCCTTCTTTAAGTCCAGAAGTGAAAACCATTTCCTGGCTTTTGGCTTACCTCTCCTGGAATGCCAGGACTCCATGTAGTCCATGTAGTTCACAACCTGGTGATCTTTTCCTGTCTGATGAGCCAGGCTTGAACTGCATTGTTATGTATTTATATATTACTTTCCCAGACCAGTTCCCTTTAAAACCTTAACCATTGCTTCTAGGTTATAAAATCCATCCTTGTCAGAGATATCCTTTGTATTTTACAAAAGCCTAAGTGACTATTTAATCTTTGGACCAGGCCAACCCTGACACCATTAGTCATTACACTCACCTCAATCCAGTTGTTCTTCCTAGATCATTATCTTGAGCATTGTTTCTAAGTCAACAAGAAACCATCTTATGGATGAAGCTATATGTAAAGATCTTCAATGTCAACATGTCTTAAGCTTTACTGTACTCATGGAGCTGAGTTGATCATTAGCTGCATAATTCTTCGAAATGTGTGCTGTGCTTAATTAAATATGGATAAAATACAATGATCTGGGTCAGACTCTAGAAGTCTTAGCCCAGCACTGGTACTAAAATCAGGCTTTTTTGAGTTTTATTCATACCTCATACTTATTATTATTTTCCCCCAACTATTATGAACTCTATGGAAACACACACACAGAGAAACACATACAAACAAACACACACACACACGTTGAAAGGAGATTTAATAGATGAGCAGGTTGTAACCCCAAGGCCATCTTGAGTACAGTTTGTGGAAGAATTAGGGCATAGGTTAGAGGTTAAAGCACAGTAAAGCAGTCCTGGCCAAAGTAGTGTCTAACTGAGCACTGTCCAATTCTTCAAGGCCATCTATTGAGTGACAGCTGAAGCCTGAGACCCCAAACCCCCTTTAGTGTTCTAGGAACATCAACTCATGTACAACCAGATCCTTGATCTTGATTGAGAAAGGAATCTGTGGATGGGCCTGAAATTAAAAGCAGAAAAGAAAGGTGCTCAAGGAAAGAATAAGTGATACAAGGGAAATGGGTAGGGGTTTCACAAGTATGAGTGGTATAAATGGAGCATTATGTACCATCATAAGAAGGAACCAAATTGCAGACATTTTGAGTGGAGGTCAAATACCAGTTAAATTCCTAAGACCTCCCTAGGTAACTGACATACTGATTGGCAGAGAGACAGGAACATGGTTAATGGATATCCTGATTGACAAGTTGAGACATGAATGCTAGGCACGTTACCCTGACAGTATAAATAAACCATCCAGCTAAGGCCTAGGTACATTATTAAGGCCAAGTAACTATAATCTATGTAGCCTGGACACTTGTGCCATTACATATGGTACACATTTTCTTATTTGCTGTTACTAGAAAACTTTCTCATGCTTTGATGGAATGCAGATTCTGTTATATTCAGTTTTGGTGTTTTGGGAAACCAATCACAGCAGAAGTCAATTAGAATTGATTTATATAGTTAGCCACAATAATATTGGACCTGAACCAAACCACCTGGCAGCACTTCCTGCATCTGTGTAAAATCTTTTGTGCTTTTTGCCCCTGGGATGGACGCCAAAATAAGAGAGACACCTGCACCAATATGAGAATTGAAATGGTGACCAAGCCAGCACAGTCAGTCAACAGGGATTCAATGGAGTGAGTGAGGATCAAAAAGAAAAAAAATAATTAGACAACACTATAACATGACTCCAGCCAGTGTCAACGCTGATGCAGGTTCATTTTCTTAACATCTATTTGTATATGCTTCTAGGTACAGACAAAGAATATGATCAGTTCTTTTTAGTTTTGTTTTGTTTTTTTGTTTTTTGTGTTTGTTCTTTTGTTTTTCGAGACTGGGTTTCTCTGTATAGCTCTGGCTCTCCTGGAACTCACTTTGTTTACCAGGCTGGTCTCGAACTCAGAAATCAGTCTGCCTCTGCCTCTCGAGTGTTGGGATTAAAGGCATGCACCGCCAGGCTCAGTGGTCAATTCTAAGGCATAAAAAAAGATAGTGAAGAACAAATGAGACAATAATCAAAGTCCAATGGTATTCATGGAAATATCAAGATGATATATATCTTGAGCCTACTTTCTTGTCCTAGCCCAATGTCAAATTCTTGCCAATATCCTTGAAGCAGCACCAATAGCTCTCCATAATTTGGAATAAGACTTCCATTTTGAGTAGGGGTCAAATAAAGTTTAAGTTCCCAAGACGTTCCTGGGAAGGGAGGACATCCAACTAGACTGAAGGAGACATGTATGTGGATAACTGGCATTGTGGCTGGCAAATTAAAATATCAATGATAGCAGACAATTCACCCAGTAATGCAACAGCCACCTTACTATATGCAGTAAAGAAAAAAATTCTATTAGAAAACTATTATCTGATTATATAAACATCTATACAAAGAGAGAATAAGGTGGATGGTTGTGGCACACGCCTTTAATCCCAGCACTCGGGAGGCAGAGGCAGAGGCAGAGGCAGGCAGATTTCTGAGTTCGAGGCCTGGTCTACAAAGTGAGTTCCAGGACAGCTAGGGCTGTTCAAAATCAAAATAAAAAAAAAATAAAAAAAACCCAAAAAACCAAAAATCAAAAAACAAACAAACAAACAAAAAAGAGAGAATAATTTATTAGTGACCAACAAAGAAAAGTCAAAGTTGGGGACCTGCATTACCTGCAAGTTCTTTGATTGTCAGTGCCTGTGAAGATGAACGTTGTGAGCCCATGAGTCAAAGGGAGCACCTAAGGAAGCAATTCAGAGATGGACAGGGAGAGGGTTGGTCTTGTGATTATTTCCATTCAGCAAGTAGTGCCTGAGCATCTCCTAACACCAGAGATAACCAGATGGCAATCGGGAAGAGCAAAAACATAAACAAAACCAACCAAGGCTTCTTGGCATCATCAGAGCACAGTTATCTCAACACAGCAAGCCCTGATAGCCCAATAAACCATAAAAACAAGACTCTGATTTAAAATCACATCCCATGATAATAGAGTATTGTGGATAATCTCTCAAATATGCCCCAGCAATGAAAACACAACACAGTTAATTTGATTACATGCTGTGCACATAGATTGGGCAGATCTACTGCTACACAACCATCTTCCACAGCTTATGAGACCCCTTAGAACTTGTGGTTTCTCTAGGCCATGTGCTTCTGCTCTGCTTTTCTTCTTCTTCCTCCTCCTCTGCATCCTCTCCCTCTTCCATTTTCTCCTTCTTCTCTCTCTTACCTTCCACTCCACCTTCCCTTTTATCTGCCCAATCATCACTTCTCCTTTATTTTACAAATTAAGGTGGGAAGTAGGATTACAGAAAATCACCTGAGTTCTAACTCATTCCTTGTTCACAACCCCTCATAGGAGAACAGATTTAACATCAAATATAATTAGCCACAGTGCTATCCACAACAGTAGAGGACTTTAAGAAGGACATAAATAACTCCCTTAAAGAAATACAGGAGAACACAGGTAAACAGCTAGAAGCCCTTAAAGAGGAAACACAACAATCCCTTAAAGAGTTACAGGAAGTTTTTTGCCGGAGCACCTGGGGGAGCCATCTTGGTTCCTGGACCCCTCGGAGACTAGTCTGCACAGGTGAGAGTGTGGACTACAGAAGCTAACAGCTTCTGGGACAGGCAGAAGCCACACAGCTTCTGGGGCAGACCCCAGGTTGGGCTCCAAACATTCAGGCACATTCCCTGCCAGAGGAGAGGTGTCTGCCCCGGCTGGGAGGACTTTGCCAGAGCACCTGGGGGAACCATCTTGGTTCCAGGATCCCTCAGAGACTAGTCCGCGCAGGTGAGAGTGTGGACTACAGAAGCTAACAGCTTATGGGACAGGCAGAAGCCACACATCTTCTGGGGCAGACCCCGTTTCGGGCCTTCATCTTCTGCAAGGAGGCAGGTCCGAACGCCAGAAACCTGTGTGCCTTCCCTGCAAGAGGAGAGCTTGCCTGCAGAGAGTACTCTGACCACTGAAACTTGGGAGAGACCTAGTCTCCAAGGTCTGCAGATAGAGGCTAACAGAATCATGGGAGGAACAAGCTCTAACCAGAGACAACTATAACAACTAAATCCAGAGATTACCAGATGGCTAAAGACAAACATGAGAATCTTACTAACAGAAACCAAGACCACGCACCATCATCAGAACCCAGCACTCCCAACTCAGGCAGTCCTGGATACCCCAACACACCCGAAAAGCTAGACCCGGATTTAAAAGCATATCTCATGATGATGGTAGAGGACATCAAGAAGGACTTTAAAAACTCACGTAAAGAAATACAGGAGAACACTGCTAAAGAGGTACAAGTCCTTAAAGAAAAGCAGGAAAACACAACCAGACAGGTAGAAGTCCAAAAAAAAAAAAAAAAAAAAAAAAAAAAAAAAAAAAAAAAAAAAAAAAAAACAGGAAAACACAACCAAATGGGTTGGGTGATGGAATTGAACAAAACCATACAAGACCTAAAAAGGGAAGTAGACACAATAAAGAAAACCCAAAGTGAGGCAACGCTGGAGATAGAGATAGAAACCCTAGGAAAGATATCAGGAACCATAGATGCGAGCACCAGCAAAAGAATACTAGAGATGGAAGAGAGAATCTCAGGTGCAGAAGATTCCATAGAGAACCTGGGCACAACAATCAAATAAAATGCAAAAAGATCCTAAGTCAGAACATCCAAGAAATCCAGGACACAATGAGAAGACCAAACCTACGAAAAATAGGAGTAGATGAGAAAGAAGATGTTCAACTTAAAGGGCCAGCAAATATCTTCAACAAAATTATAGAGGAAAACTTCACAAACCTAAAGAAAGAGATGCCCATGAACATACAAGAACCCTACAGAACTCCAAATAGACTGGACCAGAAAAGAAATTCCTCCTGACAGGAAAGAATAATAATCAGAACAAAAAATGCACTAAATAAAGAGAGAATATTAAAAGCAGTAAGGGAAATAGTTCAAGTAATATAGAAAGGCAGGCCTGTGAGAATTACACCAGACTTTTCAACAGAGACAATGAAAGCTGGAAAATCCTGGAGAGATGTTTTACAGACACTAAGAGAACACAAATGCCAGCCCAGGCTACTCTACCCAGCCAAACTTTCAATTACCATAGATGGAGAAACCAAAGTATTCCATAGCAAAACCAAATTTACACAATATCTTTCCACGAATCCAGCCCTTCAAAGCATATTAACAGAAAAAAGAAAAAATACAAGGACAGAAATCACGCCCTAAAAAAGCAAGAAAGTAATCCCTTAACAAACCAAAAAGAAGACAGCCACAAAAAACAGAATGCCAACTCTAACAACAAAAATAAAAGGAAGCAACAATTACTTTTCCTTAATATCTCTTAATATCAATGGACTCAATTCCCCAATAAAAAGACATAGACTAACAGACTGGCTACACAAACAGGAACCAACATTCTGCTGCTTACAGAAAACCCATCTCAGGGAAAAAAACAGACACTGCCTCAGAGTGAAAGGCTGGAAAACAATTTTCCAAACAAATGGTCTGAAGAAAAAGCTGGAGTAGCCATTCTAATATCAAATAAAATCGACTTCCAACCCAAAGTTATCAAAAAAGACAAGGAGGGACATTTCATACACATCAAAGGTAAAATCCTCCAAGAGGAACTCTCAATTCTGAATATCTATGCTCCAAATGCAAGGGCAGCCACATTCATTAAAGACACTTTAGTAAAGCTCAAAGCACACATTGCACGTCACACAATAATAGTGGGAGACTTCAACACACCACTTTCATCAATGGACAGATCGTGGAAACAGAAACTAAACAGGGACACAGTGAAACTAACAGAAATTATGAAACAAATGGACTTAACAGATATCTACAGAACATTTTATCCTAAAACAAAAGGATATACCTTCTTCTCAGCACCTCACGGGACCTTCTCCAAAATTGACATATAATTGGTCACAAAACAGGCCTCAACTGATACAAAAATATTGAAATTGTCCCATGCATCCTATCAGACCGTCATGGACTAAGGTTGATCTTCAATAACACTGTAAATAATGGAAAGCCAACATTCCCGTGGAAACTGAACAAGACTCTTCTCAATGATACCTTGGTCAAGGAAGGAATAAAGAAAGAAATTAAAGACTTTTTAGAGTTTAATGAAAATGAAGCCACAACGTACCCAAACCTATGGGACACAATGAAAGCATTTCTAAGAGGGAAACTCATAGCTCTGAATGCCTCCAAGAAGAAACTAGAGAGAGCACACACTAGAGGCTTGACAACACATCTAAAAGCTCTAGAAAAAAAGGAAGAAATTTCACCCAAGAGGAGTAGACGGCAGGAAGTAATCAAACTCAGGGACGAAATCAACCAAGTGGAAACAAGAAGAACTATTCAAAGAATTGACCAAACGAGGAGTTGGTTCTTTGAGAAAATCAACAAGATAGATAAACCCTTAGCTAGACTCACTAGAGGGCACAGGGACAGCATCCTAATTAACAAAATCAGAAATGAAAAGGGAGACATAACAACAGATCCTGAAGAAATCCAAAACACCATCAGATCCTTCTACAAAAGGCTATACTCAACAAAACTGGAAAACCTGGATGAAATGGACAAATTTCTAGACAGATACCAGGTGCCAAAGTTAACCAGGATCAAGTTAACAAAGTAAACAGTCCCATATCCTCTAAAGAAATAGAAGCAGTCATTAATAGTCTCCCAGCCCCCCCTCCCCCCAAAAAAGAGCCCAGGACCAGATGGCTTTAGTGCAAAGTTCTATCAGACCTTCAAAGAAGATCTAATTCCAGTTCTGCACAAACAATTCCACAAAATAGAAGTAGAAGGAACTCTACCCAACTCATTCTATGAAGCCACAATTACTCTGATACCTAAACCACAGAAAGATCCAACAAAGATAGAGAACTTCAGACCAATTTCTCTTATGAATATTGATGCAAAAATACTCAATAAAACTCTCGTTAACCGAATCCAAGAACACATTAAAGCAATCATTCATCCTGACCAAGTAGGTTTTATGACAGGGTTGCAGGGATGGTTTAATATATGGAAATCCATCAACGTAAACCATTATATAAACAAACTCAAAGACAAAAACCACATGATCATCTCATTAGATGCGGAAAAAGCATTCGACAAGAACCAACACACATTCATGATAAAAGTCTTGGAAAGATCAGGAATTCAAGACCCATACCTAAACATGATAAAAGCAATCTACAGCAAACCAGTAGCCAACATCAAAGTAAATGGTGAGAACCTGGAAGCAATCCCACTAAAATCAGGGACTAGACAAGACTGCCCACTTTCTCCCTACCTTTTCAACATAGTACTTGAAGTACTAGCCAGAGCAATTCGACAAAAAAGGAGATCAAGGGGATACAAATTGGAGAAGATGAAGTCAAAATATCACTTTTTGCAGATGATATGATAGTATATATAAGTGACCCTAAAAATTCCACCAGAGAACACCTAAACCTGATAAACAGCTTCGGTGAAGAAGCTGGATATAAAATTAACTCAAACAAGTCAATGGCCTTTCTCTACACAAAGAATAAACAGGCTGAGAAAGAAATTAGGGAAACAACACCCTTCTCAATAGTCACAAATAATATAAAATATCTTGGCGTGACTCTAATTAAGGAAGTGAAAGACCTGTATGATAAGAACTTCAAGTCTCTGAAGAAAGAAATTAAAGAAGATCTCAGAAGATGGAAAGATCTGCCATGCTCATTGATTGGCAGGATCAACATTGTAAAAATGGCTATCTTGCTGAAAGCAATCTACAGATTCAATGCAATCCCCATCAAAATTCCAACTCAATTCTTTAACGAATTAGGAAGAGCAATCTGCAAATTCATCTGGAATAACAAAAAACCTAGGATAGCAAAAACTCTTCTCAAAGATAAAAGAACCTCTGGTGGAATCACCATGCCTGACCTAAAGCTGTACTACAGAGCAATTGTGATAAAAACTGCATGGTACTGGTATAGCGACAGACAAGTAGACCAATGGAATAGAATTGAAGACCCAGAAATGAACCCCCACACCTATGGTCACTTAATCTTCGACAGGCCCATCGTTAAGACATTCCTGAGGCTGCTTGGCCATAAGATAAAGAGAATGACATGTCCAGACTGGCTCGGCGCCTCCCTATCTCCTGCCCTTCTGACCTAAATTAAATATTAACCAGATGCTCTGCTGTTACCTTGATCTGCATGTACAGTCTGCTGGTGTTTAAATGAACCAATCATGTGAAACCATGCCAATTCCTCCCCCGGCCGCAGACCCTTTTCTATAAAAACAGCCAGCTTTCAAGCCATGTGGTCAAATTCACTGTCTCCTGCATGAGATACATTTCGACCCGGAGCTCTGCCATTAAACTACCTCGTGTATTTACATCAAGACGGTCTGTTCGTGATTCTTGGGGGTGTGCCCAATTGGGAGTTGAGTGGGGGTTCCCCACTAGGTTCTTTCACAAGCTGAGCAAGGCAGGGATAGCAAGCCAGTAAGTAATATTCCTTCATGGCTTCTGTATCAAATCCTGCTTTCTGACCTGCTTGAGTCCTGACTTCCTTTGAAGACAAACAGCAATAAGTGTAAGCTGAGTAAATTGTTTCCTCCCCAATTCGCTTTTTGGTCATGATGTTTGTGCAGCAATAGAGACCCTGACTAAGATAAATTGGTACCAGCATAGTGGGGTATTCCTGTAACACCCTGAAAATGTACTGGGGAGGACTGTGGAAGGACTTGGAAGTTTGGTCTAGAAGAGTCACTGGGTATTAAGAACTCTGAGTAATGTTCTGTAGGAGCTTGGAAGTTAATGTTGAGAGCAGTGCAAATGATGGAGGCCCGGATTGTGAAATTTCAGAAGGAAGATTAAAGACTCTTATCAGGGCCCTTGCAGGTTTGATTGTGAAGATTCTGTGGTTTTTAGCTGTGGCTGAAAAATCAGCTATGATAAACAAGATACCCAAACTACTAAAGTGAAACCTTTGTATTACTGGGAATATTGATGCTGGTTATCTGGAACTAAGAAATTGGTGGTGATTAAGAAGAGACTAGCGTCATTGAATTGAAAACTTCTGGGAAGTCTTTTCTGAGAGCACAAAGAGGCTATGTTCCTGATAGAGCTAAGGTTTGTATCTTGTGCTGCAGCTGGACTTGGTAATGTGTAAAAGTCATCCAGGTGGTACTGGTTTTGAAGGCATGAAAGGGTCATAAAGAGTAGCTGAGGCTCAACACTGTGAGAGGCAATGGAAGGCATTGGTGAAGGTACAGCCTCAGTTGCAATTGATGGACCAGGACTGAAAGGGTCACACAAAGGAGTTGAGGCTTGGCACCATGAAGAGAGCCTATGAGAGGCTACTGGGGAAGCATAATTGCTGTAGAAGGCAGCAGTGTTTTGCAGATGACAGTGCCATGAGATGACCACCAAGAACAGCAGTAGCAGTGGGGTACAGGCAGGTGGAGCCTAGAAGACAAGGTGTGTGCTACAAAGGGCATGGCTGGAGAAATGACCCAAGCCCTTGGAGAAGCCCAGAAGATCATGAGTGGATCCCAGACATTGGATGGTCAGAGTTTGATTTTGCTTTTGATTGTGGCTGTGCCCTGATATTTTTCCCTCCTAAAGGAAGAAAGTATTTTAGTGGAACCCACACTTAAGAGACTTTTAATTGAAAAAAAAGCTTTGAATTTTAAAAGAGGTTGGATATTTCAAAGGGATTGAAAATTAAATATGTAAAGATTGTGGGAATTTAAAGTTATTTAGATCTTAGGGGTGGATAAAAAAGTAAGGGTTGAGTCTTAACAGTGATGTGTTTCTTTGTCAAGTTGACAAAGGGTCAGTTGTACCAGCTGGTCAACTTGACACAAGCTGGAGTTAACACAGAGAAAGGAGCCTCCCTTGAGGAAATGCCTCCATGGGATCCAGATTTAAGGCAGTTTTTCAATTAGTGATCAAGGATTGGAGGGCCCATTGATTGTGGGTGGTACCATCCCTGGGCTGGTAGTCCTGGGTTCTATAAGAAAGCAAGCTGAGCAAATCAGAGGAAGCAAGCCAGTAAACAGCACCCTCAACAACCTCTGCATCAGGTCCTGCCTCCAAGTTCCTGCCCTGTGTGAGTTCCCATCCTGCCACGGACCAGGCCCAGTCGGCCCCCCTCAATCTGTGGTAATCATGTCTAGGACAGATGTGCATAGAGTCGGCAAGAATGGGGTGGTGACAAACAGACTGGGCACAAGGGAGTGTGGATCTGAATGTAATTTGTCAAATGGAGCATCAAATTTTTTATACAGAAGAAAATAGGGAAGTTAAGTGACACACCAGCAAGGTACAATTAGGTTACCGATTCTTACACAGAACAGAGGAATGCAAACAGGAAGGACTGGCAGGAACCAGCTGAGATAAAATTCAATATTAACAACTGGATCAAAAAGTAGCCCCACCTAAGGTCAGCTTAATCTTAGAAGTGCCCTTGCCATAGTTCCTAGTCTAGTCTATTGTATAGTCCACCTTCCCCCTAGGCCATTGTAAATTCTTGTGTATGGTTGTAACGCCAATATTTATAGTTCTAAGTATCTACTCTGGTTCCTCCTTAGATCACAAACTTCATTCTTCCTAGATAATGGTAAATTCCGTGTAGGGCAGTGACTTAGCTATCCATGCCCAGGGTCGGCTCAAGGACTGACTGCCTAGGACTGTGAAGAATCTTACTTAGCTATATGTCAAAAATTCAATCCTTAGAAGCACTAATCATAAAACAATATTAAGGGAAAGCACACAGATCTGTTTACCACTAAAGCAAGGACATTGGAGCACTCATTATACAGGATGCCACGGTTCCAGGAGACTAAGTTTCTGTGAACTTTTCGCCTCGGGACAGCGCCCAGGTTTTTGGGGCCTGTCGCGTGTGTCACTACTGGAGTGGATGTAGCACTATCCTGAGTTCTTCTTAGTGATGAACAGCAATGTGGAACTGTAAATTGAATAAACCCTTTCTTCTCCAACTTGCTTCTTGGTCATGATGTTTCTGCAGGAATACAAACCCTAAGACAAGGCCCATCCACAAATTCCTTTCTGCATCAACACCAAGAATCTGGATTTATACCAGTGGAAGCTCAGGCTGCTGCTGACACTGAATAGATGGCCTTGAAGAATTGGACAGTGCTCAGTTAGACCCCGCTTTGGCCAGGACTGCTTTACTATGCCTTAACCTCTAACTTCTAACCTCTAACCTCTGCCCTAATTCTTCCTCACATCAGTATTCACGATGACCTTGAGGTTACATCCTACTTATCTATTAATTCTACTTACACCTTGTGTGTGTGTGTGTGCGTGTAGACTTTAGAACAGGTATGGGGAAATAGTAAGGATGAAGTATGAATAAAACTCTCATGAGCTTTAACCACTAGCAGTGCTGGTCTAAGACTTCTAGAGTCTGACCCAGATCATTTTATTTTAGCCATAAAATAAATTAATTTATTTAATAATTATTAAATCAATTAAGCAGAGTACACATTCAGGTGAAGTATTCAGATAAAAATCCACTCAACCCCATGAATACTGCAAAGCTTAAGACATGTTTACATTGAAGATCGTTACATACAGCTTCATCCATAAGATGGTTTCTTGTTGACTTATAAACAATGCTCAAGATAAAGATCTAGGAAGAACAACTGCATTGAGGTTAATGTAATGACTACTGGTGTCAGGGTTGGTCTGGTCCAAAGATTAGATAGTCACTTGGGCTGTTGTAAAATAAAGGATATCTCTGACAAGGATGAATTTTATAACCTAGAAGCAATGGTCAAGGTTTTCAAGGAAACTGGTCTGGGATAAGTAAAACATAAATTCTTGAAGATGAAGACCAAGCCTGGCTCTAGGACAGCAGAAGATCACCAGATTGTGATCTACATGGACTACACCCAGCCCTAGCATCCCAGGAGAGGTAAGCTGTGTGTTTCACTTTCCTGGCTTCTCCAGTGCTTATCCATATACACAAGACCCCTTTGCCCTCTACCAATGTGTTACTCAAGACAGCTAGAGCCTATACACAGGTATGAGAATTCCTGTCCAACTGTTGGGAGCACATACAATTAAACATAACTAGGGTATTGTGGGCAGCATGAGGCTATGTTTGGCTAGTAGCCACATGGGAGAGTTCTCAATCCACCCTAAGGCCTGTGCTATGATCTGACTGTCTGAGATAAAACAAAAACAAATAACAGATATTAAAGATGTCTCCAGGTATCAAGACCTGAAGAGGTTGAGTACCTTTGGACTTCTTTTTATTATTATTATTATTATTAGGTATTTTCCTCATTTACATTTCCAATGCTATCCCAAAAGTCCCCCATACCCTCCCCCCCATTCCCCTATCCACCCACTCCCACTTTTTGGCCCTGGCATTCCCCTGTACTGGGGCATATAAAGTTTGCATGTCCAATAGGCCTCTCTTTCCAGTGATGGCCGACTAGGGCATTTTTTGATACATATGCAGCTAGAGTCAAGAGCTCCGGGGTACTGGTTAGTTCATAATGTTGTTCCACCTATAGGGTTGCAGATCCCTTTAGCTCCTTGGGTACTTTCTCTAGCTCCTCCATTGGGGGCCCTGTGATCCATCCAATAGCTGACTGTGAGCATCCACTTATGTGATTGCTAGGCCCTGGCATAGTCTCACAAGAGACAGCTATATCAGGGTCCTTTCAGCAAAATCTTGCTAGTGCACTTCTTTCTCAGAACCCAAAAAATGGATCTGTGGAAGAACCACAATGTGTTTACACTAAAGAAGGTGTGTGTGTGTGTGTGTGTGTGTGTGTGTGTGTGTGTGTGTGTACATCAAAGCAGGGCCTCACAGACACACATAGGTGTCTCTTCTTGAGGGTTTCTGATGCTTTACTTTCAATTGAATAGTGTTTTAATTGCATAGTATTTTACTTGCATCTACTCCAGTCACATGCATCACAGGTACTCAAGTGCACAGTCCACACTTTAGAAAAATTTTTATTGATTCTTTGTGAATTTCCCATCATGCACTCCAATTCTACACATCTCCCCATTCCTCCATAGCCATCCTTCCCCCTTACAACTTCACCCTGAAAACATAAAAATAAAATAAAATAAAAAATAAGGGAAAACATCTTGACATGGTAGCTGTGATGTGGCACAGTCTGCCACACAGTATGCCCCTTTTTTCAAACAACTTTACTCACAGATGATCATTAAATGAGCCATTGCTCTGGTTGGAGGCCTCTGGCTTCTGCTACACTATCAACACTGGGTTTGTCCCAGAATCTCTCTCCGATGTTGCTGCCCTGTGTCATGGAGATCCTGTAGCTTTGGAACTGTAGGACCAGCACCTTCATGTGTACCTGCAGTTCATAGATGGAGTAGATATTGTGGTGGGCCAACTCTAAGTCCTGGATCTGACCCTGAGTGGTAATTGAGTTGGTCATCCCACCTGTTCTCCTGAACCCAAACTGCCAAGGCCAGCTCTCCTGCTTAGCCCAGGTTGGGGTCAGGACCAGCTCTCCTGCCTGTGGCAGCTGGCAGGCATCTGGACCAGCTCTCCTGTGCTCATGCCATTGGGGCCAGCTTTCCTGAAGCGCCTGAGTGCCTCACCTCAAGGCCGTGGGCATTCTGCCCTTTTAAAACACATAGGGAATGGCCAGGGTGGTAGTGAGTACATACTTGCAAACTCAGCATTGGAAGCAGAGGCCAGAAGAGACTGCAACAAAATCAAGGCTGAATTTGGGAGAAGTCTCCAGAATCCTTACTCATGACTCAAGTTTCATGTCCCAATGATGGATCCCTGGTTGTTAATGTGTCAAGTCAGACCTTTCCACTGGGGGCATCCCATATAGAGTAGGACTTCAGGAAAGGCAGTGTGACGCTTTGTTTGCTCTGAGCCAAGCCATGAGCACCTACAGGAAATGGCTTCAATCTCTGGAATAAAAAAAATCTGACAGGGCAGCCCCGCCCACCGATGAGGGCTCATCTCCTGTGTTATTCCGCACCACAAGCAAGTGCTCTTTGGAAGTGGGGGAACCCTCTCTTTTCCCCCAGCATTAGCCCACCCAAACCAAGTATTCAACTACACTGAACTGGCTAACACGAGCTAGCTAGTATGGCCAGATGAAAGGGCAGAGATGTGACCTGGCAGGCAGGACTCCGTATTCTCAGAGCAGCAAAAGAAAACGGGAGACCTTAGCTGGGAGAACAAAGGGTTTATTAGACTCAGCAGGGGGACATTGAGCTGCACACGTGGAAAGGTTTTTATAAAGCATAACAGTCACTACCCAGTTCTCATATGCACCCAATAAAAATTAAGCTTGTTTTGAATTTGGCTCTAAATTGTGGTAGTGAACTTCTTCTCCCCAAGTTACCTGACAGTGTGTATCAGACTGAGGTTCCGCAGCCATGGGGAAGCTTCTTTGTAGGATCCTTTTATGTGAATAATGTGCGGGTACTTGGTGCTGGGTCCTGGCCAATCATAAGCACTAGATCCTTCCCTTCACAGCCTCATGGCCATTTTCATATACTCGTTTCCTTGTTATTTATGTGAGTTAGAGCTTTACAAATGTCAGTCCATTTTAGTTCTGAAAACCCTTGCTCTGTATCTCTATCCATCTGTGTGATCAGGCAAGACAGTGCTGAGGTCCCTCCATCTTGTGCCCTCGGTAAGGCCATTTCCAGGTTTAACCAGAATCTGATCTCCTTCATGGAGAATCCATTGAAAACTACCTTGCTTTATTCTAGGAACCAACGTTCTGGATGTCCTAGGTCACTTATCCAAGCCTTCAGTAAAACTACTGGTTTATGTGAAACAACCTTCTCACCCTCCTTAGTTTCACCCCCCACCTCCCCACTGGCTAAGCTCCCCTTAAGATCCCTTGCTTCAAGCTGCTTACTTCTTCCATGTCCCTGTGCCTAAGAAGACAGGATGTTTTTTTCAGACTTTAAAAGCTCTATATTCTAGACACTCAGTGCCACAGCTAGGTACCCAATACTTGGGTGCGGTCCCATATGTCTGGAATAAAGACTTTCAATTGGATTTATACTCAGTGTAAATGCGTGAATGGCCATCTCTGGTGAGCTTCCGGTCATACCTGTTACAGTGGTCTTAAAGATTGTGGAAGCTTTGAACCTGTTCACACAAAGATTCAGCTCTCACCTCAAAGGGGATGAAAGAGAGTTCATCCTGAAGCCAAATATAAATGAGGGTGATCCGGAGGAAAGCCTTAGGTTAAATCTGATAAGTTATTTCTCTGCCAGTGTTGAAAGAAACTATCTATATCTATATCTGTATCTCTGTCTGTGCCTATATCTATCTATATTTATTTCGATAGATAGATGATAGATAGATAGATAGATAGATAGATAGATAGATAGATAGATATGTGTGTGAGTGTGTGTGTGTGTGTGTGTGTGTGTGTGTGTGTGTGTGTGTGTGTATGCAGATTATTCAAAAGGTACTCTCAGGCAGGTTCACTGGCCCCAAGGACCAAGGCCAAAGAACTTGCTGAGGGAGAGAGAGAGAGAGAGAGAGAGAGAGAGAGAGAGAGCAAGGAAATTGGAAACACAAGGATAGTGAAAAGAAGAGCTAGAAGGAGAGTAGGAGAGAGCAAAGGAGGGGGAGGAGAGACCATACCATCTGGATTATATAGGGAAGAGGCTCTCAGGAAGGGCAGCCTAGCCTCTGGGCTGGAAGATTCAGGGTTGGGGATAGGGAATGCCAGGTAAGGACTGAGGGATGCTGGGATAATCTAGAGGCCAGGTCTGCTTTAATATGTAAAATATGAACTTCAGTCCCTAGTATCCCGAGTCTGAAACCAAACAACCTCAAGTTCCATGTATCAGGGGATAAAAGAGAGTTTATTCTGAAGCCAAATATGAATAAGAGTGGGCTGGGGGAAAGCCTTAAATCTATTACTTTATTTCTCTGCCAGTGAAATTAGTCAATTCAAGCCAGATGTTGAAAGAAAATTATATGTACAGGTTTTTTGAAAAAGTACTTTCAGGCAGGTTCACTGGCTCCAAGGACCAAGGCCAGAGAAGTTGCTGAGGGGAGGGAGAAAGAGAGAAAGCAAGGAAATTCAAAATAGGAGGAGTGTAAGAATAAGAGTGAGAAGAAAAGTAGGAGAGAGTGAAGGAGGTGGAGGTGAGACCATACCATCTGGATTATATAGGGAAGAGGCTCTGGGGAAGGGCAGCCCAGTCTCTGGGCTGGAAGGTTCAAGATTGAGGACAGGGTATGCCAGGTAAGAACTGAGGGATGCTGGGAGAACCTAAAGGCCAGATCTGCTTTGCTATGTAAAATATGAACCTCAGTCCCTAGGATCCAGAGTCTGAAACCAAACAAGCCTAAGTTCCATGTGTCAATGTGATGGAGTTTTTATAGTAACAACAAAGAAAGTCCTCAGTCAAGGTACTTTTCAAGCACACTAGTGAAAACATCAGGTAAAGGGGTTCAGGACACCTCTGCTATAGGCTTCAGGTGGCATCTGATGTCTCATGGGCTTCTGGTTGGAGGAAGCTAGGGTGTTAAAATGCAGTCCTAAAGATTCTGTTAGTCACAGGATGTTACATCAGAAAAGAAGTGGCCAAGGAATGGCCATTTAGCTTGGTAAAGAAACCATAAGATAGATTACAATAACCCTGAACCTGCAACATTGTAACCTCTGCACAGTCTCAGCCGTTCTGTTCTGTTACCAGCTTTGGAGATGATTCAGTGCAAGGTGAGGCTCCTTTGCTGCAACTTTCCTTTGAAGTCCCCACCTCCATTTCCTGGAAAACATCTGGATTGCCATTACTTAAGGCCCAGTGCAAAGAATATAATACCCCTGGCCTTGGAAAGAGACAGGACATTCTAGGTGCTCCAAATAGAACATTTGTATCAATGTCCTCCCTTCTGCCTTTGAAGAGAGTTAGTTAAGTTGGGTCTGTCAATCACCTGGCCAAGAGACAGCCCCCTTGGGAAGGAAGATTTACCTAAAGTCAGGCTACAATGTGACATGGTTCTGAAATAAAAAGCAACAGAGTGTTGAATGGTCAGAACTTGGCATGCACCCTAGACTATGTGAAAGAAGCCAGGCCCAGAAGGTGTGCACTGCTTTGCACTGTTTACACAAAGTATACAGAACAGATAATTTGTGAAGATGGAGGGAAGACAGTCAGGGGTTGGGGGAGGGGGTGAAGAGTGTGTGCACAATATGTGTGACATTGCATGTGGAGGGATGGTGACATTGCCTGTTGAGCTACAGAAAGGCAGGCTTACAGACAGCACAGACACGCTAGGCTTTTTACCTGGGCACAGGGATTATGGCCATGCGTCCTCCTGTTTGAACACTAAGTGCTCTTCCTCAGGAGCCACTTCCCCAGCCCAGGCTGGGCTCACACTCATGTTCTTCCTGCTCGCCTGTCCCCAGCGCTGGGACTGCAGGTCAGCACAACCACAGCCGCTTAAGGCTTTTTTCTTAAGTCCGGGGTCTCTGTTATTGCTTGGATTCTGTTGTAAGACACCATCACCAAGTCTAGGTCCATGGAATTCTCCTGTTTTGTAACAACTGTAGTTTTGTAACTGAATGCAGTGGTTTTGCCCCAAAGAAACTGCTCATATATGCCTGGAAAAGAGGAAATGAGAGTCCCAAAGATCATCTTTCTTTTCTTTTTTTTCTTTTTTTTCTTTTTTTTTTTTTTTTTTTTTTTTTTTTCTCATTTTCGATACAGAGTTTCTCTGTATAGCCCTGGCTGTCCTGGAACTCACTCTGTAGACCCGGCTGGCCTCAAACTCAGAAATCCGCCTGCCTCTGCCTCCCAAGTGCTGGGATTAAAGGCGTGCGCCACCACTGCTCAAAGCTCATCTTTCTAAATAAAGCTGGAGGATAAAGAAGAGACTTAGACTTTGGAGGCTGAGCTCTATGTCAAGGTAGAAGAGGCCCAGCCTCAATCCCAAATTCAACTGCAGAGATGAGCTCCCCTAGAGGCCGAATGTAGCATGACAACCAGCGAGTTTATTGTCTAGAGGAGTGAAGACAGGTGCTTTGGGCTGGTTCTATGTGGTTTTCTTTGAAAGGCAATATCTGAAACAAAGAAGCACAAAAACTGAAAATTAAGCAGCTTTTCTCCTTAAAAACCGAAGAATTTGTTATTGAGTGACTGCTTAGCTCTTGAGATGAAACTGAGGATCTATTTGAGTTGATTTTAATTATTTTCTTTAATAATTTTTTTATTGCTTTGGTGTGTGAGGTAAGGATTACTCTATTCTGATGGTACCCAGCTGTCCCAGAAAAGAGGAAATAAGAGTACCAAAGATCATCTTTCTTTTTTTTTTTTCATTTTCGACACAGGGTTTCTGTGTATAGCCCTGTCAGATGTGCAAATACTATTATTGTCGACACAGACAGACATGGTACTACTGTTAAAAATCACCCCAGCATGTATAGGAGCTGGGCTTCTGGACTCTGCTTGCTCCTGTCTTTATGTTTGTATTTCACTGTGGTTTTTTTTGTTTTGTTTTGTTTTCTTTTGTTTCGTTTCTTTTGTTTGAGACAGAATTTCAAGTAACCCACGAACATCTAAGACGTTGAGGATGCTCTTGAACTTCTGATCCTATCTCCCCTGGCTTTGGAGTTCTGAGATTACAGAATTGCACCAGCAAATTCTGACTCTTCCAATTTCATGTGAATTTCAGTAGGAACCACTCCTTGCCTTTTTCATCCCCTCCCTCTCCTCCCTCTCCTCCCTCTCCTCCCTCTCCTCCCTCTCCTCCCTCCCTCCCTCCCTTCTTTCTCTCCTGTCTCTCCACCCTCCACCTGACAATCTGAGTTTGAGCCCTGGAATCCACAAAGTAGAAGTCCTGTAAGTTGCCTTGTGACCTCCACACATGCACTTGTCACATCCATGTGTGCACATAAACATACTTGATTATTAAATAATAATAATTAATTAATTAATTTAAAATCCTTCCCATTTTTAAGCCTAGAACCCTTCCATTTATTTAAGCTGCCTTCATTTCTTTCACTACTTTTAATGTCCTAAGCTTGTGCCACTTTGTTTAAACATATTCCTAGGTGTTTTCTTCTTCTCTAAGTTATTGTAAAAAGAACTGTTGCCTTCACTTCTTCTTGCTCTTCATTGATAGTCTATAGAAAACACCCATGGCTTTGTGTGCTGCCCTCATAGCCTGCATTTTGGCTGACTTTTCCCACTTAGATCTTCCTGCTTATTACAGAACCTTCCTGATGGTTCTGCCTTTCCAGGTAAATCCTTTAATAGAGGATGTGGAAAACAGGGCGTGGAGAACACACCTGTGATCCCAGCACTGAAGGACCTCAAGTTCAAGGCCAGACTGGCTTACAGAGGGTTGGAGGCAAGAGCATGAGAGCCTTGTGGACAGAGGTAGTTCCTCTGCTTGGCCAGCAGGTGGCAGATTCTCCCCCAGTTCACGTGGCTATCTCTCCACAAGTCCATCCCCTAATCTCCTCTACTCAGGAGGTTACTTATTCAAGTACATTAAGATCTGCTCTAATGGCTTCATTTTGTCTTAGTTAATAGCCCTGTGGCAATACAGCAGAGATACTAGGGAGATTGGGGACTAAGAGCATCAACACATGAGGCTGCAAAATGTGAAGGTTAAAAAGCTGCTTTGAATTTTCTTCAGTTGTGTGTTCTTGTTTGTACTGGTTTGTATATGCTTAGCCCAGGGAGTGGCACTATTAGGAGGTGCACCCTTCTTGCAGTAGGTGTGTCACTGTGTACGTGGGGTTTAAGACCATCTTATTAGCTCCCTGCAAGGTAGTCTTCTCCTAGCTGCCTTCAGAATAAGAGGTGGAACTATAAACTTCTCTAACCTCACATCTGTCTGGATGATGCCATGTTCCCACCTTGATGATAATGGACTGAACCCCTGTATTAGTCAGGGTTTTCTAGAATCACAGATCTTATGGGTAGTCTCTATATAGTAAGTGAAGTAGTCAATGACTTACACTCTGTAGGCCAACACTCAACAATAGTCAGCATCAGCTGTGAATGAAAGTCCAAAGATCTAGCAGTTGCTCAGTGCCACAAGGCAAGCAGACAAACAAGAGAACCATCCGTCTTCCAATGTCCTTATATAGGTCTCCAACACATGGTGTGGTCCTGGTTAAAGATGTGGGCCACCATGCCTGGATCTGGGACTTTTTTTTGTCCCAGATGACCTTGAACTCAGAGATCTCCTTGCCTCAGTCCTGGGATTCAAGTCACTATGCCTCAAGATCTCCATGCCAAAATCCAGGTCAGAAACTTATATCTCCTCAAGATCAGGGTCACATGTGAGTCTTCCAATTGTGGATGGTAGTTCATTCCCGATATAGTCAAGTTGACAACCAGGAATAGCCACTACAATCCACCCTTTGTCAAGTTGACACAAATAATATCTCACGTCCACTTGAAACAATAACAAGGTCGTGAATACGCCAAACATGATATAACTAGTCCTCATAGGATTGCAAATGCATTTGTAAATTTACAATGGGGCAATGTCCCTTGGGAGTATCCTTTTAGTATCTCAACTTAAAAACCAACTGATGTCAACAAAACTGGAAGAAAGACAGATGTGTTCTTAACAAAATAAAACAGGACATAGAAGGTAGATATCTGAGTGGCTGTCAGAGTGCTTTTTAAGGCTTACTGTAAAAAATAAAAATTGTTGTATGTCTTTTATCCAAACACAGAAGGGAGGTGGTTCGCCTGCATGTCTGTTGTCTGCATGTCTACTTCCTTGTCCTGTCACTCGGCTGCACATTGACCTCACCAAGATGAAAGGTGACATGTGGATGGCAGCCATCTTGTCTGCTAACTGAACTCCTGCACAACAAGATGGAGGTGGCTGGCCTTCATGTGACCTATTGTTTCAGGTCGCTTTGGTTTCTCCCTTCACCGGGTTCTAGTGGCCCGGTTTGCAAGTGCAGAATGGTGAGGAGGCTCCCTAAAGCAGCCTCGACCATCCACAAACAGCCTCACGTTTTTCTCCTACTTTTTCCTTATGCTTTGAAATAGCAGACTCTGAATTGGTCAGTCTAAATTCTTTTGGTGTAATTAAATTTTAATTAAAATGCATAATAAATGAAAAATATAACCAGTATTCTTGGAACTCCTTTCCTGTAACTCAGACTGAAGACTAAGCTAGCTGCAAAGTTACAGTGATCCACCTCCCTCTGCCACCACAACCACCACCACTGCCTGGCCAAAGCTAGAATCATAAAAAGAAAGGGGGGGGGGGAGAAAAGAAAAGGTGAGAATCTCAGCCGGTCATAGTGAGGTACAACATTCATGCCAGCATTTGAAAAGCAGAGGAAGGCTCTTACAGGATTGAGGCCTACAAAGTGTCTTCAAGACAGTCAGGGATGCTTACACTAAGAAACTATGTATGAAAAGAATAAATTTAATAAAGAAGGAAAGAGAGAGAGAGAAAGAGACAGAGACAGACAGACATGAATTTTAGGAAAAAGAGATATTAATGGATTAATATTACTACTATATATACATATATACATACATACACACACACATTTTTTAAAAGAGAATTAGAGTAGAGCTGGGGCACTTGTGGAACACACCTTTAACCTCAGGCAGATTTCTGCGTTCAAGGTCACCCTGGCTTACAAGTCAGCTAGGGCTAGAGAAACCATATCTCAGAAAAAAACGAAAAAAAAAAAATAGAAAGACAGAAAGACAGAAAGTCAGAAAGACAAAGAAAGAAAGGAAGAAAGAAAGAAAGAAAGAAAGAAAGAAAGAAAGAAAGAAAGAAAGAAAGAAAGAAAGAAAGAAAGAAAGAAAGAAAGAAAGGTATTTTCAAACAAATAAAATTAGTCCGGGCAGTGGTGGCACATGCATTTAATCCCAGCACTTGGGAAACAGAAACAAACAGATTAGGGTTCAAAGGCCAGCCTGGCCTACAGAGTGAGTTCCAGGACAGCCAGTGTTACACAGAGAAACCGCATCTTGAAAAAAAAACAAAAATGAATTAAATAAATACAATTTAAAAATTAAAAAATTAAAAAATACCTGAGAGTGGTGGCTCAAGCCTTTAATCCCAGCCCTAGGGAGGCAGGGATGGGAGGATTTCTGAGTTTGTGGCCAGCCTGGTCTGCAAAGTGAGTTCCAGGACAGCCAGGGATATACAGAGAAACCTTGTCTCAAAATAAATAAATAATAAATAAATAAAAAAAAAACAAAAACAAAATAAAACAGAAGCATTCATATTACTTTATAATCCTCATTTCTATAATCCTCGTTTCTATAATCCTCTACAACTGGTTACGTGGCCTTAGCTGGTATTCATAACTACCTTCCTCCACTACCCATTCTGTATGTCCTCCACCCTCAGCAAGCACCTCAGCAGGTGTTGGATCTTTTCCTGGAGGAGTGACCCATGCCTTCACTCCTGATGGGTCTGTGTCCTTTGTCACCCTGCTTGGATTGGGCTGTTGTGGTTTCCCATTGACTTTAATCACAGGACATGGTTTTACTATGAGAAGCCCTAAGGGATCTGGTGCACTCCAGGCATAATCCTGTTTACCTGCATCATGGAGAGGCAATCCAATTTCCCCATGGCACTCTGGATCTCAGCCCTCTTAACACTGTTATTCCTTTCTCTTTTTTTAAAAAATTTAAGAATGTTGTATTATTCATAGGATTTTTTACTTCACAGTAATGAACACATGCACTGGAGTACCTTCTGGTCAAATTTTAACAAAAAGCAAGATAACTCAGAAATTTTGTACTAAGAAGCATTAGTTTTTTTTTTTTAAATCACAGTCTTTGCCTTTTTACCCACCCACCCCTCTCTTTTGTATAATAAACATTTAATTGAATTTCTTTTTTTTTCCTAGCTCACTATTTTATTTTATTTTATTTTATTTTATTTTATTTTATTGGATATTTTCTTTATTTACATTTCAAATGTTATCCCCTTTCCTGGTTTTCTCTCTTAAAAACACCCTCCCCCTCACAACCCGTTCAGCAACCCACCCACTCTCCCTTCCTGGCCCTGGCATTCCCCCACACTGGGGCATAGAGCCTTCATAGGACAAAGGGTGTCTCCTCCCATTGATGTCCAACTTGGATATCCTCTGCTGACTATGCACCTGGAGATAGGAGTCCCATCATGTGTGTTCTTTGGTTGGTGGTTTAGTCCCTGGGAGCTCTGGGGGTATTGGCTAGTTCATATTATTGTTCCTCCTATGGGGCTGCAAAACCTTTCACCTCCTTGGGTCTTTTCTCTAGCTCCTTCATTGGGGACCTTGTGCTCAGTCAAATGGATGGCTGTGAGCATCCACCTCTGTATTTGTGAAGCACTGGCAGAGTCCCTCAGGAGACAGCTATATCAGGCTCCCGTCAGCAAGCACTTGTTGTCATCCAAAACAGTGTCTGGGCTTGGTGTATATCCAATATATACAAGGAACTCAAGAAGTTAGACTCTAGAGAAACAATTTACTCTATTAAAAATGGGGTACAGAGCTAAACAAAAAAGTCTCAACTGAGGAATACCGAATGGCTGAGAAGCACCTAAAAAAATGTTAAACATCCTTAGTCATCAGGGAAATGCAACTCAAAGCAAACCTGAGAGTACACCTCACACCAGTCAGAATGGCTAAGATCAAAAACTCAGGTGACAGAAGATGCTGAAGAAGATGTGGAGAAAGAGGAACACTCCTCCATTGCTGGTGGGATTGCACACTTGTACAAACACTCTGGAAATCATTCTGGAGGTTCCTCAGAAAATTGGACATAATACAACCTGAGGACCCAGCAATGACACTCCTGGGCATATACCCAGAAAATGTTCCAACATGTAAAAGGACACAGGCTCCAATATGTTCATAGTAGCCTTATTTATAATAGCCAGAAGCTGTAAAGAACCCCAGCAGAGGAATGGATACAGAAAATGTGGTACAGTTACACAATGGAGTACTACTCAGCTATTAAAAACAATGAATTTATGAAATTTGTAGGCAAATGGATGGATCTGGAGGATATCATCCTGAGTGAGGTAACCCAATCACAAAAGAACACACGTAATATGCACTCACTAATAAGTGGATATTAGCCAAGAAACACAGAAACTCTGAATATTCAAGATGCAATTCACAAACCACCTGATACTCAAGAAGAAGGAAGACCATGGTGTGGATACTTCTATCTATCTTATAAGTGGGGAACAAAACACCCGGGAAAGAGTTACAGAGACAAAGTGTGGAGTAGACTGAGGAAAGGACCATCTAGAGGCTGACTCACCTGGGGATCCATCCTATTTGCAATGTTAATCCTTTCTTAGCCTGTTGTTTTGATGGCATTGGAAGCCCAAAATGACCAGGGGGAAGTCTGAGCTTCCAGTTCAATGGCATGTTTGTTGTGGCTCCTCATAGGAGCACTACCCCATCTGGAAGCAAAACTTCTAGGCCAACAAAACCTAGAATTGTGAGGATAGGGAGCAAATATTTTCCTAGAGGGTCACTAGGACTGATAGTGAGTGGAACTATTCCCTTCTCCACCTCTTGATCCTACACCCATGGATCCTGGCTGTGGGAGAAACCATACCACATATCATATGCTGATTCAAAGCATCAACTGCCTTCTGAAGAACTCTGCCCCAGCCCTCCATGCTGCTGACACAGAACTGGTGCTGTAAGTGCATCTTCAAAAGGCCATTCCATCTTCCTAACAAACCAACTGAAGCAACTGCTTCAGGATGATGGGGAACATGGTACAACTACTGGATTCCATGATCATGCTATAACTGTTACACTTCTCTGGCATTAAAATTAGTTCCTTGGTCAGAAGCAATACTGTCTGGAATACCACAATGATAGATAAGGCATTCTGTTAGTCCAGGGATGGTGGTTTTGGCAGAAACATTACCTCCATAAAAGGCAAATCCATTAAAGGAATTAAGGTTCTACTCCAGTAAGAACAAAATGTTACCCTTTCCATGGAGGAAGTGGTCAAATGTAGTCAACCTGCCACCATGTTGCTAGCAGGTTACCTCTAGGAATAGTGCCATATCTGGGGCTCAGTGTCGTCTCTGATGTTGGCAGATGTGACATTCAGCAGCAGCTGTAGCCGGGTCAGCCTTGGTGATTGGAAGTCCATGTTGTTGAGTCCAAACATAACTTTGATCTCGGCCACCATGGGCACTTTGTTCATGTGTCCTTTGAGCAATGACAGGGATGGCTGGAGAAAGAGGCTTACTGTCCACAGAATGGGTCATCTTATCCACCTGATTATTGAACTCCTCAGCTGAAGTTACCTTTTTGTGAGTATTTACATGGGACACAAATATTTTCACATCCTTTGATCATTTGGAGAGATCTATCCACATACTTCTTCCCCAGATGTCTTTTCACCAATTTTCCAATGGTGATCTCTGCAAGTCACTGGCCATTCAGCCAACCCATTGGCTGCATCCCATGAGTCAGTGAACAATGGTACATCTGGCCATTTCTTCTTCCAAACAACTTGTAATACCATGAGTACTTCCCAAAGTTCTGCCCACTGTGAAGATTTTCTTCACCTGTATCTTTTAGGGTTGTCCTGGAAAGGGGTTGTAATGCTGCAGGTGTCCACTTCATCTGCATAATGAACAGAGCCATCAGGGAACTAGGTCTTACTTTTCCCTTCTTTGGTCAGCCAATCATACAGAACATCCCATGAGGCTATAGTTACATGCTTTGGAGCAGAGGGCACTGTAACAGTGGTAGAAACCATAGGCATTTGAGCAACTTCTTCGTGGAACTTTCTTGTGCCTTTGGCACCAGTTCAGGCCTGATCATGTACAAGCCACTTCTATTTGGTTATAGACCACTGTTGTGCACATCTCACTTTATGACTTGGAGGGTCTGATAACACCCAGCTCATGATGGGCAATTCAGGTTGCATGGTAACTAGGTGTCTTATTGTCAAACATTCAGTTTTGCCTAAGGCCCAATAGCAAGCCAAGATCAATTTTTCAAAGGGAGAATAGTTGTTTGCAGATAATGTTAGAGCTTTGCTCCAAAATCCCAAAGGTCTCTTCGGTTATTCACCTACAGGGGCCTGCCAGTGGCTCCAAACATGATGTCCATCTGCCACTGACACCTCAAATACCATCCTGTCTGCTGGGTCATATGGTCCTAGTGGTAAAGAAGCTTGCACAGCAACCTGGACCTGTTGGAGCGCCTTCTCCTCTTCCAGGCCCCACACAAAGCTAGCAGCTTTCTGAGTCACTTGGTAAATGCTCTTGAGCAACATACCCAAGTGGGGATTTTGCTGTCTCTAGAATCCAAATAGACCCATGAAATGTTGTGCTTCTTTCTTGGAGGTAGGAGGGGCCAGGTGCAGTAAATTATCTTTCATCTTAGAAAGAACATCTCTGCATGTTCCACATCACCGGACTCCTGAGAATTTCACTGAGGTAGATGGCCCTTGAATTTTGGTTGGATTTATTTCCCATCCTCTGATATGCATATGTGTTACCAATAAGTCCAAAGTGATTGCTACTTCCTGCTCACGTGGTCCAATCAACATAATGTCATCAATATAGTAAGTATACCCATGTGATATTTTGTGGAAGAGACAAATGATCAAGATCCCTTCTAACGACATTATAACACAGGGCTGTAGAGGTACAATATCATTGAGACAAAAGTGTAAATATATACTGCTTCCTTGCCAACTGAAAGTAGATTGCTTCTCGTGGTCCTTAGGGACAAGTTCTGAGAAGAAGGCATTTGCTAGATCAATAGATGTATACCAGGTGCCAGGAGATGTGTTAATTTGCTCAAGTAATGTAGCTACTGATGGTACAGCAGATGAAATTGTAGTTACTACCTTATTTAGTTTTCCATAGCCAACTGCCATTCTCCATAATCCACATGGCTAATGCTCTTGCCTCATAGGACAGTTAAAGGGAGATGTGGTGGGAACATCTTTCAAGTCCTTGATAGTAGTACTAATTTCTGCAATTCCTCCAGGAATACCATACTGGTTTTGATTCACTATTTTCTTTGGTAGAGGCAACTCTGAAGGCATCCATTTAGTCTTTCCAACCATAATAGCCCTCACTCCACAGGTCAGGGAACCAATGTGAGAATTCTGCCAATTTCTAAGTATATCTATTCCACTTATACTTTCTGGAATTTGGGAAATAACCACAGGATGTATTCTATGACCTACTGGACCTACTGTGAGTCAGATATCAGTCAAAACTCCATTAATCACCTGCCTTTTAGTAGCATCTAATTTAACTGCTGGACCACCCTATCCCTCTGTTTTTCTGAGACAGGGTTTCTCTGTGTAGCTCTGGCTGTCCTGAAACTCACTATATACACCAGAATTGCCTTAAACTCACAAAGATCTGCCTGTCTGTGCCACCTGACTGCAGAGATTACAAGTTTTCTGGTTAGAGGTGGAATTATGTTTGTGTGGGTTTGTTGATAGATTACTTTCTTGCTTTTTCATTCCTTCTGTTGGTGTTTTCCATCTATAATCTGTATAGGCTGTATTTGTGGAAAGATATTGTGTAAATTAGGTTTTGCATTGAATATCTTGTTTTTTCCATCAATGGTGATTGAGAGTTTTGCTGGGTATAGTAGACTGGGGTGGCATTTGTGTTCTCTTAGGGTCTGTATAACATCTGTCCAGGATCTTCTGGCTTTCATAGTCTCTGGTAAAAATTATGGTGTATTTCTGATAGGTCTGCATTTATATGTTGCTTGATCTTTTTCCCTTACTGCTTTTAAAATTCTTTCTTTGTTTAGTGCTTTGGTGTTTTGATAATTATGTGATAGGAGGAATCTCTTATCTGGTGGAGTCTATTTGGAGTTCTGTAGGCTTCTTATATGTTCATGAACATCTCTTTTTTTAAGGTTAGGGAAGTTTTCTTCTATGATTCTGTTGAAGATATTTACTGGCCCTTTAAGTTGGTAATCTTCACTCTCTTCTATACCTATTATCCTTAGGTTTAGTCTTCTCTTTGTGCCTGGATTTCCTGGATGTTTTGGGTTAGATTTTTGCTTTTTGTGTTATCTTTCACTGCCATGTCAATGTTTTCTATGGTATCTTCTGCACCTGAGATTCTCTCCTCTATCTCTTATATTCTCTTGGTGATGCTTGCATCTATGGCTCCTGATCTATTTCCTAGGTTTTCTAACTCCGGGGTTGTTTCCCTTTGTGATTCCTTTATTGTTTCTATTTCCATTTTTAGATCCTGGATGGTTTTGTTATTTTTGATTATGTTTTCCTGTAACTCTTTAAGGGATTGTTGTGTTTCCTCTTTAAGGGTGTCTAGCTGCTTAACTGTGTTCTCCTGTATTCCTTTAAGGGAGTTATTTATGTCCTTCTTAAAGTTCTCTATAGGTGTGGATAGCCCTGGGGCTAATTATATTTTATGTTAAATCTGTTCTCCTGTGAGGGGTTGTGAACCAGGAATGAGTCAGCACTCAGGTAATTTCCTGTAAACCTACTTCCCACCTTAATTTGTAAAATAAAGGAGAGCTGATGATTGTGCAGATAAAAGGGAAAGTGGAGTCGAAGGTGAGAGAGAGAAGAATGAGAAAATGGAAGAGGGAGAGGATGCAGAGGAGGAGGAAAAAGGAGAAAAGCAGAGCAGAAGCACATGGCCTGGAGAAACCACAAGTTCTAAGGGGTCTCATAAGCTATGGAAGATGGTAATGTAGCAGTATATCTGCCCAATCTATGCGCACAGCATGTAGTCATATTAACTATGTTGTGTTTTCATTGCTGGGGCATATTTGGGAGGAGATTTACCGCAACACTATATTACCATGAGATGTGATTTTAAATCAGAGTCTTGCTTTTCTGGTGTATTGGGCTATCCAGTGCTTGCTGTGTTGGGAGAACTGGGCTCTGATGAGGCCAAGCAGACTTGGTTTGTGTCATTTATGTTTTTGCCCTTGTCTCTTGCTATCTGGTTATCTCTGGTGTTAGGAGATGATCACGCACTACTTGCCCAACTCCCAACTGGGAATAATTGAACGGTCAATATCCCATCCCGAGGGATTCCGTTATTTGTGGGTGTGAGGGGGACTGCAAACCTGGAAGAAAATGGGAGGAAGGGAAGGAGAAGCAGAGACCAAGAAGGGTGCCTATCAAGGTCTCCATTTATTAGGCTGAGGTGCCTTGTTTTAAAGCATACATCGCGGGGGAATAGGGAGGGGTCGAGGGGGAATTTTACAAAGAACAAAGAAGCGGGCATCTGCTGATATGAGGGCCGAAGTCCGGCTCCAGGCTGCGGGTACTCTGCATCTTATCTCCGGAACATAGATCCTCCTTGACAGCCTTGGGGTGTCAGGCCAGGCTCAGGCATAACTCATGTTCTTGGATGGCATGGGAGTCAGAATGGATGGGGAAGAGGGAACTATAATTCAGCTTTTACAGCCTCAGGTGCCAGGAAGGGAATAGGGAGGAGGGAGTGATAACCAGCTCCTAGCACGAGGCCATTTGGCCTATCAGAGAGATTGTGAAGGGCTCGCTTTCCCACAGGATGGTCTCTAACAGGTCAACCCTCACCCTGACCTCACCCTAACTTGTTTCCTTAGGTGCTCACTTTGACTCATGCGCTCACCACATCCATCTTCAAGGGACTGACAAAGAATTTGCAGGTAATGCAGGTCCCCAACATTGGCTTTTTTTGTTGGTCACTGATAAATTATTCTCTCTTTGTACACATGATTATGTGATCAGATTGTAGTTTTCCTATAGGCCTTTTTCCTTTACTGCCTATAGTCAGGTGACTGCTGTATCACTGGGTGAATTGTCTGCTATCATTCATATTTTAATTTGCCAGCCGCAATGCCAGATACCCACATACATGTCTCCTTCAGCCTAGTAGGATGTCCTCCCTTCACAGGGAGGTCTTGGGAACTTAAACTTTATTTGACCCCTACTAAAAATGGAAGTCTTATTCCAAATTGTGGAGAGCTCTTGGTGCTGCTTCAAGGATATTGGCAAGAATTTGACATTGGGCTAGGACAAGAAATTAGGCTCAAGATGTTGATCATCTTGATACGTCCATGAATACCATGGGACTTTGATTATTGTCTCATTTGTTCTTCACTATCTTTTTTATGCCTTAGAACTGATTGCTGGGCGTGGTGGAGCACGGCTTTAATCCCAGCACTCGGGACACAGAGGCAGGCAGATTTCTGAGTTTGAGGCCAGCCTGGTCTACAAAGTGAGTTCCAGGACAGCCTGGGCTATACAGAGAAACCCAGTCTCAAAAAAACAAACAAAAAAAACAAAAAAACAAAAACAAACAAACAACAACAACAACAAAAAGAACGGATCATATTCTTTGTCTGTACCTAGAAGGATATACAAGTAGATGTTAAAAAAAATGAGCCTGCATCAGCCTCAACACTGGCTGGAGTCATGTTATAGTATTGTCTAATTTTTTTCTTCTTTTTGATCCTCATTCCATCCATTGAGACCCTGTTGACTGACTGAGCTGGCTTGGTCACCATTTCGATTCTCATATTGGTGCAGGTGTCTCTCTTATTTTGGGGTCCATCCCAGGGGCAAAATCATAAAAGATTTTACATAGATGCAGGAAGTGCTACCAGGTGGTTTGGTTCAGGTCCAGTGTTATTGTGGCTAACTATATAAATCAATTCTAACTGACTTCTGCAATGATTGGTTTCTCAAAACACCAAAACTGAATATAACAGAATCTACATTCAAACAGAGCATGAGAAAGCTTCCTAGTAACAGCAAATAAGAAAATTTGTACAATATGTAATGGCACAAGTTTCCAGGCTACAATTTCCAAACTATTTCCAGGTAATAGTTACTTGGCCTTAACAATGTGCCTAGACCTTAGCTGGATGGTTTATTTACTGTGTCAGGGTAACGTGCCTAGCATTCATGTCTCAACTTGTCAATCAGGATATCCATTAACCATGTGCCTGTCTCTCTCTGCCAAGCAGTATGTCAGTTACCCAGGGAGGTCTTAGGAAGTTAACTCGTATTTGACCTCCACTCAAAAAGCCTGCAATTTGCTTCCGTCTTATGACGGTACATAATGCACCATTTATACCACTCAGACCTGTGAAACCCCTAACCATTTCCCTTGTATCACTTATTCTTTCCTTGAGCACCTTTCTTTCTGCTTTTAATTTCAGGCCCATCCACAGATTCCTTTCTCCATCAAGACCAAGGATCTGGTTATACACAAGTGGATGTTCGTGGAAGACTAAAGGGGGCATGGGGTCTCAGGCTTTGGATTCCACTGAATAGATAGCCTTGAAGAATTGGACAGTGCTCAGCTAGATGCTCCTTTGGCCAGGTCTGCTTTTCTGTGCTTTAACCTCTAACCTCTAACCTCTTACGTCTAACCTCGGCCCTAATTCTTCCTCACAGTGTACTCAAGATGGCTTTGGGGTTGCAACTTACTCATCTATTAAATCTACTTTCAACGTGTGTGTGTGTTTGTGTGTATGAGTTGTGTGTGTGTGTGTGTGTGTGTGTGTGTGTGTGTGTGTGTGTGTGTGTTTCCAAAGAGTATAAAATAGGTGGGGGAAAATAATAGTAAGGCTGAGGTATGAATAAAACTCCAAAGAGCCTGATTTTAATACCAGTGCTGGGCTAAGACTTCTAGAGTCTGACCCAGATCATTGTATTTTATCCATATTTAATTAGGCACAGCACACACTTGGAAAAAGTGTTCAGATGATGATCAACTCAGCTCCATGAGTACAGTAAAGCTTAAGACATGTTTATATTGAAGATCTTTACATATAGCTTCATCCATAAGATGGTTTCTTGTTGACTTAGAAGCAATGCTCAAGATAATGATCTAGGAAGAACAACTGGTTTGAGGTGAATGTAATGACTACTGGTGTCAGGGTTGTCCTGGTCCAAAGATTAGATAGTGACTTAGGCTGTTGTAAAATAAAGGATATCTCTGAAAGGATGAATTTTATAACCTAGAAGCAATGGTCAAGGTTTTAAAGGGAACTGGTCTGGGGAAGTTAAAAAATAAATACTTGAAGATGCAGGCTAAGCCTGGCTCATCAGACAGGAAAAGATCACCAGGTAGTGATCTACACTGAACTATATCCAGTCATTATATTTCAGAGGAAGTAAGCCAAAAGCCCCTGCAGGAAACAGCTTCCACCTTTGGTCTAACAGAATCTGACAGGGTAAGCCCTACCCACCATTGATTGCTCATCTCCTGGGCTTCCCCACCACAAGCAAGTGCTCCTTGGAAGTGCCCTGTGCTGATGTGTGGCTTGATGATGCTTCTTCACACGCATAAGGCCCTGGATTCTATCTCCACCAATGGGGGTGTGAAGGGAGATGGTTACATAAAGAAGGCACAGTGCAACCATTGCTCACCAGGCAGAGAACAGAAGTCTAAACCAGCCACAACACAAACTGTGGGTTCAGCAAGAGAATTTGCCTCTGCAGATGAAGCACAGTGCTCTTTATGTCCCTCTCTCTTTCCCCAGTATCAGCCCTTTCGGTAGCCCACCAAATCCAAGAGGTCCCCCACTCTGAGCTGGGTAACATGAACTAGTTAGTATGACAGGCTGAAAGGGCAGAGATGTGAACTGGCAGGAAGGACTCAGTGGACTCAGTGTAACATAGGCAAACAGGAGATCTTGGCTCGGAGAATGAAGGGTTTATTGGACTCAAAAGGGGGACATTGACCGGCACATATGGGAACCCTGCAGGACCCCAGATACTTATGTATGGATGGTGATGGCATAACACCTTGGAATACTGGCTCATGCCTGTGCTGGCCACATCCTCCAGGGCCAGGAATTGCAAGCCACAACAAAATAACATTCCAGGAAGTACAGATCTGAAAGCCTTAGAGAGGAGTGGGGCACCTACCCAGCAAGGGCTATAAAGGCAAAACATGGTATTTCACACACTACTCCCACCTTGGAGCTTCTATAACTCATAATTCATCACTAGAGGACTCCAGGAAAGAGTGGTTGCACATGAGGATAAAAGGACAAGGGTGGGGGTCATTGGGAGGACCATCACAGCAAGGTCTGCAGGAGGACTGAGCTCAGGGTGAACAGTAGCACCTCTGTCCATGGTCCAGGTCCATGGTCCAGTGGGAACTGCTGCATTGCAGAAGTCTTCCTTGCAGCAGTAAATCTTCAGCTTGAGCTTAGGATCCAGGATCAGCTTATTTTCAAGATCAGCAGGGCAGTAAGAAAGGCACTGACGGCTCTTTACTTTCTTTCTGTGAGAGTCTGCAAGATATCTGAGTGACTCACTTCTTTTTTTTTATCAGTTATTTACTTTATTTATTTTTTATTAGATATTTTCTTCATTTACTATTCAAATTCTATCGCAAAACTTTCTTATACCCTGCCCCCACCATGCTTTCCAACACACCCACTCCTGCTTCCTGGCCCTGGTATAACCCTCTACTGGGGCATATAAAGTTTGCAAGACTAAGGGGCCTCTCTTCCCAATAATGGCCCACTAGGCCATCTTCTGCTACATAAGCAACTAGAGACAGGAGCTCAGGGGGTACTGGTTAGTTCCTCCTATAGGGTTAAAGACCGCTTCAGCTCCTTGGGTACTTTCTCTAGCTCCTCCATTGGAGGGCATGTGTTCCATCCAATAGATGACTCTGAGCCTCCACTTCTGTATTTGCCAGGCACTGGCATAGCCTCACTAGAGTACGCTATATCAGGGTCCTGTCGGCAAAATCTTGCTGGCATATGCAATTGTGTGACTCACTTCTTATGCAGGAACAAAAGAGCATCCCAGTATCTAGGCCACATGCCACCAGGTCTGGATGACCCAGACTTGTCTCTAAGGCATGTTGAAGCCAGACATAGTAGCTCAGATTTGTCATCCCAGAACTTGGAAGACTGAGGCAGGAGAATTTTTATGAGTTCAATTCCAAACTGCTCTTCTAAGATATACTGGGGCTAGAGTGAGAACCTGTCTCAAATAACAAATGAATCAAAATCAAAACCATGGGCTGGTAAGGAGGCTTGATGTTTAAAGGGCTTGTGTGCACAAGGATGAGCCCCCAGTTCCCATCAGTAGAGTCCATCAAAACATGGCCAGGCATGGTGGCTTACTTGTATCACTATGCTCAGGACACAAAGATGAAGATCCCCAAGTAAACTCACAGGCTAGAGCAGCTTAACATGCAACCCTCGTGTTCAGTGTGAGACTCTTCCCCAGTAAATAAAATATCATCACAGAAGTTACCCATCAACTCCTGGGTCCCAAACACTTGTACCTCTCCTGTACATGCATCCACACATGTGTCCACAGGTGCCCTTACATACAATGTGCTGGGGAAGCAGCTCAGTCAGTGAAGTGCTGGCCACATGGAAGCCTAAGGACCCAAGTTCAATCCGCAGCAACCACGTAAAGAGCCAGCCAAGCATGGGAGTGCTGGTTATGATCTCTATGCTGGGGCAGGGAATCAGGAGGTCCTGGAACTCTCTGCTACCTCCCTCCTGTCCACCCCTAGCATTCTTGACAAATTCTAGGTCCCAGTGAAAGATATTGTCTCTAAAAACATTATGGTTCAGACTGGAGACACAGCTCAGCAGTTAAAAGCGCTTGTTGTTCCTACAGAAGCCCAGGGTTTTGTCCCCAGACCCCACTGGGTGGTTTGCACCCATCCCTAATTCCAGTTACAGGAGAACCAAAACTCATTTGCTTAAAACAAGTAGACAGTGCCTGGTAAATGATACTTAAGGGTGTCCTCCTAGCTTTGCATACATTACATTACATAATTCATACATGTGGACCCATATTTATAGACACACACAGACACAAAGACACAGCACATGTAAGATCACACAGTGCACAGCAAGAAGGGCAATCAGCCTCTTAGACTCTTGCAGTTCCCCAGGCAGTTATAGCTAGGAGACCTGCTCCAGGAGGCAGGCAGGCTGTGGTCAGGAACAGGAAACTGGATAGCAGGGCGGGGTTGCTCCTGTCTTGTCTAGCTGGAGGATATGCCTGGAAACCGGCACTGCGATGGATCTGATATGTCCTAAGTTCTTGTTTTATCAACATTCCTAAGTCATTCCTTCAGCCTAAGCTCCAGATTCCTTCATTATATGCAAAGGCTCATTAGATGCTTCCAGCTCTCCTGGTCTGTCAGTGAGCCAGTGAGACCCTAGACATAAAGTACAGGCAGGAGCATCACATGACTGCACTGGTGACAGAGCAGGATGATGAACACCATGCATGCCAATGGGCAGCCCTGCTTTATGATCCACATCTCAGCACATCCCTGGACCCCGACAGCCACCACTTTGCAGGAGTCCCACTCCAGCCCCAGCAGCGCTCTACTTGGAGGGAGGAGAACCATGGTCCATAACAAGTGCCCAGACATGATATTTTCTCCACCCTCAGCCCTCTCTATATAGGCCACAAAGAACTTACCCACAATAATTTCTGCCTCCTGAGTAACACAGAATCCATCAGGGAAGGGGCAGGTTGTGGTATTGCAGGAAGACTCTGGTGGGTCAGCTGGGCAATGGTAGCACTCCAGCCCCTGAGCTGAGAGAGAAGCCAATGCATGAGGGATAGAGCATGCCATTCCTAGCCCAGACCCCTCCTCTAGAGTGTGTTTACTTAAGTCACCTCCATCAAAAGTATAAGTGAACCAAGAGTCACCATTGTTCAATTATGCTCGGTACTGCTGTCTCAGCTACCCAGGCCCACAAGAGGGGCCTGCACCCAAAGGGGTATTAGAGAGGCAGTCACCATATTGGGAACACATAGACACCAAATGTCTGCTGAAGCTGTGAGTGGGTGTATAAGTAGGTAGTGGGGCCACAAGATGGGGAGGACTTTTCTGACCTGCCCAACCCTACACCTGCAGAGCTGAGCCCTGGGTACTGGAGCATGACAGAGCACTGAACTTTCCAGAGTCCAGCTCAAACTGAGGCTCACCGTGAGACCTCCTGTAACTCAGATGTAACTAGAAGTCTAGGGGTGTCTGAGATCTCAGACCTCTTAGAGTAGAAAAGTTCTAGCATTGGGGCCTCATGTGGCATGGGCTGGGCATAAGAAAAAGTCAAATGCCAAGAGTTAAGGATTCCAAACAACTTGACTTGGCAGCCGGGTCAAGAAAAGTAGCCTCTGCCAGTTTGCATGCACACAGGCCAGTGTCCTGACTGGGAGGCCAGGGCAGCAGGGTAGAGTCTCAAAACAGGCTGCTCTGGTAGCCATGGTTTGTAGCACAGGTAGTGAGGTCCACGAGGTAGTGAGGTCTCAGTCCTTCTGGTTTGTGGTGGTGGTTGCAAGGCTGTCACTTGCAGGTTTACAGACCCAGTAAAGCACCCCAGGGCAGGGAACTTCACCCAGGAAGCCAATCCCCAATCCCCTGACCCCAGCACACCTTGTGCACCGGGCACACAGTGGAGGTGCAGGTGTACCCACAACCCTGAGGCCCTTTTCCATCTCTACTGTACCCTCCTGCCTCTCTCTCATCTTCCATCTCACCTCTTTCTGCACACAGTAGGGCCACAAGAAGGATGAGCACACAGGACCTTGTAGCGTGAGAACTGTCCATCCTTGGAGAAAGGGTACACAGATGAAACCTTGGAAGTCGGAGCCAGTTAATAAATCGCCAATCACATCCCTGGGCTCTCACAGAGCTCAGGCATCCAATCCTCCCTCCCTCCAACCCTCTACACAGCTTTCCCTGAGGAATACATGTCTGCCTACTTCTCTCATCCACCACCCACCCAGCTTTTCCTTCTTAATCCCACTCCCACCACAGCCCTATCCTGAGGGCTCTTCCCTTTGTCACCTAGCAGCTCCCTCCTCACACCAGTCCTTACTTCCTCTCAGACCAGGTTGCAGGCACAGTGGTAAGGTCTGTCAGAAGTGGACTGAAATAAATACTTTCTTTTAGCTCCTCCTATCTGGCATCCTAAGGTGGGGAGGGGGGTCAGTTCTTACTTCCTTCAGGCCAACATATTTATTGTGTAAGACTTAGCTAGATTTGTATAGCAGCTGGGGAGGGATGACCCTGCAGTTGGAAATGGACCATGGTACTGGAGGACTAACGAGGGCACAGGGGCAGGCAAGGCAGCAAAGAGAAGGAAGCCAGAGCCTCAGAGACCATCAGGCAAATTCTCGTGATGGAAGCCATAGGGCTGAACATAGAGTCTCGGTCTTTGTGTCATCTCTGGTTGGATCCGCATGTACATCCAACTCTGGTGTCAATGTTCTGGTTTATGCAGGATGATCGATCGAAGAAAGAGAGACTCTGTAGGGTGAAGTCAGAATTCTCAAGGAACAGTGCAGCATCAACCTTTCCAGGACTGAAAATCAAACCCAAAGACTGCTTCAAATCCTCGGGGTCAACCCTCCGGAATTCATGCAATCCACAATGGTTCTGTTTAAATTGTTACTCTCCTGAGCCTCTCCCCTAGCACCATTAAAAATGCCCTGCCTTGTTACCCTATAATCTATTACGCAAGCAGACCATGTTCGCCACAAACATCACATAACCCAGCACAGTGGTAGGAGGAAGAGAGCAAAGAAGAAACAGTGTCTGTCTAATTTCTTCATGTGTAGCCCTAGATATTGGCTCATGCATGAACAAGTGTATGTGAAGCAAAGAGCAGCAGACAGCAAGCCTCTGCAAACAAACATAGGGCATCTATGACAATCCCTCCCAATTTTAACATTCAGTGAGTTTATGGAGCAGTTTTCCAGAGGATGGGTGAGGACACTTACAAGCTATGCATAATTTCTGTGCAGCTAAGTCACCACCAAGTCTCAACCCATCATGGAATCAGTGTCAAGCCCCTCCTTCAGTTAATCTTCTGTTTCCTCTATATTCTAGCATATTGTGAGACCACTTGTGGTTGGAGAAGGCAGGAGGGTTAATGGCTGGAGCCCCAGGTGACAGTCCTCCCTTCTGAGTATAGAGAGTTCTGCCCATTATCACAGACCTGTTGCTGTTTTGCTCTTCTGACTACATTGCCAGGGTTCCTGGGTCAACATTATCCCTACTCCAGGATGTCAATTGGCCCATCATCTTTTTGGAGGAAAAGGCCATATAACCACAGGGCAGAGCACTGTTTCTCTAAAAGGCTTAAACTAGGGGTTCTCAAGAGTTCTCCAGTTTCTGCCCAGCACCACTATTGGGGAGCTAGCTTCCCTTAGAGGTGGACTCCTGCCCAAATTACTGACAGACCACTTAAATTAACCGTTAAGGAAGAGGGATACAGTGTACTTGTATAATCTTAAGAGTTAGAGATACCAGATGTTGCCAGGCTTGTGCTAGAGAGGCCAGGCCATCTGCAGAGAGGGCTTTATGCAAGACTAGAACACACCTAGCCCTCTCTCCTGTCTTCCAAGTTAGCCAGAAGCCTGACTACTGTCACACAGAATAGGTGCAACCTTAGCCAAGCCTATTCCCCTTCTCAGAGAATGAATGACCTCTGTTAAGAATATAAGGTCACTTCAAAGAAGATCTAATTCCAGTTCTGCACACACTATACCACAAAATAGAAGTAGAAGGTAATCTACCCAACTCATTCTATGAAGCCACAATTACTCTGATACCTAAACCACAGAAAGATCCAACAAAATAGAGAACTTCAGACCAGTTTCCCTTATGAATATTGATGCAAAAATACTCAATAAAATTCTCGCTAACCGAATCCAAGAACACATTAAAACAATCATCCATCCTGACCAAGTAGGTTTTATTCCAGGGATGCAGGGATGGTTTAATATACGGAAATCCATCAACGTAACCCATTATATAAACAAAATCAAAGACAAAAACCACATGATCATCTCCTTAGATGCAGAGAAAACATTCGACAAAATCCAACACCCATTCATGATAAAAGTCTTGGAAAGATCAGGAATTCAAGATCCATACCTAAACATGATAAAAGAAATCTACAGCAAACCAGTAGCCAACATCAAAGTAAATGGTGAGAAGTTGGAAGCAATCCTACTAGAATCAGGGACTAGACAGGTTGCCCACTTTCTCCCTACCTATTAAAAATTGTACTTGAAGTCCTAGCCAGAGCAATTCAACAATAAAAGGAGATCAAGGAGATACAAATTGGAAAGGAAGAAGTCAAAATATCACTTTTTGCAGATGATATGATAGTATATATAAGTGACCCTAAAAATTCCACCAGAGAACTCCTAAACCTGATAAACAGCCTCAGTGAAGTAGCTGGATATAAAATTAACTCAAACAAGTCAATGGCCTTTCTCTACACAAAGAATAAACAGGCTGAGAAAGAAATGAGGGAAACAACACCCTTCTCAATAGTAACAAATAATATAAAATACCTTGGCGTGACTCTAACTAAGGAAGCAAAAGATCTGTATGATAAGAAATTCAAGTCTCTAAAGAAAGAAATTAAAGAAGATCTCAGAAGATGGAAAGATCTCCAATGCTCATGGATTGGCAGGATCAACATTGTAAAAATGGCTATCTTGCCAAAAGCAATCTACAGATTCAATGCAATCCCCATCAAAATCCAACTCAATTCTTCAACGAAGTAGAAAAAGCAATCTGCAAATTCATCTGGAATAACAAAAAACCTAGGATAGCAAAAACTCTTCTCAAGGATAAAAGAACCTCTGGTGGAATCACCGTGCCTGACCTAAAGCTGTACTACAGAGCAATTGTGATAAAAACTGCATGGTACTGGTATAGCGACAGACAAGTAGACCAATGGAATAGAATTGAAGACCCAGAAATGAACCCACACACCTATGGTCACTTGATCTTTGACAAGGGAGCTAAAACCATCCAGTGGAAAAAAGACAGCATTTTCAACAAATGGTGCTGGCACAACTGGTGGTTATCATGTAGAAGAATGCAAATTGATCCATTCCTATCTCCTTGTAGTAAGGTCAAATCTAAGTGGATCAAGGAACTCCACATAAAACCAGAGACACTGAAACCTATAGAGGAGAAAGTGGGGAATAGCCTCGAAGATATGGGCACAGGGGAAAAATTCCTGAATAGAACAGCAATGGCTTGTGCTGTAAGATCAAGAATTGACAAATGGGACCTCATAAAACAGCAAAGCTTCTGTAAGGCAAAAGACACCATCAATAAGACAAAAAGGCCACCAACAGATTGGGAAAGGATCTTTACCTATCCTAAATCAGATAAGGGACTAATATCCTATATATATAAAGAACTCAAGAAGGTGGACTCCAGAAAATCAAATAACCCCATTAAAAAATGGGACTCAGAGCTAAACAAAGAATTCTCACCTGAGGAATACCGAATGGCAGAGAAGCACCTGAAAAAATGTTCAGCATCATTAATCATCAGGGAAATGCAAATCAAAACAACCCTGAGATTCCATCTCACACCAGTCAGAATGGCTAAGATCAAAAATTCAGGTGACAGCAGAAGCTGGCGAGGATGTGGAGAAAGAGGAACAGTCCTCCATTGTTAGTGGGATTGCAAGCTTGTATAACCACTCTGGAAATCAGTCTGGCGGTTCCTCAGAAAATTGGACATAGTACTACCGGAGGATCCAGCAATACCTCTCCTGGGCATATATCCAAAAGATGTTCCAACTGGTAAAAAGGACACATGCTCCACTATGTTCATAGCAGCCTTACTTATAATAGCCAGAAGCTGGAAAGAACCCAGATGCCCCTCAACAGAGGAATGGATACAAAAAATGTGGTACATATACACAATGGAGTACTACTCAGCTATTAAAAAGAATGAATTTATGAAATTCCTAGGCAAATGGTTGGACCTGGAGGGCATCATCCTGAGTGAGGTTACCCAATCACAAAAGAACTCAAATTATATGTACTCACTGATAAGTGGATATTATCCCAGAAAGTTAGAATACCCAAGATACAAGATACAATTTGGGAAACACATGAAACTGAAGAAGAACGAAGACCAAAGTGTGGACACTTTCCCCTTCTTAGAATTGGGAACAAAACACCCATGGAAGGAGTTACAGAGACAAAGTTTGGAGCTGTGACAAAAGGATCAACCATCTAGAGACTGCCATATCCAGGGATCCATCCCATAATCAGCCTCCAAATGCAGACACCATTGCATACACTAGCAAGATTTTGCTGAAAGGACCCTGATATAGCTGTCTCTTGTGAGACTATGCTGGGACCTAGCAAACACATAAGTGGATGCTCACAGACAGCTATTGGATGGATCACAGGGCAACCAATGGAGGAGCTAGAGAAAGTACCCAAGGAGCCAAAGGGATCTGCAACCCTATAGGTGGAACAACATTATGAACTAACCAGTACCCCGGAGCTCTTGTCTCTAGCTGCATATGTATCAAAAGATGGCCTAGCCGGCCATCAGTGGAAAGAGAGGCCCATTGGTCATGCAAACTTTATATGCCTCAGTACAGGGGAACGCCAGGGCCAAAAAGTGGGAGAAAGTGGGTAGGGAGTGTGGGGGTGGGGTATGGGGGACTTTTTGGATAGCATTGGAAATGTAAATGAGGAAAATACCTAATAAAAAATTAAACAATTAAAAAACAAAGAATATAAGGTCACATATTCCTCCCTCACCCCCTTGAGTCATACAGCAAAGGTTTCATGTTAACCAAGTGTACTTCCTCCCAATGCCACTTGCCCCTCTTCCATGGGCTGTGGTCTCAGGATGCAGAGCAGCTGGGAGCAGGGTGTTGCAGGGATGGTGGGTATAAATAATTCAGAAGACTCTTTAAAAAGGACATCCCCATTATTGAAGTAGAAGGGCCAGATTATATAGCTTGAGTCAGGGCCTGGGGAGGAAAGGGATAGTTTAGGAGGTGCCACATTGTGTCAGGAGGCTTCCATGTGTATCAGGCAGGTTATCAGACTGCCAATCACATGATTTCTAAGAAGACAGTTCTCTGGTGGGGAAACAGAAACCTAACTGGCTTTATCATGACTTGGCTTTTGTCTCTGTGGAGTTGAGTAGGTCCAAGCCTGATTTGGGTCGTGAACATTCCCAATCTTGCAGTGCTCTAGGAGAGCTGTCCAGAGGTATGGGCCTTGTTAGCACTTCTTCTAGGCCCCACCCCCAGATACCTTACAACTGCCTGTTATGCTTGATTCACTATTAGGGGCTGCTTGCCCCCTTCTCATTCTCTTTCTTGTTCTCTTCCTCTCTTCCTCCTCTGACCCTTCTCACCCCATTCTACTCCCCCCTCTCCATGTGCTCATAGCTGACCTATACTCCTCTCTTCTCATCTCTTCTCGTCTTTTCTCTTCTCTTCTCTTCTCTTCTCTTCTCTTCTCTTCTCTTCTCCCTCCCTCTCTCCCTCCCCCTCTCTCTTCCTCTTCCTCTCTCTCTCTCTCTCTCTCTCTCTCTCTCTCTCTCTCTCTCTCTCTCTCTCTTTCTCTGTCTCTACACCCTCAATCCACCTCCCCACGCCCTAAATAAACTTTATTCTGTAGTATACAGTCCTGTGGATGGTACCTCAGGGGAAGGGATGCCTCAGCATGGGCCTGCAGAGAGGCAGACCCTTCCTCCACACCATACCAAGCTTCCACCAAACATATCCCTGGTTTTCTGTTTCTTTATATAAAACATAACAGTCACTACCCAGTTCTCATATGTACCCAAGAAAAATCAAACTTGTTTCAAATTTGGCTCCAAATTGTGGTAGTGATCTTCTTCTCCCCAAGTTACCTGACAGTGTGTATCAGTCTGAGGTTCAGCAGCCACGGGGAAGCATCTTCGCAGGAGCCTTTTATGTGAATAATGTGTTGGTGCTTGGTGCTGGGTCCTGGCCAGTCACAAGCACTAGATCCTTCCCTTCACAGCCTCATGGCCATTTTCATATACTCTTTATCTTGTTATTTATGTGAGTTAGAGCTTTACAAATGTCAGTCCATTTTAGTTCTGAAAACACTTGCTCTGTATCTCTATCTACCTGTGTGATCAGGCAAGACAGTGCTGAGGTCCCTCCATCTTATACCTTCAGTAAGGCCATTTTCAGGTTTAACGAGAATCTAAACTCCTTAATGGAGAATAGATTGAAGACTACCTTACTTCTAGGAACCAGAGGTCAGGGTGTGCTTGGTCACTTATCCTAGCCTTTAGTAAAACTGCTGGTTTGTGTGAAACAACCTCCTCAACCCCTCTTACCCTCACCACGACCTCCCCACTGGCTAATGGAGCTTGGTATCTTCTGTTAAAATCTCTTGCTTCAAAATGCTTACTTCTTCTATTCCTCTTGCCTGAGATGCCAGGATGTGATTTTAGACTTTAAAAACTCTATATTCTAGACACTGTCACAGGTAGATACCCAACACTTGGGTGTGGTCCCAGATGTCTGGAATAAACACCTTCAATTTGGCTTTATACTCAGTGGGAATGTGTGACTGGCCATGTCTGGTGAGCTTCCAGTAATACCTGATATAGAGATCTTTAAAACTATAGAATCTTTGGACCTCTTGACACAAAAATTCAGCTCTCACCTCAAAGAGGATAAAAGAGAGTTCATTTGAAGCCAAATATGAATGAGGCTAGTCTGGGGAAAGCCTTAGATTAAATTTGATAAGTTATTTCTCTGACAGTGAAATGAGCAAATTTATGACAGATACTGCAAAACATTATATGTAAATGTGTGTGTGTATATGTGTGTGTGTGTGTGTGTGTGTGTGTGTGTGTGTGTGTGTGTGCTGGTTTATTGGAAAGGTACTCTCAGGCAGGTTCACTGGCCCCAAGAACCAAGGCCAGAGAAATTGCTGAGGGGAGGAAGAGAGAGAGAAAGAGAAAGAGAAATTTGAAACAAGAGGATAGTGAGATCATGAGCAAGAAGAAGAGTAGGAGAGAGAGGAGGGGGGAGAGAGACCCATCTGCATTATATAGAGAAGAGCCTTGGTGAAGGGCAACCCAGCCTCTGGGCTGGACAGTTCAGGGTTGGGGACAGGGTATGCCAGGTATGGGCTGAGGGATGCTAGGAGAACCAAGAGGCCAGGTCTACTTTGGCTTGTAAAATATGCACATCAGTCCCTAGTATCCACAGTCTGAAACCAAACAAGCCCAAGTTCCATGTATCAATATACATGGAATTTTTATAATAACAATTTTAAAAAAGTCCTCAATTGAGGTACTTTTCAAGCACACTAGTGAAAACATCAGGTAAAGGGGTTACAGCGAATTCAGGACACCTCTGCTATAGGCTCCAGGTGGCATCTGATGACTCATGGGCTTCTGGTTGGAGGAAGCTAGGGTTTTATTAATGCATTCCTAAAGATTATGTTAGTCACAGGATGTTACATCAGAAAAGAAGTGGCCAAGAAATGGCCATTTAGCTTGGTAAAGAAACCCTAAGATAAATTACAATAATCCTGAACCTGCAACATTGTAACTACTACACAGTCTCAGACGTGCTGTTCTATTACCAGCTTTGGAGATGATGCAGTGCACGGTGAGGCTCCTTTGCTGCAACTTTCCTTTGAAGTCCCCACCTCCATTTCCTGGTAAACATCTGGATTGCCACTACTTAAGGCCCAGTGCAAAGAATATAATACCCCTGGCCTTGGGAAGAGACAGGACATTCTAGGTGCTCCAAATAGAACATTTATATCAATGTCCTCCCTTCTGCCTTTAAAGAGAGTTAGTTAAGTTGGGTCTGTCAATCACCTGGCCAAGAGACAGCCCCCTTGGGAAGGCAAATTCACCTAAAGTCAGGCTACAATGGGACATGGTTCTGTTATAAAAAGCAACAGAGTGCTGAGTGATCAGAACTTGGCATTCACCTTAGACTATGTGAAAGAAGCCAGGACCAGAAGGTGTGCACTGCTGGGCACTGTTTACACAAAGTATCCAGAATAGATGAATTTGTAAAGATGGAGGGAAGACTGTCAGGGGTTGGGGGAGGGGTCGAGGGTGTCTGCATAATAGGCATGAAATTGTCTGTGGAGGGATGGTGACACTACCTGTGGAGGGACAGAAAGGCAGGCTTACAGAGAGCACAGACGCGCTGGGCTTTTTACCTGGGCACAGGGATTATGGCCATGCGTCCTCCTGTTTGAACAGTAAGTGCTCTTCCTCAGGAGCCACTTCCCCAGCCCAGGCTGGGCTCACACTCATGTTCTTCCTGCTCGCCTGTCCCCAGCGCTGGGACTGCAGGTCAGCACAACCACAGCCGCTTAAGGCTTTTTTCCTAAGTCCGGGGTCTCTGTTATTGCTTGGATTCTGATGTAAGACACCATCACCAAGTCTAGGTCCATGGAGTTCTCCTGTTTTGTAACAACTGTAGTTTTGTAACTGAATGCAGTGGTTTTGCCCCAAAGAAACTGCTCATATATGCCTGGAAAAAGAGGAAATGAGAGTCCTGGAGCTCATCTTTCTAAACAAAGCTGGAGGGTAAGGGAGAGACTTAGACTTTGGAGGCTGAGCTCTATGTCAGGGCAGAAGGGGCCCAGCCTAAATCCCAAATTCAACTGCAGAGAGGAGCGCCCCTAGAGGCCGAATGTATCATGACAACCAGCGAGTTTAAGGTCTGGATGAGTGAAGACAGGAGCTTTGGGCTGGTTCTAAGTGGCTTTCTTTGAAGGGCATTATCTGAAACAAAGAAGCACAAAAACTGAAAATTAAACAACTTTCCTCCTTAAAAGCGGAAGAATTTGTCATTGAGTGACTGCTTAGCTCTTGAGATGAAGCTATGGATCTATTTGATGATTTTAATTATTTTATTTTACTAATTTTTTGGTGTGTTGTGTGAGGTAAGGATCACTCCATTCACAGTACTCAGCTATTCCAGAGTCAGCTGTGGAAACACTATTATTGTCGACACGGACAGACATGGCCCTACTGTTAATAATCACCCAGCATGTACATGGGTTTGTGTGGGCTTCTCGACTCTACTCATACCTGTCTGTATTACACTGGTTTTTGTTTTTGTTTTTGTTTTTGTTTTGTTTTGTTTTGTTTAGTTTGAGACAGAATTTCAAGTAACCCATGAACATTCTAAGACTTTGAGGATGCTCTTGAACTTCTGATCCTATCTCCCCTGGCTTTGGAGTCCTGGGATTATAGAATTGCACCAGAAAATTCTGTGACTCTTCCAATTTCATGTGAATTTCAGTAGGAACCACTCCTTGCCTTTTTCATCCCCTCCCTCTCCTCCCTTCCTTCCTTCCTTCCTTCCTTCCTTCCTTCCTTCCTTCCTTCCTTCCTTCCTTCCTGCCTTCCTGCCTTCCTGCCTTCCTGCCTTCCTGCCTTCCTGCCTTCCTGCCTTCCTGCCTGCCTGCCTGCCTCCCTCCCTCCCTCCCTCCCTCCCTCCCTCCCTCCCTCTCCTCCCTCTCCTCCCTCTCTCCTTCCCTTCCTTCTCTCCTGTCTCTCCACCCTCCACCTGACAATCTGAGTTTGAGCCTGGAATCCACACAGTAGAAGAAGAACTCCTTTAAGTTGCCTTGTGACCTGTACACATGCACTTGTTACACGCACATGTGCACATAAACATACACGATTAATAAATAGTAATTATTAATTAATTAAAATATTTCCTATTTTTAAGCCTCAAACACACTTCCATTTTTAGGCCTTCCTTCATTTATTTCACTTCATTGCTTTTAATATCCTAAGCTTGTGCCACTTTGTTTAAACATATGCCTAGGTGTTTGCTTCTTCTCTAGGTTATTGTAAAAAGAAGTGTTCTCTTCACTTCTTCTTGCTCTTCCTTGGTAGTCTATAAAAAACAAAAAATCCCTGGCTTTGTGTGTTGACCTCATATCCTGTATTTTGGCTGACTTTCTCCCTTAGCTCTTCCTATTATTACAGGACCTTACTGATGGAACATTCTGCTTTTCCAGGTAAATCCTTTAATAGAGGGTGTGGAGAGCAGGGCATGGAGAACACACCTATGATCCCAGTACTAAAGGACTTCAAGTTCAAGGCCAGACTGGCTTACAGAGGGTTGGAGGTAAGAGCCTGAGAGCCTTGTGGACAGAGGTAGTTCCTCTGCTTGGCCAGCAGGTGGCATCTTCTCCTCCAGTCTTCAGGTGGTTAGCTCTGCACATCTCCATGCCCTGATCTCCTCTATTCATAGATCAATTGAGTTGGGAATGATCTTCTTTAAATGCCTCATTTTATCTTAGTTAATAGCCCTGTGACAATCCAGGCTAGGTGCTAGGGCTCAGGGTTTCAACACATGTGGCTGCAAATTTTGAAGGTTGAAAAGCTGCTTTAAACTTTCTTCAGTTGTGTATTGTTGTTTGTACTGGTTTTTATATGCTTGGCCCAGGGAGTTGTACCGTTAGGAGGTATGGCCTTGTTACAGTAGATGTGTCACTGTGTACGTGGGGTTTAAGACCCTCTTATTAGCTCCCTGGAAGGCAGTCTTCTTCTAGGTGCCTTCAGAATAAGAGGTGGAACTCTAAACTTCTCTAACATCACATCTGTCTGGATGATGTCATGTTCCCACCTTGATGATACTGGACTGAACCCCTGTAATTAGTCAGGGTTCTCTAGCATCACAGAACTTATGGGTGGTCTCTATATAGTAAGGAAAGTTGTTAATGACTTACAGTTTGTAGTCTAACTCCCCAACAATGGTCAGTAGAACCTGTGAAAGAAAGTCCAAAGATCTAGCAATTATTCAGTGCCACAAGGCAAACAGACAAACGAGAAAATCTTCCTTCTTCCAATGTCCTTATGTTAGACTCCAGCAGAAGGTGTGGCCCAGATTAAAGGTATGTGCCACAATGCCTAGATCTGGGCCTTGCTTTGTCCCAGATGACCTTGAACTCAGAGACCTCCTTGCTTTAGTCTCCTGGGATTCATAGCCACTATGCCTCAAGATCTCCATGCCAAGATTCAGGTCAGAAACTTGCATGTCCCAGCGTCAAGATCAGGGTCATAGAAGAGCCTTCCAATTCAGGATGGTAGTGCATTCCAGATATCGTCAAGTTGACAACCAGGAATAGCCACTACAATCCATCCCTTCTCAACTTGACATAAAGAATGTCTCATGTCCACTTGAAACAATAAGAAGGTCATGAATATGCCTAACATGATACAACTATCCCCTCTATAATCCCAAATGCATTTTTAAATTTAAATGGGCCAATGTCCCTTAGGAACATTTTTTTGTATCTCAACTTAAATACCAATTGACTTCACAGAAATTGGAGAAAGACAAATGTGTTCTTAACAAAATAAAAGAGAAACATTCATATTACTTTATAATCCTCATTTTTGCCAATTGTTACATGGACTTAGCTGTTATTTATAACTACCTTCCTCTACAACCCATTCTGTATTTCCTCCACCCTCAGCAAGCATCTCAGCAGGCTTAGGCTCTTTTCCTGGAGGATTGACACATGCCTTCATTCCTGATGGGTCTGCATCCTTTGTCATCCTGCTTGGATTGGGCTGTTGTAGTTTTCCATTGACTTTAATCACAGGATATGATGGAACTAAGAGAAGCCCTAAGGGATCTCGTGCACTCCAGACATAATCCTGCTTACATCCATTGCTAGAGAGACAATCCAATTTCCCCATGGTAATCTGGATCTACTACTCCTCCTAACACTGTTATTCCTTTCTTAGCCTGTTGGTTTAATGGCATTAGAAGCCCAAAATGACCAGGGCGTCCATTTCAATGGCATGTTTATTGTGGTTTCTGGTAGGAGCACTCCCCTCTCTGGAAACAAAAATCTAGGCCAGCAGAACCTAGAATTGTGGGGTCAGGAAGCAAAAATTTTCCTAGAGCATCACTAGGAGAGATAGTGAGTTGAACTATTCCCTTCTCCACCCCTAGATTCCTACACCCATGGATCCTGGCTGTAGGAGAAGTGTATCATATGATGCTGATTCAAACCATATACTGCTTTCTGAAGAACTCTGCCCCAGCCCTCCATGGTGCTGCTACATAATTGATTAGACCAGTAGCTTACAGATGATGGGGAAAATAGTAAGACCATGGATTCCGTGATCAAACACCCACTGTCATACTTCTCTGTCTGTGAAATGAGTTCCTTGGTCAGAAGCAATACTGTGTTGAATACCATGATGGTGTATGAGCGTTCTGTGAGTCCACGGATCGTGGTCTTGTCAGAGGCATTATTTGTAGGAAAGGCAAATCCATATCCACAATAAGTATCTACCCCAGTAAGAGCAAAACATTGGCTTTTCCTGGAGGAAGTGGTCCGATGTAGTTAACCTGCCACCATGTTGCTGGCAGGTCACCTCAAGGAATAGTGCCATATCTGGGGCTCCATGTTGGTCTCTGCTGTTGGCAGATCTGGAAACTTCTGGCAGCAGAAGCTGTAGCCAGGTCAGCCTTGGTCAGTGGAAGTCCATGTTGTTGAGCCCAAGTACAACTTCCATCTCAGCCACCATGGGCACTTTGTTCATGTGCTCATCGAGCAATGACAGGGATGGCTGGAGAAAGAGCCTAACTGTCCACTTGATTATTGAACTCCACATCAGCTGAAGTCACCTTTTTGTGAGTATTTACATGGGAAACAAATATCTTCACATCTTTTGTCCATTTGGTGAGATCTATCCACATACTTCTTCCCCAAATGTCTTTCTCACCAATTTTCCAATGGTGATCTTTACAAACCCCTGATCATCCAGCCAATCCATTGGCTACAGCCCATGAGTCAGTGAACAATTGCACATCTATCCATTTCTTCTTCCAACCAACCTGTAATACCATGTGTACCTTCCAAAGTTCTGCCCACTGTGAAGATTTTCCTTCACCTGTATCTTTCAGGGTTGTTCTGGAATGGGGTTGTAATGCTGCAGCTGTCCACTTCAGGGTGGAGCCTGCATAACATGCAGAGCCATCAGTAAACCAGGTCCTAGTATTCACTTCCTCAGTCAGCAGATTGTAGGGAACACCCCATGAGGCTATAGGCACATGCTTGATAGCAGATGGCATTGTAACAGGGGTAGAAGAAACAATAGGCATTGGAGCAACTTCTTCATGTAATATGCTTGTGCCTTCAGGACCTGCTCGGGCCCAATCATGCACATGCCACTTTCATTTGATAATAGACTGCTACTGTGCATGTCTTACTTTATGACTTGGAGGGTCTGATAGCACCCAGCTCATGATGGGTAGTTCAGGTCTCATGGTAACTTGGTGTCCTATTGTCAAACATTCAGTTTCCCCTAAGGCCCAATACAGGCCAAGAGCTGTTTTTCAAAGGGAGAACAGTTGTCTGCAGATGATGGTAGAGCTTTGCTCCAAAATCCCAAAGGTCTCTTCTGTGATTCACCTACAGGGGCCTGCCAGAGGCTCCAAACAGCATTGCTATCTGCCACTGACACCTCAAGTACCATCCAGTGTGCTGGGTCATATGCTCCAAGTGGTAGAGAAGCCTGCACAGCAGCCTGGACCTGTTGGAGAGCCTTCTCCTGATCCAGGCCCCATACAAAGCTAGCAGCTTTCTGAGTCACATGATAAATGGGCTTGAGCAACACACCCAAGTGAGAGATGTCCTGTATCCAGAATCCAAATAGACCCATGAAATGTTGTGCTTCTTTCTTGGTGGTGCGAGGGGCCAGGTGCAATAAATCATCTTTCACCTTAGAAAGAACATCTCTGCATGTTCCACACCACTAGACTCCTGAAAATTTCACTGAGGTAGATGGCCCTTGAATTTTGGTTGGATTTATTTCCCATCCTCTGATATGCATATGTGTTACCAGTGAGTCCAAAGTGGTTGCTACTTCCTGCTCACTTGGGCCAATCAGCATAATGTCATCAATATAGTGTACCAATGCAATATTTTGTGGAGGACACAAAGGGTCATGATCCCTTCTAAATTATGACACAGGGCAGGAGAGTTACTATATCCTTGAGGCTAAACTATAAAGGTATAACTGCTGGTCTTGCCAACTGAAAGCAAATTGCTTCTCATGGTCCTTAGGGACAGGTCCTGTGAAGAAGGCATTTGCTAGATCAATAGATGTATACCAGGTACCAGGAGATGTGTTAATTTGCTCAAGTAATGAAACTACATCTGGTACAGCAGATGCAATTGTAGTTACTACCTGATTTTCTATAGTCAACTGCCATTCTCCATAATACACGTCTAATGCTCTGGCCAGATAGGAGAGTTAAACCGAGATGTGGTGGGAACATCTTTCAAGTCCTTGATAATGGCACTAATTTCTGCAATTCCTCCAGGAATACCATGCTCGTTTTGATCACTATTTTCTTTGGTAGAGGCAACTCTGAAGGCATCCATTTAGTCTTTCCAAACATAATAGCCCTTACTCCACAGGTCAGGGACCCAATGTGAGAATTCTGCCAATTTTTAAGTATATCTATTCCACTTATACTTTCTGGAACTGGGGAAATGGCCACAGGATGTGTTCTCGGAACTACTGGACCTACTGTGAGTCGGACATCAGTCAAAACTCCATTAATCATCTGTCTTTCATTACCCTCTACTTACAATGGAGGGCCACCCTATCCCTCTTTTTTTTCTTAGACAGGGTTTCCCTGTATAGCTCTGGCTGTCCTGAAACTCACTCTATAGATCAGATTGGCCTTAAACTCACAAAGATCTGCCTGTCTGTGCCTCCTGACTGCTGAGATTAAAAGTGTGTGCTACCTGACTAGCTGAAAGTTTTAGGAATAAACTCCAGACTCATTGCAAAGTTTATATAAGACAGTGGAGCAGTAAGGTCAATCACCAAAGAAAAAAACACAAAACAAACAAACAAGAAAACAGTCAAGTCATCCCATAATTCAGGGAGGTGACAAAAGGTGACCAAAACAAGTTATTGTCATGGGGTGGGGCCGATCAGGATCCAGGAAACAGAGCCAGACTTATTTTTTTTAAAGTCTTTCTTGTTTATTTATTTATTCATTTATTATATGTAAGTACACTGTAGCTGTCTTCAGATACACCAGAAGAGGGCATCCAATTTCATTACAGATGGTTGTGAGCCACCATGTGGTTGCTGGGATTTGAACTGAGGACCTCCAGAAGAGCAGTCAGTGCTCTTAACCACTGAGCCATCTCTCCAGCCCCCAGACTTATTTTTAACAATACACTGTAAACGTTTCCTGTCTCCAAAATGGAGTCAGGTGGTTTCTCATTTCCTCCTCCAATTATGTGGTCCTGTGAGACCCCGACTAAGCACTGGACGTTCTCCAAGCTTGTTTTCCCTGATCTCTAAAAATACAGCCAGAAAGAAGCTTTGTTCTCTATAGCCAGCAAAAAGCCTTTTGTTTCTGTGCCTTACAGCCAGAGATGAGATAATTGTAGGAAGACCTACAAGGACATAGAGATAGACACCAGAGAGGAGGCTGCAGCTCACTCCCCCCCCGCCCCCCCCCAGCCCCTCACCAGAAAGGAACTCTAGCCAACTCTCCTCCCAACTCCTCCCAATTCCTCAGCTAGCTGTTAAAAGCCCCCTACTGTCACCACTCAGGGTCGAACTCCCCTGTCCTGCATGGCAGAGGGACTTAACAACAGCCCTGCCCTGGCATGCCTGGGGGCTGTTCTGCTTTGTTCTCAGTCCCAGGCCAGGGCGTGGGCTCTTAAGTTACAATATTTCATCTTCCTTCAATATCAGGTGAGTGGTACTACTCAGGGATGTTATGGAACCTGTAGGCTATTCAGCCTGGAAACTGAGAGGTGTTCATAAGAAGTTGCTTAAAGATTTTTGTGTTTGGACTGGAGAGATGGCTCAGTGGTTAAGAATGCTGACTGCTCTTCTGAAGGTCCCGAGTTCAAATCTTAGCAACCAGATGGTGACTCACAACCATCTGTAATAAGATCTGATGCCCTCTTCTGGGGTGTCTGAAAACAGATACAGAGAATGTACAAGATGCTTTCATCAGAGACACTGTTTTTGGCCATTCAGGCCAACTCCCCTATAGCTGTAAAAATTGTGTACCTTACCTGTATGCTATATTGTTAGATAATTTTAAAAGTTAAGATCACCAATCTTGGCAAGTCTTTTCATATTCATTGTAATTCTTGTCAATTAACTAATTGTGTAAATCCTAATTTAGATAAGGAGTCTGCTGTTATGATTTTGTTAAAGAGACCTGCTTATGTTTTGCTGCCTATTAGAGTTAGGAAATGATCCTTGGTTTAAAAATCTGGGAATGCAAACTTTGAAAAGGTATCTACGCAGCCTTAGTTCAGCAGCTGCACACTGCTCATTTTGTTAATGATAAGAATAGGAATATGACCCCTCCAGCAGGTCCAGTTATTCGAGGGTCTCCAGGGGGTCTCCTAATAACCAAATTGGGGGGGGGGGGGTAGAGAAAGACGAGGGCCTTGTGCGAATAACGACATGGAAAACATTCTGGAATGCATCAGAGCCCCAAATGTATTAGCCAGGCCCGAGGTTTAAATGCACAAGAAAAAGGGGAAGTGCCTTTCAGCAGGAGGAATGGGGCAGAGGAAATGTACCTCAGCAGGAAGGATGGGGCAGCAGAAAGAGAGGAAGTACTTCTCAGCAGGAGGGATGGGGCAGCAGAAATTTTTCTTTTGGGGCGCTGACTTTCTCAGAGCAGTGCATCTGGTGGCCCGCTTTTGACCCCCTTTTCTTCTCGGGGGGAGAGGCCCAATTCAGAGATCAGGACAATAGCGTCGCCTTAATAGCTCCCAACAGGAATATTTTCATAGCTTTGTCAGAGCAACATATTATATAGATAAAAATATTGGAAGCAAAGATTAACACCCTAGAAGAAATAGTGCTGGCAATAGGGCAAGATATTGCAAATATTAAGACCAGGTTAATTACTAAATGCCATGCTTCTTTCCAATACATTTGTGTTACCCCCTTACCTTATAATACAACCATTAATTGGTAAAAGACTAAAGCTCATTTGCAGGGAGTATGGAGAGATACTGATATTTCTCATGACTTGGAACAGTTAAAGGCAGAAATTTCAGATATTAGTAAAAGTCATTTGGACACTTGGAACATTAATGAATTGGCTCCTGTACTTGGTATTTTAAATTTTAAGGATGGGCAACTGTTGGGAGACAACTCCTAGCAGAAAGAAGCTATCATCTCTGCAGCCATCTCAGGCTATTTACTTACAGGTTGGTACTTTTCCACTGTGTCGAGAGACTTGCTTTCCTAGCATGGTGTTTTTGCAAGCAGCCTATCACAACTGAACACACTCTGAAAACATCTTATTTTTCTCCTATACATCCTGGACTTGTGGTTAAGTATCTCCAGATGCACGTCCCAGTGTGTGCTTATATACCCATAGTTGCCTTCCAATAAACAAGACTTGAGACTTGATCATATAGCCTGTCTCATCTCCATTCTTCATGTCTCTTGCCCTTCCATCCCAATTCTCTCCCTTGCAGACTCCATTGACTAAACTGAGGACCAGGTTAGTCTTTTTCCTTTTGGAAAATTAGGGTATTGCCAGGGAAACAGAAGGTGTGGTCCAGAACTGATCAAAAGATTGGGGGTATCCCTAGAGGCTTCTTAGCCTGCTAATCATTTCTAATATTTAAAGAGGGGAGGGGGGATGACATAGCTAGAGGAACTGAGTAGAATTTTCCTTCAGGCAAGGGATTCCTTAATGCCAGCAGGCAGCACAGCAACAAGTTACAAGTTTTGGTCTTCTCAGACAAAGTGCCTTTGTAGTCTTAAGGGTTTTGTTTTGTTTTGGGGGTGGAGGGAATCCCAAGCCAAATAAAGGATGGCAGAGAATTGCCCATAAGACAAGCAACTCTCAGAGAGCACCACTCCAATGCCTCTCCATGTTTCTTTAGTGTCCCTTTCTGCATCCCACCCTTCGCAGTGGAATATTCTAACGCTACCTTGCATGGTTCCTCCTCAGACCCGGGTCACTCTTTTAACCAAAACTTACAGGAGACTCCCACTTATTGAGGGCCTTCATACCTCTGTGTTGCTGTTATAATTATTCTCCAGGTACAATTGACCACCTTTGCTGGACTTGTACTACAAAATAGAAAGGTTTGGTGTTAGCAGTCAGGCATCTTCACCGCCTGCCCCAGGGATCCGCCAACCTCCCCAGTCAACCTCTCATGTGAGATCTGCCACATGGTGTGACTTTATGATATCTATATCTTAGATCAGAACACTTCAGACCTTCTGACAGAGGAACTGGAGGGGAGGGGAGGGGAAGGAAGAGGAGGGGCAGGAACAGATCTTGGGTCACCCCTGGGGAGGGATGTTGTTTTTATGTAATGAATCAGGATTGGTTGCTGGAGGCCAAATCTTTTAAGGTCAAACTAGATTTTAGAGAACCTGATCTAAGGTTGAGCTCAAGTAAACTAACAGGCTGGTACCTAGCATTAGTTTCCAAGTTGTCCACAACAAAGCTCAAGCCTAGCTCCAGTCTCTAGGCTAATCTCCAACAAAACCTGCTTTTCCAGGTGACACCCTTAACAAGGCAAGTGTCTCCAAGTTATTCCCCCAACAGACCTGCACCCCCAGGTTACAAGCCCACCCCCCACCTAATGACCACCAATGCAGAGGGGAGGAGAAACTGAGTTTATGATATGACCCCCAGCACCAGCCAGTTATGTTAAAGGCCACAGTAGCTTTCCAATTCGATGCTTGCACATGTACTCCCTGCTTACTTTATAGCCTTGCCCCATAGATATTTGGGGCTCTGCCACCACCAAAACCATCCTGCATGACAGTGGTGAGATGGGGGTGGCCTGGGCTAGCTCTGAGAGAGTAAAGACTCTGTTGTGAGTTGCATCAGATCTGCTTCTGTCTGTTTTCTTGGGGGATCACTGACATTTCCCTGGTACGACAGTTGAACAAAATATTAAGGCCCTTCACGAACTCTGTGACAATTTGAGGTCCCAATATGCCTTCGATAATCATGCTTTCTGGTACTCCAACCCCCTCATTGCCTGGCTCTTGTCCTTGATGGGAAGCCATCGGAGCCCCCCTCTTTCTCACCCTATGTATTATAGAGTTTCTCAAAAAACAACGTACATATAAGTCACAAAAAAACACTTCCTGGTACAATGACAAGCTATTCCTAGAGACTAGTCTAACACTTATGACACAGCCTCATTCTTGTGTGTTCCCAAGACAGATGAGGGACAGTAGAGCATTGACTGTTGTGCTTAGAAAATGAAAAAAAGCCCGGAATGTGTTTGGTGGAGGCAGCTATGATGAGGGGGAAGGGGGTGCCACTGAGGCCCATGCTGAGGCATTCCTTTCCCCTGAGGTAACAGACATATGATGTGTAGAGTATAGAATAGTGTTTACTTAGGGCATGGGGAGGGGATTTGTGGTCCTTAGTGGAGATAGAGAAAGGTGGGGGGGGGGGATAGAGGCCATGTGGAGAGAGAGGGAAAAGAGAATGGGGAGAAAAGGAACACGGGGGAAGAAAGGAAAAAAAGCAAGAGAAGACAGTGAGGAGGGCCCAAGCAGCCCATTTTACAGTGAGTCAGGCATCCCGGGATGTTGCTAGGTAACTACAGGGCAGAGCCTAGAAGAAATGCTAATACTGCCTATACCCCTGGACAGCTCTCCTAGAGCACTGCAGGAGTGGGGATGTTCAGGACCCAAATCAGGCTTGGGCCTACTCAACTCCACAGAGACAAAAGCCAAGTCACGATAAAGCCAGTTAGGTTTCTGTTTCCCCACCAGAGAACTCTCTGCTTAAAAATCATGTGACTGGCAGTCTGATAACCTAACTGATACACTTGGAAGACCCCTGACCCAATGTGGCCCTTTCTAAATTACCCTTTTCCTCCCTGCCCCTGATTCAAGCTATATAATCTAGCCCCTTTATTTCAATAAAGGAGGTAACCTCCAACACAGTCTTTTGAATCATTTATGCCTACCATCCCTGCAACACCCTGCTCCCAGCTGCTCTGCATCCCAAGACCACAGCGCATGGGGGAGGGGCAAGTGGCATTGGGAGGAAGTACACTTAGTTAACATGAAACATTTGCTTCATGACTCTTGGTAGTGAGGAAAAAATATGTGACCCTGGCTAGTTAACACAGGTCATTCATTCTCTGAATAGGGGCATGGGCTTGGCTAAGGTTTGACCTATTGAGTGTGAGAATAGTCAGGCTTCAAGGTGAACTGGAAGGCAGGAGAGAGGGCTGGGTGTGTTTTTGTCTTGCATGAAGACTTCTCTGCAGAGGGCCTGGCTTCTCTAGCACAAGCCTGGAAACATCTGGTACCTCTAACTCTAAGATTACTCAAGTACACTGTAGCCCTCTCCCAGAAGAGTTAATGTGAGTGGTCTGTCAGTAGAATGGGCAGTAGTCCACCACTAAGGGAAGCTAGCTCCCCAACAATGGGGCTGGGTGGAAACTGGAGGACTCATGAGAATTCCTAGTTTAAGACTTTTAGAGAAACAGTGCACGGCACTGTGGTTATATGGCCTTTGCCTCCAAAGAGAAGGTGATGGCCCCGTTGTCATCCTGGAGTAGGGATAATGTTGGCCCAGGAGCCCTGGCAATAAATAGAGTCAGAAGAGCAAAACAGCAACAGGTCTGTGATAATGGGCAGAACTCTCTATACTCAGAAGGGAATACTGTCACCTGGGGTTCCAGCCATGACTCCCTCCTGTTTTCCTCCAAGCACAAGTGCTCTCAGAAGATACTAGAATATAGAGGATACAGAGGATTTACTGAAAGAGGGACTCCGTGTACTGCTTTTATGATGGGGTGAGATTTGGTGGTGACTAAGCTGCTCAGAATTTATGCATATTCCTGTAAGTGACCTCACCCATCCTCTGGGGAAAAAAAAGCCTCATAACCTCATTGGGTGGTGACATTGGCAGGGATTATCACTTGGATCTTTCCTTGCCGCTTTTTCTTTGTTTGCAGAGGCTTGCTGTCTCCTGCTCTTTCTTTCACATACACTTCTTCATGCATGAGCCAATACCAAGCACAGCATGTGACAGAATTAGAGAGACAACATTTCTTGCTTGCTCTCTTCCTCCTACCACTGTGCTGGGTTATGCGGTGTTGGAGGCAAACTGTTTGCTTATATGATATATTATAGGGTAAGAAGGAAGGGGTTTTTAGTGGTGCTCGGGCAGAGGCCATGGAGTGTAAGCAGCCTTCCCTGCTTAAGTGGGGTGCGCTCAGCTTCACTGATGCTGTGGTCCATTTTGGGACTCAGTTGTCCTGTGAGCACAGCTGTTCATTTGCTGTGGTATCATCTCAGGATGATTTCCAGCTTAGGCCTCTACCTCTGTCCAGCACCCACAGCCCCATACATCCCCAAACACATCAGACACTGCTTGGTAACTTCCATCCCAGTTGCCAGTTAGTTCTTGCCTCAGGAATCTCACTTTGTGGATGCAAGAGCCTACTGGGGGCTTGCTCACCAGAGCCAGTCTTTAGGTATTTGTAAATTGTTTGCCTGCTTATAGGAAGGAGGGCCATTGGCTCTGAGCCACTGCAAACCATACCTTCTATTTAGAAACAGAAAAAAGCCAGGTAGTGGAGGCAGAAGTATCAGCGGCTGTTGTGCACCCCTTTGATTGCTGTGTGTTGGAGCCAGCCTGGTCTACTGATCAAGTCCTAGGACAGCCAAAGCTACACAGAGAAACTTTGTATAAAAAAAAAAAAAAGGCAAAAAAAAACCCCAAAATAAACAAACAAAAAACATGAAGCTAAACAAAACAATACTAGGAAAGGGCTGAGCAACTTGACTTCTTCCCTTGCTTTCTAGTTGGCAAGCACAAGTCAACTGTGGCCTCTGGCCCTCGGCCCTCTCAGTTCTCCTGCACCATGGTTCCTCCCCAACTGCTATAAATCTGGCTTGATCAGGTCACAAACAAATCTTGCTACCTCTTAACCAATAAACATGATGGCCTGGAAAAGGTTAAGTACTGAAACCCCTCCCTCTTCAGGATGCCAGCTGGGAGGAGCTGAAGGAAATTAAAGTACTTCAGTCCACATCTGACAGAACTTGCCACTGTGCCTGCAACCTTGTCTGAGAGGAAGTAAGGACTGGTGTGAGGAGGGAGCTGCTAGGTGACAAAGGGAAGAGCCCTCAGGATAGGGCTGGGGTTGGGAGTGTGGGATTAGGAAGGAAGAGCTGGGTGGGTGGTGGGTGAGAGAAGTAGGCAGACATGTATTCCTCAGGGAAAGCTGTGTGGAGGGTTGGAGGGAGGGAAGATTGGATGCCTGAGCCCTGTGAGAGCCCAGGGATGTGATTGGGGTCTATTAACTGGCTCCAACTTCCAAGGTTTTATCTGTGCAGCCCTTCTCTGAGGATGGACACTTCTCACACTACAAAGTCCTGTGTGCTCATTCTTCTTGTGGCCCTACTGTGTGCAGAAAGAGGTGAGGTAGAAAATGAGAGAGGGGCAGGAGGGTACAATGGAGATGGAAAAGGGCCTCAGGGTTGTGGGTACACCTACACTTCCATTGTGTGCCCAGTACCCGAGATGTGCTGGGGTCATGGGATTGGGAATGGTCTTGTGGTGGGTGAAGCCTCCTGTACTGGGATGCTTTACTGGGTCTGTAAACCTGCCAGTGCCTGCCTTGCAACAAACAAAATATGCCAGAAGGACTCTTGGAACAAACTACCTATGCCACAAACCTTGGCCACCAGAGCAGCCTGTCCTTAGACTCTACCCTGCTGCCCTGGCCTCCCAGTCAGGACTCTGGCCCATGTGCGCTTAAACTGGCAGAGGCTTCTCTTCCTAACCTGGCAGCCAAGTCAAGTGGTTTGCAATCCTTGATTCTTGGTTGGCATTTGCCTTTTTCTTATGCCCCAGCCCATTTTGTATGAGAGCTGGGTGCTACTCTAAGAGGTCTCAGCTCTCAGATACCCCTAGACTTCTAGTTACATCTGTGTTGCAGGAAGCCTTATGGTGAGCCTCAGTTTGAGCTGCACCCTGGGAAGTTCAGTGCTCTGTCATGCTCCAATACACAGGGTCCACCTCTGCACGTGTAGGGTAGGACAGGTCAGAAGAGGCCTCCCCATCTGGTGGCAGCACTACCTACTTACACACCCACTCACTGCTTCGGCAGACATTTGATATCTATGTCTTCCCAATATGGTGACTTTCTCTCTAATATCTCTTGGGGTGCACGTGTCTCCTATGGAGCTGGCTAGCTAGGACAGCAGTACCGAGCATATTTGAACAATGGTGGCTCTTGGTTCACTTTTGTTTTGGTGGAGGTGACTGTGCAGTAATGTCCTTGCTTTGACCTAGTGGCCAGCAGCTGTGTGCAAATAAAGACATTGGAGAGGAATGTCTGGGCTAGGAATTGCATGTCCTAGCTCTCATGTATTTACTTCTCTCTCAGCTCAGGGACTGCAGTGCTACGAGTGCTATGGAGTGCCAATTGAGACTTCCTGCCCAGCAGTTACCTGCCGCGCCTCTGATGGATTCTGCATTGCTCAAAACATAGAATTGATTGAGGGTAAGTTCCCTGTGACCTATATAAAAAAGGCTGAGGAAGGCTTTGGAGAAAACGTCATGTCTGGGTACTTGTTATGGACCAGGGTTCCCCTACTCCAAATAGAGCTTTTTCTGGAGTTGTAGTGGGACTCCTGAAAAGTGGGGGCTTTTGGGGTTCATGGATGTGCTGGGATGTGGATCATCAAACAGGGCTGCCCATTGCCATGCACAGTGTTCATCATCTCCCTTGGTTACCAGTGCAGTCACGTGATGCTCCTGCCTGTACTTTAGGTCTAGGGTCTCACTGGCTCACTGACAAACCAGGAGAGCTGGAAGCATCTAGTGAGTCTTTGCATATAATGAAGGAATCTGGAGTTTAGGCTAAAGGAATGACTTAGGAATGTTGATATAAAGTAGACCTTAGGACATATCAGATCCTCCAAAGTGCCAGTTTCCAGGCATATGCTCAGATAGACAAGACAGGAACAGCCCCTCCCTGTTTTCCAGTTTCCTGTTCCTGACCACAGCCTGCCTGCCTCCTAGAGAAGGTCTCCTCGATATAACTGCCTGGGGCACTGCAAGAGTCTGAGAGGCTGGTTGCCCTTTCTGCTGTGCCACTGGGTGATCTTGTACTGTGCTGTGTCCTGTGTGTGTGTGTGTGTGTGTGTGTGTGTGTGTGTGTATTTCTATAAGTGTGGGTACTCATGCATGACTTATGTAATGTAATGTATGTAAAGCTAGGAGAACATCCTTAAGTACCATTCTTTAGGCACTGTCTACTTGTTTTATGAAAATGAGTTTTGGTTCTCTTGGAACTGGAATTAGGGATGAATGTAATTAAATCACTCTGTGCAGTATGGAGCCCAAACCGTGGGCTTTTGTAAGAGCAGCAAGCGCTTTTAATTGCTGAGTCATGTCTCCAGTCCCAACCACCTTGTTTATTGAGAAAAGATCTTTCACTGAGACCTAGGATTTGCAAAGTGTGCTGGGGGTGGACAGGAGGGAGTTAGCAGAGAGTTCTCAGGACCTCCTGATTCCCTGCCCCAGCATAGAGATCATGACCAGCACTCCCATGATTGGCTGGCTCTTTACGTGGTTGCTGGGGATTGAACTTGGGTCCTTAGGCTTCCATGTGGCCAGCACTTTACTGACTGAGCTGCTTCCCCAGCACATTGTGTGTAAGAACACCTGTGGACACATGTGTGGATATACATGCACTGGGGAGGTACAGTGTATGGGACCCAGAAGTTGATGGGTATCTTCTGTGACAACTATTTTACTTACTGAGGATACTTCTCACACTGAACCCCAAACTTGCAGGTTGAGCTGGTCTACCTATGACCTTACCTAAGGAATCTCCATCTTTGTCTCCTAAGCACAGAGATACAATTAGGCTACTACCCATGCCTATGTTTTGATGCACTCTAGTGATGGGAACTGGGGTTTTCATGCTTGTGCACACAAGCAGTTGATCCACCAAGCCTCCTTACCAGACCACAGTTTTGATTTTCATCTTGTTTGTTATTTGAAACAGGGTCTCACTCTAACCTCAGGATAGACTACAAGTCCCCATGTAGCCCAGTTTGGGATTGAACTCATAAAAATGCTCCTGCCTCGGTCTTCCAAGTTCTAGGATTGCAAGTCTGACTTCAACATGCCTTACAGACAACTCTGGGACATCCAGGCCTAGTGGCATGTTGCCCAGATATGGGGATGCTCTGTGGCCCCTGCATAAGAAGTGAGTCACTCCCTGATTTCTTGCAGACTCTCAAAGAAGGAAACTAAAGACCCGTCAGTGCCTTTCTTTCTGCCCTGCTGGTGTGCCAATCAGGGATCCTAACATCAGGGAGAGGACTTCCTGTTGCAGCGAAGACCTCTGCAATGCAGCAGTTCCCACTGCAGGTAGCACCTGGACCATGGCAGGGGTGCTTCTGTTCAGCCTGAGCTCAGTCGTCCTGCAGACCTTGCTCTGATGGTCCTTCCAATGACCCCCACCCTTTTCCTTTTATCTTCATGTGCAACCACTCTTTCCTGGAGTCCTCTAGTGACAAATTATATGTTATAGAAGGTCCAATGTGGGGATAGTGTGTGGAACACCCTGTTTCACCTTTATAGCCCCTGCTGGGTAAGTGCCCGACTCCTCTCTAGGGCTTTCAAATCTGTACTTCTTGCAATGCCATTTAGTTGTGGATTTCTATTCTTGGCCCTGGAGGCATGTGGCCAGCACATGCAACAGGCAGTATTCCAAGGTATTATAGTATCACCATCCACACATAAGTATCTGGGGTCCTGCAGGGTTCCCATGTATGCCTGTCAATGACCCCTGTTGAGTCCAATAAAAGCTTTGTTCTCCCAGCCAAAATCTCTGTTTTTCTTATGCTACCCTGAGTCCACAGACTCCTGCCTTGCTAGTTCACATCTCTGGCCTTTCAACAACCCACAGTAGCTCTACCATGTTAGCCAGGTCAGAGTGGGGGACCACTCGGTTTGGGAAGGCTTCAATTAGGAATGATGAAGCAGGAAGAAACCGGGATAAAGAGCACTGTGCTTCATCTGCAGAGGCAAAGTCTCTTGCTGAACCCAGAGCTTGTGGGGTGGCTGGTTAAGACCTCTGTCCTCTGCCTGGTGAGCACTGGTTGGTTGCACTGTTCCTTCTTTATGTAACCTCAGCCACGTTCCTCCCCCTTCTCACCCCCATTGGTGGATAGGAATCCAGGGCCTCATGCGTGTGAAGAAGCATCATCAAGCACACATCAGCACAGGGCACTTCCAAGGAGACCCTGCTTGTGGTGGGGAAGCCCAGGAGATGAGCAATCAAAGGTGGGTAGGGGCTGCCCTGCCCTTCTTTAAGCCCAGAAGTGAAAACCATTTCCTGGCTTTTGGCTTACCTCTCCTGGAATGCCAGAACTCCATGTAGTCCATGTAGTTCACAACCTAGTAATCTTTTCCTGTCTGATGAGCCAGGCTTGGACTGCATTGTTATGTATTTATTTATTACTTTCCTAGACCAGTTCCCTTTAAAACCTTAACCATTGCTTCTAGGTTATGAAATTCATCCTTGTCAGAGATATCCTACGTATTTTACAAAAGCCTAAGTGACTATCTAATCTTTGGACCAGGCCAACCCTGACACCATTAGTCATTACATTCACCTCAATCCAGTTGTTCTTCCTAGATCATTATCTTGAGCATTGTTTCTAAGTCAACAAGAAACCATCTTATGGATGAAGCTATATGTAAAGATTTTCAATGTCAACGTGTCTTAAGCTTTACTGTACTCATGGAGCTGAGTCGATCATTAGCTGCATAATTCTTCGAAATGTGTGCTGTGCTTAATTAAATATGGATAAAATACAATGATCTGGGTCAGACTCAAGAAGTCTTAGCCCAGCACTGGTACTAAAATCAGGCTCTTTGGAGTTTTATTCATACCTCATACTTATTATTATTTTCCCCCAACTATTATGAACTCTATGGAAACACACACACACAGAAACACATACAAACAAACACACACACACGTTGAAAGGAGATTTAATAGATGAGGAGGTTGTAACCCCAAGGCCATCTTGAGTACAGTTTGTGGAAGAATTAGGGCATAGGTTAGAGGTTAAAGCACAGTAAAGCAGTCCTGGCCAAAGTAGTGTCTAACTGAGCACTGTCCAATTCTTCAAGGCCATCTATTGAGTGACAGCTGAAGCCTGAGACCCCAAACCCCCTTTAGTGTTCTAGGAACATCAACTCATGTACAACCAGATCCTTGATCTTGATTGAGAAAGGAATCTGTGGATGGGCCTGAAATTAAAAGCAGAAAAGAAAGGTGCTCAATGAAAGAATAAGTGATACAAGGGAAATGGGTAGGGGTTTCACAAGTATGAGTGGTATAAATGGAGCATTATGTACCATCATAAGAAGGAACCAAATTGCAGACATTTTGAGTGGAGGTCAAATACCAGTTAAATTCCTAAGACCTCCCTAGGTAACTGACATACTGATTGGCAGAGAGACAGGCACATGGTTAATGGATATCCTGATTGACAAGTTGAGACATGAATGCTAGGCACGTTACCCTGACAGTATAAATAAAACATCCAACTAAGGCCTAGGTACATTATTAAGGCCAAGTAACTATTATCTATGTAGCCTGGACACTTGTGCCATTACATATGGTACACATTTCCTTATTTGCTGTTACTAGAAAACTTTCTCATGCTTTGATTGAATGCAGATTCTGTTATATTCAGTTTTGGTGTTTTGGGAAACCATTCACAGCAGAAGTCAATTAGAATTGATTTATATAGTTAGCCACAATAATATTGGACCTGAACCAAACCACCTGGCAGCACTTCCTGCATCTGTGTAAAATCTTTTGTGCTTTTTGCCCCTGGGATGGACGCCAAAATAAGAGAGACACCTGCACCAATATGAGAATTGAAATGGTGACCAAGCCAGCACAGTCAGTCAACAGGGATTCAATGGAGTGAGTGAGGATCAAAAAGAAAAAAAAATAATTAGACAACACTATAACATGACTCCAGCCAGTGTCAACGCTGATGCAGGCTCATTTTCTTAACATCTATTTGTATATCCTTCTAGGTACAGACAAAGAATATGATCAGTTCTTTTTAGTTTTGTTTTGTTTTGTTGTTTTTTGTGTTTGTTCTTTTGTTTTTCGCGACTGGGTTTCTCTGTATAGCTCTGGCTCTCCTGGAACTCACTTTGTTTACCAGGCTGGTCTCGAACTCGAAATCAGTCTGCCTCTGCCTCTTGAGTGCTGGGATTAAAGGCATGCACCGCCAGACTCAGTGGTCAATTCTAAGGCATAAAAAAAGATAGTGAAGAACAAATGAGACAATAATCAAAGTCCCATGGTATTAATGGAAATATCAAGATGATCAACATCTTGAGCCTACTTTCTTGTCCTAGCCCAATGTCAAATTCTTGCCAATATCCTTGAAGCAGCACCAATAGCTCTCCATAATTTGGAATAAGACTTCCATTTTGAGTAGGGGTCAAATAAAGTTTAAGTTCCCAAGACGTTCCTGGAAGGGAGGACATCCAACTAGGCTGAAGGAGACATGTATGTGGATAACTGGCATTGTGGCTGGCAAATTAAAATATCAATGATAGCAGACAATTCACCCAGTAATGCAACAGTCACCTGACTATAGGCAGTAAAGAAAAAAATTCTATTAGAAAACTACAATCTGATCATATAAACATCTATACACAGAGAGAATAAGGTGGACGGTTGTGGCACACGCCTTTAATCCCAGCACTCGGGAAGCAGAGGCAGAGGCAGAGTCAGGCAGATTTCTGAGTTCAAGGCCTGGTCTACAAAGTGAGTTCCAGGACAGCTAGGGCTGTTCAAAATAAAAAAAAAAAAAAAAAAAAACAAAAACAAAAACAAAAACAAAAAACAAAAAACCAAAAATAAAAAAACAAACAAACAAAAAAAGAAAGAATAATTTATCAGTGACCAACAAACAAAAGTCAAAGTTGGGGACCTGCATTACCTGCAAGTTCTTTGATTGTCAGTGCCTGTGAAGATGAACGTTGTGAGCCCATGAGTCAAAGGGAGCACCTAAGGAAGCAAGTCAGAGATGGACAGGGAGAGGGTTGGTCTTGCGATTATTTCCATTCAGCAAGTAGTGTCTGAGCATCTCCTAACACCAGAGATAACCAGATGGCAATCGGGAAGAGCAAAAACATAAACAAAACCAACCAAGGCTTCTTGGCATCATCAGAGCACAGTTATCTCAACACAGCAAGCCCTGATAGCCCAATAAACCATAAAAACAAGACTCTGATTTAAAATCACATCCCATGATAATAGAGTGTTGTGGATAATCTCCTCTCAAATATGCCCCAGCAATGAAAACACAACACAGTTAATTTGATTACATGCTGTGCACATAGATTGGGCAGATCTACTGCTACACAACCATCTTCCACAGCTTATGAGACCCCTTAGAACTTGTGGTTTCTCTAGGCCACGTGCTTCTGCTCTGCTTTTCTTCTTCTTCCTCCTCCTCTGCATCCTCTCCCTCTTCCATTTTCTCCTTCTTCTCTCTCTTACCTTCCACTCCACCTTCCCTTTTATCTGCCCAATCATCACTTCTCCTTTATTTTACAAATTAAGGTGGGAAGTAGGATTACAGAAAATCACCTGAGTTCTAACTCATTCCTTGTTCACAACCCCTCATAGGAGAACAGATTTAACATCAAATATAATTAGCCACAGTGCTATCCACAACAGTAGAGGACTTTAAGAAGGACATAAATAACTCCCTTAAAGAAATACAGGAGAACACAGGTAAACAGCTAGAAGCCCTTAAAGAGGAAACACAACAATCCCTTAAAGAGTTACAGGAAGTTTTTTGCCGGAGCACCTGGGGGAGCCATCTTGGTTCCTGGACCCCTCGGAGACTAGTCTGCACAGGTGAGAGTGTGGACTACAGAAGCTAACAGCTTCTGGGACAGGCAGAAGCCACACAGCTTCTGGGGCAGACCCCAGGTTGGGCTCCAGACATTCAGGCACATTCCCTGCCAGAGGAGAGGTGTCTGCCCCGGCTGGGAGGACTTTGCCAGAGCACCTGGGGGAACCATCTTGGTTCCAGGATCCCTCAGAGACTAGTCGGCGCAGGTGAGAGTGTGGACTACAGAAGCTAACAGCTTATGGGACAGGCAGAAGCCACACATCTTCTGGGGCAGACCCCGTTTCGGGCCTTCATCTTCTGCAAGGAGGCAGGTCCGAACGCCAGATACCTGTGTGCCTTCCCTGCAAGAGGAGAGCTTGCCTGCAGAGAGTACTCTGACCACTGAAACTTGGGAGAGACCTAGTCTCCAAGGTCTGCAGATAGAGGCTAACAGAATCACGGGAGGAACAAGCTCTAACCAGAGACAACTATAACAACTAAATCCAGAGATTACCAGATGGCTAAAGACAAACATGAGAATCTTACTAACAGAAACCAAGACCACGCACCATCATCAGAACCCAGCACTCCCAACTCAGGCAGTCCTGGATACCCCAACACACCCGAAAAGCTAGACCCGGATTTAAAAGCATATCTCATGATGATGGTAGAGGACATCAAGAAGGACTTTAAAAACTCACGTAAAGAAATACAGGAGAACACTGCTAAAGAGGTACAAGTCCTTAAAGAAAAGCAGGAAATCACAACCAAACAGGTAGAAGTCCAAAAAAACAACAACAACAACAAAAAAAAAAAAAAAAAAAAAAAAAAAAAAACAGGAAAACACAACCAAATGGGTTGGGTGATGGAATTGAACAAAACCATACAAGACCTAAACAGGGAAGTAGACACAATAAAGAAAACCCAAAGTGAGGCAACGCTGGAGATAGAAACCCTAGGAAAGAAATCATAGATGGGAGCACGAGCAAAAAAATACAAGAGATGGAAGAGAGAATATCAGGTGCAGAAGATTCCATAGACAACATGGGCACAAGAATCAAATAAAATGCAAAATGCAAAAAGATCCTAAGTCAGAACATCCAAGAAATCTAGGACACAATGAGAAGACCAAACCTACGAATAATAGGAGTAGGTGAGAATGACGATTTTCAACTTAAAGGGCCAGCAAATATCTTCAACAATATTATAGAAGAATACTTTACAAACCTAAAGAAAGAGATGCCCATGAACATACAAGAAGCCTACAGAACACCAAATAGACTGGACCAGAAAAGAAATTCCTCCTGACAGGAAAGAATAATAATCAGAACAACAAATGCACTAAATAAAGATAGAATATTAAAAGCAGTAAGGGAAAAAGGACAAGTAACATATAAAGGCAGGCCTGTGAGAATTACACCAGACTTTTCAACAGAGACAATGAAAGCTGGAAAATCCTTGAGAGATGTTATATAGACACTAAGAGAACACAAATGACAGCAAGGCTACTATACCCAGACAAACTTTCAATTACCATAGATGGAGAAACCAAAGTATTCCATGACAAAACCAAATTTACACAATATCTTTCCACAAATCCAGCCCTTCAAAGCATATTAACAGAAAAAAACCAATACAAGGACGGAAATCACGCCCTAGAAAAAGCAAGAAAGTAATCCCTCAACAAACCAAAAAGAAGACAGCCACAAAAACAGAATGCCAACTCTAACAACAAAAATAAAAGGGAGCAACAATTACTTTTCCTTAATATCTCTTAATATCAATGGACTCAATTCCCCAATAAAAAGACATAGACTAACAGACTGGCTACACAAACAGGAACCAACATTCTGCTGCTTACAGAAAACCCATCTCAGGGAAAAAAACAGACACTGCCTCAGAGTGAAAGGCTGGAAAACAATTTTCCAAACAAATGGTCTGAAGAAAAAGCTGGAGTAGCCATTCTAATATCAAATAAAATCGACTTCCAACCCAAAGTTATCAAAAAAGACAAGGAGGGGCACTTCATACTCATCAAAGGTAAAATCCTCCAAGAGGAACTCTCAGTTATGAATATCTATGCTCCAAATGCAAGGGCACCCACATTCATTAAAGACACTTTAGTAAAGCTCAAAGCACACATTGCACCTCACACAATAATAGTGGGAGACTTCAACACACCACTTTCATCAATGGACAGATCGTGGAAACAGAAATTAAACAGGGACACAGTGAAACTAACAAAAGTTATGAAACAAATGGATTTAACAGATATCTACAGAACATTTTATCCTAAAACAAAAGGATATACCTTCTCTCAGCACCTCACAGGATCTTCTCCAAAATTGACCATATAATTGGTCACAAAACAGGCCTCAGCAGATACAAAAATATTGAAATTGTCCCATGCATCCTATCAGACCACGATGGACTAAGGCTGATCTTCAATAACACTGTAAATAATGGAAAGCCAACATTCACGTGGAAACTGAACAAGACTCTTCTCAATGATACCTTGGTCAAGGAAGAAATGAAGAAAGAAATTAAAGACTTTTTAGAGTTTTATGAAAATGAAGCCACAATGTACCTAAACCTATGGGACACAATGAAAACATTTCTAAGAGGGAAACTCATAGCTCTGAGTGCCTCCAAAAAGAAACTAGAGAGAGCACACACTAGCAGCTTGACAACACATCTAAAAGCTCTAGAAAAAAAGGAAGAAATTTCACCCAAGAGGAGTAGACGGCAGGAAATTATCAAACCCAGGGGCGAAATCAACCAAGTGGAATCAAGAAGAACTATTCAAAGAATTAACCAAAGGAGGTGTTGGTTCTTTGAGAAAATCAACAAGATAGATAAACCCTTAGGTAGACTCACTAGAGGGCACAGGGACAGCATCCTAATTAACAAAATCAGAAATGAAAAGGGAGACATAACAACAGATCCTGAAGAAATCCAAAACACCATCAGATCCTTCTACAAAAGGCTATACTCAACAAAACTGGAAAACCTGGACGAAATGGACAAATTTCTAGACAGATACCAGGTACCAAAGTTAAACCAGGATCAAGTTAACGATCTAAACAGTCCCATATCACCTAAAGAAATAGAAGCAGTCATTAATAGTATCCCATCCAAAAAAAAAAAAAAAAAAGCCCAGGACCAGATGGCTTTAGTGCAAAGTTCTATAATTCCAGTTCTGCACAAACTATTCCACAAAATAGAAGTAGAAGGAACTCTACCCAACTCATTCTATGAAGCCACAATTACTCTGATACCTAACCACAGAAAGATCCAACAAAGATAGAGAACTTCAGACCAATTTCCCTTATGAATATCGATGCAAAATACTCAATAAAATTCTCGCTAATCGAATCCAAAACCACATTAAAGCAATCATCCATCCTGACCAAGTAGGTTTTATTCCAGGGATGCAGGGATGATTTAATATACAGAAATCCATCAACGTAAACCATTATATAAACAAACTCAAAGACAAAAACCACATTATCATCTCATTAGATATGGAAAAAGCATTCGACAAGATCCAACAGCCATTCATGATAAAAGTCTTGGAAAGATCAGGAATTCAAGGCCCATAACTAAACATAATAAAAGCAATCTACAGCAAACCAGTAGCCAACATCAAAGTAAGCGGTGAGAAGCTGGAAGCAATCCCACTAAAATCAGGGACTAGAAAAGGCTGCAAACTTTCTCACCTACCTATTCAACGTAGTACTTGAAGTCCTAGCCAGAGCAATTCGACAACAAAAGGAGATCAAGGGGATACAAATTGGAAAAGAGGAAGTCAAAATATCACATTTTGCATATGATATGATAGCATATATAAGTGACCCTAAAAATTCCACCAGAGAACACCTAAACCTGATAAACAGCTTCGGAGAAGTAGCTGGATATAAAATTAACTCAAACAAGCCAATGGCCTTTCTCTACACAAAGAATAAACAGGCTGAGAAAGAAATTAGGGAAACAACACCCTTCTCAATAGTCACAAATAATATAAAATATCTTGGCGTGACTCTAACTAAGGAAGTGAAAGATCTGTATGATAAGAACTTCAAGTCTCTGAAGAAAAAATTAAAGAAGATCTCAGAAGATGGAAAGATCTTTCATGCTCATGGATTGGCAGGATCAACATTGTAAAAATGGCTATCTTGCCAAAAGCAATCTACAGATTCAATGCAATCCCCATCAAAATTCCAACTCAATTCTTCAACGAATTAGGAAGAGCAATCTGCAAATTCATCTGGAATAACAAAAAACCTAGGATAGCAAAAACTCTTCTCAAGGATAAAAGAACCTCTGGTGGAATCACCATGCCTGACCTAAAGCTTTACTACAGAGCAATTGTGATAAAAACTGCATGGTACTGGTATAGTGACAGACAAGTAGACCAATGGAATAGAATTGAATACCCAGAAATGAACCCACACACCTATGGTCACTTGATCTTCGACAAGGGAGCTAAAACCATCCAGTGGAAGAAAGACAGCCTTTTCAACAAATGGTGCTGGCACAACTGGTGGTTATCATGTAGAAGAATGGGAATTGATCAATTCCTATCTCCTTGTACTAAGGTCAAATCTAAGTGGATCAAGGAACTCCACATAAAACCAGAGACACTGAAACTTATAGAGGAGAAAGTGGGGGAAAGCCTCAAAGACATGGGCACAGAGGAAAAATTCCTGAATAGAACAGCAGTGGCTTGTGCTGTAAGATCAAGAATTGACAAATGGGACCTCATGAAACTGCAAAGCTTCTGCAAGGCAAAAGACACCGTCAATAAGACAAAAAGGCCACCAACAGATTGGGAAAGGATCTTTACCTATCCTAAATAAGATAGGGGACTAATATCCAATATATATAAAGAACTCAAGAAGGTGGACTCCAGAAAATCAAATAACCCCATTAAAAATGGGGCTCAGAGCTAAACAAAGAATTCTCACCTGAGGAATACCGAATTGCTGAGAAGCACCTGAAAAAATGCTCAGCATCCATAATCATCAGAGAAATGCAAATCAAAATAACGCTGATTCCACCTCATACCAGTCAGAATGGCTAAGATCAAAAGTCAGGTGACAGCAGAAGCTGGCGAGGATGTGGAGAAAGAGGAACAGTCCTCCATTGTTGGTGGGATTGCAAGCTTGTACAACCACTCTGGAAATCAGTCTGGCGGTTCCTCAGAAAATTGGACATAGTACTACCAGAGGATTCCGCAATACCTCTCCTGGGCATATATCCAGAAGATGTTCCAACTGGTAAGAAGGACACATGCTCCACTATGTTCATAGCAGCCTTATTTATAATAGCCAGAAGCTGAAAAGAACCCAGATGCCCCACAACAGAGGAATGGATACAAAAAATTTGGTACATTTACACAATGGAGTACTACTCAGCTAGTAGAAAGAATGGATTTATGAAATTCCTAGGCAAATGGTTGGCCTGGAGGGAATCATCCTGAGTGAAGTAACACAATCACAAAAGAACTCAAATGATATGTACTCACTGATAAGTAGATATTAGCCCAGAAACTTAGTATACCCGAGATATAAGAGACAATTTGTAAAACACATGAAACTGAAGAAGAATGAAGACCAAAGTGTGGACACTTTGCCCCTTCTTAGAATTGGAAACAATCACCCATGGAAGGAGTTACAGAGACAAAGTTTGGAGCTGAGACAAAAGGATGGACCATCTAGAGACTGCCATATCCAGGGATCCATCCCATAATTAGCCTCCAAACGATGACACCATCGCATACACTAGCAAGCATTTGCTTAAAGGACCCTGATATAGCTGTCTCTTGTGAGACTATGCTGGGACCTAGCAAACACAGAAGTAGATGCTCACAGTCAGCTATTGGATGGATCACAGAGCCCCCAATGGAGGAGCTAGAGAAAGTAACCAAGGAGCTAAAGAGATCTGCAATCCTGTAGGTGCAACAACATTATGAACTAACCAGTACCCCGGAGCTCTTGACTCTAGCTGCATATGTATCAAAAGATGGCCTAGTCGGCCATCACTGAAAAGAGAGGCCCATTGGACATGCAAACTTTATATACCCCAGTACAGGGGAAGGCCAGGGCCAAAAAGTGAGAATAGGTGGGTAGGGGAGTCGGGGGAGGGTATGGGGGCTTTTGGGATAGCATTGGAAATGTAATTGAGGAAAATATGTAATAAAAATATATTTAAAAATCAATAATAAATAAATAAATAGAGAAATAAAGTGTTTCTTCGGCCTGGCGGTGATGGCACACGCCTTTATTCCCAGCACTTGGGAGGCAGAGGCAGGTGGATTTCTGAGTTCGAGGCCAGCCTGGTCTACAGAGCAAGTTCCAGGACATCCAGGGCTACACAGAGAAACCCTGTCTCAAAACAAAACAAAACAAAACAAAACAAAACAAAACAAAACAAAACAAAACAAAACAAAAACAAAAACAACAAAAAAAAAAACTGTCCTAATGTCAGCCCCAGATTTGGGCCTCCTAGATGTGACTGAGAACAAAGTTATTGCCAAAGAGGTTCTTACTCAGAGATTGGGACCTTGGAAAAGACTTGTGGCATACTTGTAAGAAATTAGACCTGGTGGCTGTAGGATGGCCTGCTTATCTGCACATACTGGCTTCTGGTCAAGGATGCAGATAAATTGACTCTGGGACAAAACTTTGTGCATGATCTAGAAAGTATGTTCTGTCAGCCCCCCTGGCTGATGAACACATTATCAGAGCTTATTGTTGACTGAATAAGTGACCTTCACTCCCTCCTGCTGTCCTCAATCTCACTACCCTACTGCCTGAGACTTCACCTACTCAATCACTGCGCTGACATTCTGGCAGAAGAAACTGGTACTCAAAATGATCTGAAGGATCAGATCAGCCTTGGCTTAAGAGTTCGAGTTGGTACACGGGAGGCAGTAGCCTCGCAGTTGAAGGTAAGCAGAAGGCGGGGACAGCAGTATAGTGGTGGACAGAAAGCAAGTGATCTAGGCCAGCAGCCTCCCTGAAGGGACGTCGGCCCAAAAAGCTGAACTTGTGACTTTGATATAAGCTCTATAAATGGCAAAAGAAAAGTCTATACTGACAGCAGATATGCTTTTGCCACTGTAAGGAGCAATATACAAACAAAGAGGGCTGTTGACATCTGCAGAGAAAGATCTAAGATGCTGTGGTTAAAGGAAATCAGATGGCAGATCTAACCGCCAAACAGGTGGCCCAAGGAGCAATGATCCTGGCAGTCAAGGAGCCTAAAGATTATTATGATCTCAGAGAGACCAGCTTTAGATACACCCCTGAGCACTATCAAGTTATGGACATTACTTGACCCACCTGGGGGCCAAGAAATTAAAAGGTGTGGTTAGGTCCTCTGACTACAAATGTTAGTAGTTGTAATGTTGTAGTCCTATGTTACAGGACTCTCTGACTTGTCAGAAGAAATAGTCAAAAGCTGCAAGGCCTGTGCTATGACTAATGTAGGATACTCCATGTATATACTCCTGAGAAGAGGCTCAGGGGCGACTGGCCTGGAGTCTACTGGGAGGTAGATTTTACAGATAGACACCTTTTCAATGTGGATAGAAGCTTTTCCGACCAGGACTGAGACAGCCAATGTGATAACCAAGAGAAATCTTCCCAAGGTTTGGGATACCCAAGGTAATCAGGTCCAATAATGGACCTGTCTTTGTTGCCCAGGTAAATCAGGGACTGGCCAAGATATTAGAGATTGGTTAGAAGTTACATTGCACATACAGGCTCCAAAACTCAGGACAGGTAGAAAAGATAAATAGAATTCTAAAAGAGACCTTGACAAAATTAACCATAGAGACTGGCGCAGACTTGGTGCTCCTTCCCCATGCCCTATTTAGAACTGAAAATACTCCCTCTTGATTCAGCCTTACTCTTTTTAAGATCCTTTATGGGGCTCCCATGCCTATCAATGTCTTAAATGATGTGTTTAAACCTACATGTTGTTGTAATAATAATAATAATCTGTATGCTAAGTTAAAAGGCTTGCAGGTGGTGCAGAAAAAAAGTCTGGTCACAATGGGCTACAGTGAATGAGCCGGGTACCCCAAAAGACATCTCAGCAGTTCCAGCCAGAGATCTAATCTACATACACCTACATCATACCCAGACCCTCAAGCCTCACTAGAAGGGTCCCTGCCTAGTTCTGTTTACTATCCCTTCTTATTCTGTTTTTGTTCTTATAGAAAAAGAGTATGATTTCTATTCTCCACATAGAGATATATACTTCTAAAATTCTAAGATTAGAATTACTTAGTAGAAGAAGAGGAGAATGAAAGAAAATAAAACTTGAGACCTGTGATTCATGTAATTTATGTCACATAGCCCAAAGAGTTGTTTGTGAGCTTTGAAACCTGGGGCTGAGAACATAGCAGAACAGGCCAGGACATGCCCGGCAGGCCCGTCGTTAAGACATTCCTGAGGCTGCTTGGCCATAAAGATAAAGAGAATGACATGTCCGGACTGGCCCAGCGCCCTTCTGACCTAAGTTAAATGTTAACCAGATGCTCTGCTGTTACCTCGATCTGCATGTACAGTCTGCTGATGTTTAAATGAACCAATCATGTGAAACCATGCCAATTCCTCCCCCAGCCGCAGACACTTTTCTATAAAATCCCCCAGCTTTCAAACCATGAGGTCAAATTCTCTGTCTCCTGCATGAGATACATTTCGACCCGGAGCTCCGCCATTTAACTACCTCGTGTACTTACATCAAGACGGTCTGTTCGTGATTCTTGGGTGTGTGCCGAATTGGGAGTTGAGTGGGGGTTCCCCACTAGGTTCTTTCACAAGCTGAGCAAGGCAGGGATAGCAAGCCAGTAAGTAATATTCCTTCATGGCTTCTGTATCAAATCCTGCTTTCTGACCTGCTTGAGTCCTGACTTCCTTTGAAGACAAACAGCAATAAGTGTAAGCTGAGTAAATTGTTTCCTCCCCAATTCGCTTTTTGGTCATGATGTTTGTGCAGCAATAGTGACCCTGACTAAGACAAATTGGTACCAGCATAGTGGGGTATTCCTGTAACACCCTGAAAATGAACTGGGGAGGACTGTGGAAGGACTTGGAAGTTTGGTCTAGAAGAGTCACTGGGTATTAAGAACTCTGAGTAATGTTCTGTAGGAGCTTGGAAGTTAATGTTGAGAGCAGTGCAAATGATGGATGTGGGAAGCCACATGTGCCGTTGCTGAGTGGCACTGACTACTGCTGGCCACCACGCATAAGATTGGACAAACAACCAATGTGTACATATGCAGTAAAGTCTTTTGCAAAGACACTGCCTGGCCCAGACATGATAATGAGGTTCTGTAAGGTACTGAGAGTATAACCAATCAGATGTGAGACATGCAAATGAGGTATGATAATGAGGTTCTGTAAGGTACTGAGAGTATAACCAATCAGATGTGAGACATGCAAATGAGGTATGATAATGAGGTTCTGTAAGGTACTGAGAGAGAGTAGCCAATCAGATGAGGAACATGCAAATGAGGCTTAGTGCATAACCAATCCGGGTGTGAGACACGCCCCTCCTAGGCCTATAAAAGCAGCACCAGTTCTGGGCTCGGGGTCTCTTTGCCTCTATAATCAAGCTCTTCCAATAAACGTGTGCAGAAGGATCCTGTTGCAGCGTCGTTCTTCCTGGCAAGTCGAGCGCGCGCAAGAGATGGAGGCCCGGATTGTGAAATTTCAGAAGGAAGATTAAAGACTCTTATCAGGGCCCTTGCAGGTTTGATTGTGAAGATTCTGTGGTTTTTAGCTGAGGCTGAAAAATCAGCTATGATAAACAAGATACCCAAACTACTAAAGTGAAATCTTTGTATTACTGGGAATATTGATGCTGGTTATCTGGAACTAAGAAATTGGTGGTGATTAAGAAGAGACTAGCGTCATTGAATTGAAAACTTCTGGGAAGTCTTTTCTGAGAGCACAAAGAGGCTGTGTTCCTGATAGAGCTAAGGTTTGTACCTTGTGCTGCAGCTGGACTTGGTAATGTGTAAAAGTCATCCAGGTGGTACTGGTTTTGAAGGCATGAAAGGGTCATGAAGAGCAGCTGAGGCTCAACACTGTGAGAGGCAATGGAAGGCATTGGTGAAGGTACAGCTTCAGTTGCAATTGATGGACCAGGACTGAAGGGGTCACACAAAGGAGTTGAGGCTTTGCACCATGAAGAGAGCCTATGAGAGGCTACTGGTGAAGCATAATTGCTGTAGAAGGCAGCAGTGTTTTGCAGATGACAGTGCCATGAGATGACCACCAAGAACAGCAGTAGCAGTGGGGTACAGGCAGGTGGAGCCTAGAAGACAAGGTGTGTGCTACAAAGGGCATGGCTGGAGAAATGACCCAAGCCCTTGGAGAAGCCCAGAAGATCATGAGTGGATCCCAGACATTGGATGGTCAGAGTTTGATTTTGCTTTTGATTGTGGCTGTGCCCTGATATTTTTCCCTCCTAAAGGAAGAAAGTATTTTAGTGGAACCCACACTTAAGAGACTTTTAATTGAAAAAAAAACCTTTGAATTTTAGAAGAGGTTGGATATTTCAAAGGGATTGAAAATTAAATATGTAAAGATCGTGGGAATTTAAAGTTATTTAGATCTTAGGGGTGGATAAAAAAGTAAGGGTTGAGTCTTAACAGTGATGTGTTTCTTTGTCAAGTTGACAAAGGGTCAGTTGTACCAGCTGGTCAACTTGACACAAGCTGGAGTTAACACAGAGAAAGGAGCCTCCCTTGAGGAAATGCCTCCATGGGATCCAGATTTAAGGCAGTTTTTCAATTAGTGATCAAGGATTGGAGGGCCCATTGTGGGTGGTACCATCCCTGGGCTGGTAGTCCTGGGTTCTATAAGAAAGCAAGCTGAGCAAATCAGAGGAAGCAAGCCAGTAAACAGCACCCTCAACAACCTCTGCATCAGGTCCTGCCTCCAAGTTCCTGCCCTGTGTGAGTTCCCATCCTGCCACGGACCAGGCCCAGTCGGCCCCCCTCAATCTGTGGTAATCATGTCTAGGACAGATGTGCATAGAGTCGGCAAGAACGGGATGGTGACAAACAGACTGGGCACAAGGGAGTGTGGATCTGAATGTAATTTGTCAAATGGAGCATCAAATTTTTTATACAGAAGAAAATAGGGAAGTTAAGTGACACACCAGCAAGGTACAATTAGGTTACCGATTCTTACACAGAACAGAGGAATGCAAACAGGAAGGACTGGCAGGAACCAGCTGAGATAAAATTCAATATTAACAACTGGATCAAAAAGTAGCCCCACCTAAGGTCAGCTTAATCTTAGAAGTGCCCTTGCCATAGTTCCTAGTCTAGTCTATTGTATAGTCCACCTTCCCCCTAGGCCATTGTAAATTCTTGTGTATGGTTGTAACTCCAATATTTATAGTTCTAAGTATCTACTCTGGTTCCTCCTTAGATCACAAACTTCATTCTTCCTAGATAATGGTAAATTCTGTGTAGGGCAGTGACTTAGCTATCCATGCCCAGGGTCGGCTCAAGGACTGACTACCTAGGACTGTGAAGAATCTTACTTAGCTATATGTCAAAAATTCAATCCTTAGAAGCACTAATCATAAAACAATATTAAGGGAAAGCACACAGATCTGTTTACCACTAAAGCAAGGACATTGGAGCACTCATTATACAGGATGCCACGGTTCCAGGAGACTAAGTTTCTGTGAACTTTTCGCCTCAGGACAGCGCCCAGGTTTTTGGGGCCTGTCGCGTGTGTCACTACTGGAGTGGATGTAGCACTATCCTGAGTTCTTCTTAGTGATGAACAGCAATGTGGAACTGTAAATTGAATAAACCCTTTCTTCCCCAACTTGCTTCTTGGTCATGATGTTTCTGCAGGAATACAAACCCTAAGACAAGGCCCATCCACAAATTCCTTTCTGCATCAACACCAAGAATCTGGATTTATACCAGTGGAAGCTCGGGCTGCTGCTGACACTGAATAGATGACCTTGAAGAATTGGACAGTGCTCAGTTAGACCCGCTTTGGCCAGGACTGCTTTACTATGCCTTAACCTCTAACCTCTAACCTCTACCCTCTGCCCTAATTCTTCCTCATATCAGTATTCACAATGACCTTGAGGTTACATCCTACTTATCTATTAATTCTACTTACACCTTGTGTGTGTGTGTTTGTGTGTGTGTGTGTAGACTTTAGAACAGGTATGGGGAAATAGTAAGGATGAAGTATGAATAAAACTCTCATGAGCTTTAACCACTAGCAGTGCTGGTCTAAGACTTCTAGAGTCTGACCCAGATCATTTTATTTTAGCCATAAAATAAATTAATTTATTTAATAATAATTAAATCAATTAAGCAGAGCACACATTCAGGTGAAGTATTCAGATAAAAATCCACTCAACCCCATGAATACTGCAAAGCTTAAGACATGTTTACATTGAAGATCTTTACATACAGCTTCATTCATAAGATGGTCATGTTGACTTATAAACAATGCTCAAGATAAAGATCTAGGAAGAACAACTGCATTGAGGTTAATGTAATGACTACTGGTATCAGGGTTGGCCTGGTCCAAAGACTAGATAGTCACTTGGGCTGTTGTAACATACAAATCATATTTATCACAAGAATGAATTTTATAACCTAGAAGCAATGGTCAAGGTTTTCAAGGAAACTGGTCTGGGATAAGTAAAACATAAATTCTTGAAGATGAAGACCAAGCCTGGCTCTAGGACAGCAGAAGATCACCAGATTGTGATCTACATGGACTACACCCAGCCCTAGCATCCCAGGAGAGGTAAGCTGTGTGTTTCACTTTCCTGGCTTCTCCAGTGCTTATCCATATTCACAAGACCCCTTTGCCCTCTACCAATGTGTTACTCAACACAGCTAGAGCCTAGACACAGGTATAAGAATTCCTGTCCACCTGTAGGGAGCACATACAATTAAACATAACTAGGGTATTGTGGGGAGCATGAGGCTATGTTTGGCTAGTAGCCACAGAGGTGAGATCTCAATCCACCCTAAGGCCTGTGCTATGATCTGACTGTCTGAGATAAAACAAAAACAAATAACAGATATTAAAGATGTCTCCAGGTATCAAGACCTAAAGAGGGTGAGTACCTTTGGACTTCTTGTTTTTATTATTATTATTATTAGGTATTTTCCTCATTTACATTCCCAATGCTATACCAAAAGTCCCCCATACCCTTCCCCCATTCCCCTACCCACCCACTCCCACTTTTTTGGCCCTGGCTTTCCCCTGTACTGGGGCATATAAAGTTTGCATGTCCAATGGGCCTCTCTTTCCAGTGATGGCTGACTAGGCCCTCTTTTGATACATATGCAGCTAGAGTCAAGAGCTCTGGGGTACTGGTTAATTCATAATGTTGTTCCACCTATAGGGTTGCAGATCCCTTTAGCTCCTTGGGTACTTTCTCTAGCTCCTCCATTGGGGGCCCTGTGATCCATCCAATAGCTGACTGTGAGCATCCACTTATGTGATTGCTAGGCCCTGGCATAGTCTCACAAGAGACAGCTATATCAGGGTCCTTTCAGCAAAATCTTGCTAGTGCACTTCTTTCTCAGAACCCAAAAAAATGGATCTGTGGAAGAACCACAATGTGTTTACACTAAAGAAGGTGTGTGTGTGTGTGTGTGTGTGTGTGTGTGTGTGTGTGTGTGTGTGTACATCAAAGCAGGGCTTCACAGACACACAGAGGTGTCTCTTCTTGAGGGTTTCTGATGCTTTACTTTCAATTGCATAGTGTTTTAATTGCATAGTATTTTACTTGCATCTACTCCGGTCACATGCATCACAGCAAGTGCACAGTCCACACTTTAGAAAAGTTTTTATTGATTCTTTGTGAATTTCCCATCATGCACTCCAATTCTACACATCTCTCCATTCCTCCATAGCCATCCTTCCCCCTTACACCTTCACCCTGAAAACATAAAAATAAAATAAAATAAAAAATAAGGGAAAACATCTTGACATGGTAGCTGTGATGTGGCACAGTCTGCCACACAGTATGCCCCTTTTTTCAAACAACTTTACTCACAGATGATCATTAAATGAGTCATTGCTCTGGTTGGAGGCCTCTGGCTTCTGCTACACTATCAACACTGGGTTTGTCCCAGAATCTCTCTCCGATGTTGCTGCCCTGTGTCATGGAGATCCTGTAGCTTTGGAACTGTAGGACCAGCACCTTCATGTGTACCTGCAGTTCATAGATGGAGTAGATATTGTGGTGGGCCAACTCTAAGTCCTGGATCTGGCCCTGAGTGGTAATTGAGTTGGTCATCCCACCTGTTCTCCTGAACCCAAACTGCCAAGGCCAGCTCTCCTGCTTAGCCCAGGTTGGGGTCAGGACCAGCTCTACTGCCTGTGGCAGCTGGCAGGCATCTGGACCAGCTCTCCTGTGCTCATGCCATTGGGGCCAGCTTTCCTGCAGGGCCTGAGTGCCTCACTTCAAGGCTGTGGGCATTCTGCCCTTTTAAAACACATAGGGAATGGCCAGGGTGGTAGTGAGTACATACTTGCAAACTCAGCATTGGAAGCAGAGGCCAGAAGAAACTGCAACAGAGTCAAAGCTTAATTTAGGAGAAGTCTCCAGAATCCTTACTCATGACTCAAGTTTCATGTCCCAGTGATGGATCCCTGGTTGTTAATGTGTCAAGTCAGACCTTTCCACTGGGGGCATCCCATATAGAGTAGGACTTCAGGAAAGGCAGTGTGATGCTTTGTTTGCTCTGAGCCAAGCCATGAGCACCTACAGGAAATGGCTTCAATCTCTGGAAAAAAAAAATCTGACAGGGCAGCCCCGCCCACCGATGAGGGCTCATCTCCTGTGTTATTCCGCACCACAAGCAAGTGCTCTTTGGAAGTGGGGGAACCCTCTCTTTTCCCCCAGCATTAGCCCACCCAAACCAAGTATTCAACTACACTGAACTGGCTAACACGAGCTAGCTAGTATGGCCAGCTGAAAGGGCACAGATATGACCTGGCAGGCAGGACTCCGTAGACTCAGAGCAGCAAAAGAAAAAGGGAGACCTTAGCTGGGAGAACAAAGGGTTTATTAGACTCAGCACGGGGACATTGAGCTGCACACGTGGAAAGCCTGCAGGACCCCAGATATTTCTGCATGGATGCTGATGGCATAATACCTTGGAATTCTGATTCTTCCACATGCTGCCAGGGTCAAGAGCAGCAAGCCACAACAAAAGAACATTCCAGGAAGTACAGATCTGAAAGCTCTAGAGAGGAGGGGCACCTACCCAGCAGTGCCTGTAAAGTTGAAACAAGGTGTTCCACACACTACCTCCAACTCAGAGCTTCTATAACTCATAACTCATTACTAGAGGGCTCCAGTAAGCAGTGGTTGCAAATGAGGATGAAAGGACAAGGGTGGGGGACACTAGAAGGATCATCAGAGCAGGGTCTGCAGGAGGACTGAGCCCAGGCTGAACAGAAGCACCCCTGACATGGTTCAGATGAGACCTCGAGGGGGAATGAAAGCATTGCAGAAGTCTTCGTTGCAACAGAACATCTTCACGTTGACAGCAGTACCCAGGTTCTTGGTATTGTCCAGATTAGTAGGGCAGAAGGGAAGGCACTGACTGAACTTTAATTTGATTCTGTGAGAGTCTGCAAGGCATCAGGGAGTGACTCACTTCTTGTGCAGGAACAATACAGCTTCCCAAAATCGGGGCCACTTGCCACTAGGCCTGGAAGGGCCAGACTTGTTTCTAAGGCATGTTGAAGTCAGACATGGTAGTTCAGATTTGTAATCCCAGAACTTGGAAGACTGAGGCAGGGGGATTTTTGTGAGTTTAATTCCAAACTGGGCTATATTTGTGCTACTAGGCTATCCTGGGGCTAGAGAGGAACACCATCTCAAATAACAAATGGACCAAGCGAAAATCAAAACTGTGGGCTGGTAAGGAAGCTTGGTGGATAAAGTGCTTGTGTGCACAAGGATGAGCCCCCAGTTCCCATCACTAGAGTGCATCAAAACATGGCCTACTTGTATTACTGTGCTCAGGACACAAAGATTGAGATCCCTGAGGTAAGCTCACTGGCTAGAGCAGCTCAACCTGCAACCCTGGTGTTCATGTGAGACTCTTCCCCAGTAAATAAAATAGTTGTCACAGAAGATACCCATCAACTTCTGGGTCCCGTACACTGTACCTCCCCAGTGCATGACATCCACACATGTGTCCACAGGTGCCCTTACACACAATGAGCTGGGGAAGCAGCTCAGTCAGTGAAGTGCTGGCCACATGGAAGCCTAAGGACCCAAGTTCAATCCCCAGCAACCATGTACAGAGCCAAACAAGCATGGGAGGGCTGGTTATGATCTCTGTGCTAGAGGGGTGGGGAATCAGGAGGTCCTAGGAGATGGGAGTACTGGATATGATGGTATCTCAGGGGAAAAGATGCCTCAGCATGGGCCTGCAAAAACACCTGCTTACCTCCCACCATAGCAAGCCTCCACCAAACATATCCCTGGTTTTCTATTTCTTTTTATAAAGCATAACTGTCACTACCCAGTTCTCATATGCACCCAATAAAAATTAAGCTTGTTTTGAATTTGGCTCTAAATTGTGGTAGTGAACTTCTTCTCCCCAAGTTACCTGACAGTGTGTATCAGACTGAGGTTCCGCAGCCATGGGGAAGCTTCTTTGTAGGATCCTTTTATGTGAATAATGTGCGGGTACTTGGTGCTGGGTCCTGGCCAATCATAAGCACTAGATCCTTCCCTTCACAGCCTCATGGCCATTCTCACGTACTCTTTATCTTGTTATTTATGTGAGTTAGAGCTTTACAAATGTCAGTCCATTTTAGTTCTGAAAACCCTTGCTCTGTATCTCTATCCATCTGTGTGATCAGGCAAGACAGTGCTGAGGTCCGTCCATCTTGTGCCCTCGGTAAGGCCATTTCCAGGTTTAACCAGAATCTGATCTCCTTCATGGAGAATCCATTGAAAACTACCTTGCTTTATTCTAGGAACCAACGTTCTGGATGTCCTAGGTCACTTATCCAAGCCTTCAGTAAAACTACAGGTTTATGTGAAACAACCTTCTCACCCTCCTTAGTTTCACCCCCACCTCCCCACTGGCTAAGCTCCCCTTAAGATCCCTTGCTTCAAACTGCTTACTTCTTCCATGTCCCTGTGCCTAAGAAGACAGGATGTTTTTTCAGACTTTAAAAGCTCTATATTCTAGACACTCAGTGCCACAGCTAGGTACCCAATACTTGGGTGCGGTCCCATATGTCTGGAATAAAGACTTTCAATTGGATTTATACTCAGTGTAAATGCGTGAATGGCCATCTCTGGTGAGCTTCCAGTCATACCTGTTACAGTGGTCTTAATGATTATGGAAGCTTTGAAGCTGTTCACACAAAGATTCAGCTCTCACCTCAAAGGGGATGAAAGAGAGTTCATCCTGAAGCCAAATATAAATGAGGGTGATCCGGAGGAAAGCCTTCGGTTAAATCTGATAAGTTATTTCTCTGCCAGTGTTGAAAGAAACTATCTATATCTGTATCTGTGTCTGTGCCTATATCTATCTCTATTTATATCGATAGATAGATAGATGATAGATAGATAGATAGATAGATAGATAGATAGATAGATAGATAGATAGATAGATAGATATGTGTGTGAGTGTGTGTGTGTGTGTGTGTGTGTGTGTGTGTGTGTGTATGCAGATTATTCAAAAGGTACTCTCAGGCAGGTTCACTGGCCCCAAAGACCAAGGCCAAAGAAGTTGCTGAGAGAGAGAGAGAGAGAGAGAGAGAGAGAGAGAGAGAGAGAGAGAAAGAGAAAGAGAGAAAGAGAGAAAGAGAGAGCAAGGAAATTGGAAACACAAGGATAGTGAAAAGAAGAGCTAGAAGGAGAGTAGGAGAGAGCGAAGGAGGGGGAGGAGAGACCATACCATCTGGATTATATAGGGAAGAGGCTCTCAGGAAGGGCAGCTTAGCCTCTGGGCTGGAAGATTCAGGGTTGGAGATAGGGAATGCCAGGTAAGGACTGAGGGATGCTGGGATAATGTAGAGGCCAGGTCTGCTTTAATATGTAAAATATGAACTTCAGTCCCTAGTATCCAGAGTCTGAAACCAAACAACCTCAAGTTCCATGTATCAATGTGATGAAGGTTTTATAGTAACAACAAAGAAAGTTCTAAATCAAGGTACTTTTCAAGCACACTAGTGGAAACGGCAGGTAAAGGGGTTCAGGACACCTCTGCTATAGGCTCCAGGTGGCATCTGATGACTCACGGGCTTCTGGTAGGAGGAAGCTAGGGTGTTAAAATGCAGTCCTAAAGATTCTGTTAGTCACAGGATGTTACATCAGAAGAGAAGTAGCCAAGGAATGGCCATTAAGGGTGGTAAATAAATCCTAAGATAAATTACAATAACCCTGAACCTGCAACATTGTAACCACTGCACAGTCTCAGCCGTTCTGTTCTATTACCAGCTTTGGAGATGATTCAGTGCAAGGTGAGGCTCCTTTGCTGCAACTTTCCTTTGAAGTCCCCACCTCCATTTCCTGGTAAACATCTGGATTGCCATTACTTAAGGCCCAGTGCAAAGAATATACTATCCCTGGACTTGGGAAGAGAAAGGGCATTCTAGGTGCTCCAAATAGAACATTTATATCATTGTCTTCCCTTCTCTCTTTGAAGAGATTTAGTTTAGTTGGGTCTGTCAATCACCTGGCCAAGAGACAGCCCCCCCTTGGGAAGGCAGATTCACCTAAAGTCAGGCTACAATGGGACATGGTTCTGTTATAAAAAGGAACAGAGTGCTAAGTGGTCAGAACTTGGCATGCTCCCTAGACTATGTGAAAGAAGCCAGGCCCAGAAGGTGTGCACTGCTTGGGGTTGTTTACACAAAGTATACAGAACAGAATTTGTAAAGATGGAGGGAAGACAGTCAGGGGTTGGGGGAGGGGGTGAAGAGTGTGTGCACAATATGTGTGACATTGCATGTGGAGGGATGGTGACATTGCCTGTTGAGCTACAGAAAGGCAGGCTTACAGAGAGCACAGACGCGCTGGGCTTTTTACCTGGGCACAGGGATTATGGCCATGCGTCCTCCTGTTTGAACAGTAAGTGCTCTTCCTCAGGAGCCACTTCCCCAGCCCAGGCTGGGCTCACACTCATGTTCTTCCTGCTCGCCTGTCCCCAGCGCTGGGACTGCAGGTCAGCACAACCACAGCCGCTTAAGGCTTTTTTCCTAAGTCCGGGGTCTCTGTTATTGCTTGGATTCTGGTGTAAGACATGGAGTTCTCCTGTTTTGTAACAACTGTAGTTTTGTAACTGAATGCAGTGGTTTTGCCCCAAAGAAACTGCTCATATATGCCTGGAAAAGAGGAAATGAGAGTCTCAAAGATCATCTTTCTTTTTTTTTTTTTTTTTTTCTCATTTTCCATACAGGGTTTCTCTGTATAGCCCTGGCTGTCCTGGAACTCACTCTGTAGACCCGGCTGGCCTCAAACTCAGAAATCCGCCTGCCTCTGCCTCCGGAGTGCTGGGATTAAAGGCATGTGCCACCACTGCTCAAAGCTCATCTTTCTAAATAAAGCTGGAGGATAAAGAAGAGACTTAGACTTTGGAGGCTGAGCTCTATGTCAAGGTAGAAGAGGCCCAGCCTCAATCCCAAATTCAACTGCAGAGATGAGCTCCCCTAGAGGCCGAATGTAGCATGACAACCAGCGAGTTTATTGTCTAGAGGAGTGAAGACAGGTGCTTTGGGCTGGTTCTATGTGGTTTTCTTTGAAAGGCAATATCTGAAACAAAGAAGCACAAAAACTGAAAATTAAGCAGCTTTTCTCCTTAAAAGCCGAAGAATTTGTTATTGAGTGACTGCTTAGCTCTTGAGATGAAACTGAGGATCTATTTGAGTTGATTTTAATTATTTTCTTTAATAATTTTTTTATTGCTTTGGTGTGTGAGGTAAGGATTACTCTATTCTGATGGTACCCAGATGTCCCAGAAAAGAGGAAATAAGAGTCCCAAAGATCATCTTTCTTTCTTTTTTTTTTTCATTTTTGATACAGGGTTTCTGTGTATAGCCCTGTCAGATGTGCAAATACTATTATTGTCGACACAGACAGACATGGTACTACTGTTAAAAATCACCCCAGCATGTATAGGAGCTGGGCTTCTGGACTCTGCTTGCTCCTGTCTTTATGTTTGTATTTCACTGGTTTTTTGTTTTCTTTTGTTTCGTTTCTTTTGTTTGAGACAGAATTTCAAGTAACCCACGAACATTTTGTTTCGTTTCTTTTGTTTGAGACAGAATTTCAAGTAACCCACGAACATCTAAGACGTTGAGGATGCTCTTGAACTTCTGATCCTATCTCCCCTGGCTTTGGAGTTCTGGGATTACAGAATTGCACCAGCAAATTCTGTGATTCTTCCAATTTCATGTGAATTTCAGTAGGAACCACTCCTTGCCTTTTTCATCCCCTCCCTCTCCTCCCTCTCCTCCCTCTACTCCCTCTACTCCCTCTCCTCCCTCCCTCCCTCCTTCCCTTCTTTCTCTCCTATCTCTCCACCCTCCACCTGACAATCTGAGTTTGAGCCCTGGAATCCACAAAGTAGAAGTCCTGTAAGTTGCCTTGTGACCTCCACACATGCACTTGTCACATCCATGTGTGCACATAAACATACTTGATTATTAAATAATAATAATTAATTAATTAATTTAAAATCCTTCCCATTTTTAAGCCTAGAACCCTTCCATTTATTTAAGCTGCCTTCATTTCTTTCACTACTTTTAATGTCCTAAGCTTGTGCCACTTTGTTTAAACATATTCCTAGGTGTTTTCTTCTTCTCTAAGTTATTGTAAAAAGAACTGTTGCCTTCACTTCTTCTTGCTCTTCATTGATAGTCTATAGAAAACACCCATGGCTTTGTGTGCTGCCCTCATAGCCTGCATTTTGGCTGACTTTTCCCACTTAGATCTTCCTGCTTATTACAGAACCTTCCTGATGGTTCTGCCTTTCCAGGTAAATCCTTCAATAGAGGGTGTGGAAAACAGGGCGTGGAGAACACACCTGTGATCCCAGCACTGAAGGACCTCAAGTTCAAGGCCAGACTGGCTTACAAAGGATTGGAGGCAAGATCCTGAAAGCCTTGTGGACAGAGGTAGTTCCTCTGCTTGGCCAGCAGGTGGCAGATTCTCCCCCAGTTCACGTGGCTATCTCTCCACAAGTCCATGCCCTAATCTCCTCTACTCAGGGATTATTCAAGTACATTAAGATCTGCTCTAATGGCTTCATTTTGTCTTAGTTAATAGCCCTGTGGCAATACAGCTGAGACACTAGGGACACTGGGGACTAAGGGCTTCAACACATGAGGCTGCAAAATGTGAAGGTTAAAAAGCTGCTTTGGGTTATCTTCAATCGTATGTTCTTGTTTGTACTGGTTTGTATATGCTTAGCCCAGGGAGTGGCACTGTTAGGAGGTGCACCCTTCTTTTTTTTTTTTCCAGGTCTTTAATTAAAATTTCTGTTTATTTAAGTCCTCCTTTTGGCTCTTGAAACTTTACATTTCTTTTTTTTTAATTAATATTTTTATTACATATTTTCCTCAATTACATTTCCAATGCTATCCCAAAAGTCCCCCATAACCTCCCCCCCACTTCCCTACCAACTCATTCCCATTTTTATTGGCCCTGGCGTTCCCCTGTACTGGGGCATATAAAGTTTGCATGTCCAATGGGCCTCTCTTTCCAGTGATGGCCGACTAGGCCATCTTTTGATACATATGCAGCTAAAGTACAGAACTCCCCGGGGTACTGGTTAGTTCATAATGTTGTTCCACCTATATGGTTGCAGATTCCTTTAGCTCCTTGGGTACTTTCTCTAGCTCCTCCATTGGGAGCCCTGTGATCCATCCAATACCTGACTGTGAGCATCCACTTCTGTGTTTGCTAGGCCCCAGCATAGTCTCACAAGAGACAGCTACATCTGGGTCCTTTCGATAAAATCTTGCTAGTGTATGCAATGGTCTCAGCGTTTGGAAGCTGATTATGGGGTGAATCCCTGGATATGGCAGTTTCTAGATGGTCCATCCTTTCGTCTCAGCTCCAAACTTTGTCTCTGTAACTCCTTCCATGGGTGTTTTGTTCCCAATTCTAAGGAGTGGCATAGTGTCCACACTTCAGTGTTCACTCTTCTTGAGTTTCATGTGTTTAGCAAATTGTATCTTATATCTTGGGTATCCTAGGTTTTGGGCTAATATCCACTTATCAGTGAGTACATATTGTGTGAGTTCCTTTGTGAATGTGTTACCTCACTCAGGATGATGCCCTCCACGTCCATCCATTTGGCTAGGAATTTCATAAATTCATTCTTTTTAATAGCTGAGTAGTACTCCATTGTGTAAATGTACCACATTTTCTGTATCCATTCCTCTGTTGAGGGGCATCTGGGTTCTTTCCAGCTTCTGGCTATTATAAATAAGGCTGCTATGAACATAGTGGAGCATGTGTCCTTCTTACCGGTTGGGACATCTTCTGGATATATGCCCAGGAGAGGTATTACTGGATCCTCCTGTAGTACTATGTCCAATTTTCTGAGGAACCGCCAGACTGATTTCCAGAGTGGTTGTACAAGCCTGCAATCCCACCAACAATGGAGGAATGTTCCTCATTCTCCACATCCTCGCCAGCATCTGCTGTCACCTGAATTTTTGATCTTAGCCATTCTGACTGGTGTAAGGTGGAATCTCAGGGTTGTTTTGATTTGCATTTCCCTGATGATTAAGGATGTTGAACATTTTTTCAGGTGCTTCTCTGCCATTCGGTATTCCTCAGGTGAGAATTCTTTGTTCATTTCTGAGCCACATTTTTTAATAGGGTTATTTGATTTTCTGGAGTCCACCTTCTTGAGTTCTTTATATATATTGGATATTAGTCCCCTATCTGATTTAGGATAGGTAAAGATCCTTTCCCAATCTGTTGGTGGCCTTTTTGTCTTATTGACGGTGTCTTTTGCCTTGCAGAAGCTTTGGGTTTCATGAGGTCCCATTTGTCAATTCTTGATCTTACAGCACAAGCCATTGCTGTTCTATTCAGGAATTTTTCCCCTGTGCCCATATCTTCAAGGCTTTTCCCCACTTTCTCCTCTATAAGTTTCAGTGTCTCTGGTTTTATGTGAAGTTCCTTGATCCACTTAGATTTGACCTTAGTACAAGGAGATAGGTATGGATTGATTCGCATTCTTCTACATGATATCAACCAGTTATGCCAGCACCAATTGTTGAAAATGCTGTCTTTCTTCCACTGGATGGTTTTAGCTCCCTTATCGAAGATCAAGTGACCATAGGTGTGTGGGTTCATTTCTGGGTATTCAATTCTATTCCATTGGTCTACTTGTCTGTCACTATACCAGTACCATGCAGTTTTTTTTTTTTATCACAATTGCTCTGTAGTAAAGCTTTAGGTCAGGCATGGTGATTCCACCAGAGGTTCTTTTATCCTTGAGAAGAGTTTTTGCTATCCTAGGTTTTTTGTTATTCCAGATGAATTTGCAGATTGCTCTTCCTAATTCATTGAAGAATTGAGTTGGAATTTTGATGGGGATTGCATTGAATCTGTAGATTGCTTTTGGCAAGATAGCCATTTTTACAATATTGATCCTGCCAATCCATGAGCATGGGAGATCTTTCCATCTTCTGAGATCTTCTTTAATTTTTTCTTCAGAGACTTGAAGTTCTTATCATACAGATCTTTCACGTCCTTAGTTAGAGTCACGCCAAGATATTTTATATTATTTGTGACTATTGAGAAGGGTGTTGTTTCCCTAATTTCTTTCTCAGCCTGTTTATTCTTTGTGTAGAGAAAGGCCATTGACTTGTTTGAGTTAATTTTATATCCAGCTACTTCACCGAAGCTGTTTATCAGGTTTAGGAGTTCTCTGGTGGAATTTTTAGGGTCACTTATATATACTATCATATCATCTGCAAAAAGTGATATTTTGACTTCCTCTTTTCCAATTTGTATCCCCTTGATCTCCTTTTGTTGTCTTCAAGTACTATGTTGAAAAGGTAGGGAGAAAGTGGGCAGCCTTGTCTAGTCCCTGATTTTAGTGGGATTGCTTCCAGCTTCTCTGCATTAACTTTGATGTTGGCTACTGGTTTACTGTAGATTGCTTTTATCATGTTTAGGTATGGGCCTTGAATTCCTGATCTTTCCAAGACTTTTATCATGAATGGGTGTTGGATCTTGTCAAATGCTTTTTCTGCATCTAACGAGATGATCATGTGGTTTTTGTCTTTGAGTTTGTTTATATAATGGATTACATTGATGGATTTTCTTATATTAAACCATCCCTGCATCCCTGGAATAAAACCTACTTGGTGAGGATGGAAGATTGCTTTAATGTGTTCTTGGATTCGGTTAGCGAGAATTTTATTGAGTATTTTTGCATCGATATTCATAAGAGAAATTGGTCTGAAGTTCTCTATCTTTGTTGGATCTTTCTGTGGTTTAGGTATCAGAGTAATTGTGGCTTCATAAAATGAGTTGGGTAGAGTACCTTCTACTTCTATTTTGTGAAATAGTTTGTGCAGAACTGGAATTAGATCTTCTTTGAAGTTCTGATAGAACTCTGCACTAAACCCCTCTGGTCCTGGGCTTTTTTTTGGTTGGGAGACTATTAATAACTGCTTCTATTTCTTTAGGGGATATGGGACTGTTTAGATCGTTAACTTGATCCTGATTTAACTTTGGTACCTGGTATCTATCCAGAAATTTGTCCATTTCGTCCAGGTTTTCCAGTTTTGTTGAGTATAGCCTTTTGTAGAAGGATCTGATGGTGTTTTGGATTTCTTCAGGATCTGTTGTTATGTCTCCCTTTTCATTTCTGATTTTGTTAATTAGGATTTTGTCCCTGTGCCCTCTAGTGAGTCTACCTAAGGGTTTATCTATCTTGTTGATTTTCTCAAAGAACCAACTCCTTGTTTGGTTAATTCTTTGAATAGTTCTTCTTATTTCCACTTGTTTGATTCCACCATTGAGTTTGAATATTTCCTGCTGTCTACTCCTCTTGGGTGAATTTTCTTCCTTTTTTTCTAGAGCTTTTAGATGTGTTGTCAAGCTGCTAGTGTGTGCTCTCTCCAGTTTCTTCTTGGAGGCACTCAGAGCTATGAGTTTCCCTCTTAGAAATGCTTTCATTGTGTCCCATAGGTTTGGGTATGTTGTGGCTTCATTTTCATTAAACTCTAAAAAGTCTTTAATTTCTTTCTTTATTCCATCCTTGACCAAGGTATCATTGAGAAGAGTGTTATTCAGTTTCCACGTGAAAGTTGGCTTTCCATTATTTATGTTGTTATTGAAGATCAGCCTTAGTCCATGGTGGTCTGATAGGATGCATGGGACAATTTCAATATTTTTGTATCTGTTGAGGCCTGTTTTATGACCAATTATATGGTCAGTTTTGGAGAAGGTCCCGTGAGGTGCTGAGAAGAAGGTATATCCTTTTGTTTTAGAATAAAATGTTCTGTAGATATCTGTTAAGTCCATTTGTTTCATAACTTCTGTTTGTTTCACTGTGTCCCTGTTTAGTTTCTGTTTCCATGATCTGTCTATTGATGAAAGTGGTGTGTTGAAGTCTCGCACTATTATTATATGAGGTGCAATGTGTGCTTTGAGCTTTACTAAGGTGTCTTTAATGAATGTGGCTGCCCTTGCATTTGGGGCATAGCTATTCAGAATTGAGAGTTCCTCTTGGAGGATTTTACCTTTGATGAGTATGAAGTGCCCCTCCTTGTCTTTTTTGATAACTTTGGGTTGGAAGTCGATTTTATTCGATATCAAAATGGCTACTCCAGCTTGTTTCTTCAGACCATTTGCTTAGAAAATTGTTTTCCAGCCTTTCACTCTGAGGTAGTGTCTGTCTTTTTCCCTGAGATGGGTTTCCTTTAAGCAGCAGAGTGTTGGGTTCTGTTTGTGTAGCCATTCTGTTAGTCTATGTCTTTTTATTGGGTAATTGAGTCCATTGATATTAAGAGATATTAAGGAAAAGTAATTGTTGCTTCCTTTTATTTTTGTTGTTAGAGTTGGCATTCTGTTTTTGTGGCTGTCTTCTTTTTGGTTTGTTGAGGGATTACTTTCTTGCTTTTTCTAGGGCGTGATTTCCGTCCTTGTATTGGTTTTTTTTTTGTTATTATCCTTTGAAGGGCTGGATTCTTGGAAAGATAATGTGTGAATTTGGTTTTGTCGTGGAATACTTTGGTTTCTCCATCTATGGTAATTGAGAGTTTGGCTGGGTATAGTAGCCTGGGCTGGCATTTGTGATCTGTTAGTGTCTGTATAACATCTGTCCAGGCTCTTCTGGCTTTCATAGTCTCTGGTGAAAAGTCTGGTGTAATTCTGATAGGCCTGCCTTTATATGTTACTTGACCTTTCTCCCTTACTGCTTTTAATATTCTATCTTTATTTAGTGCATTTGTTGTTCTGATTATTATGTGTCGGGAGGAATTTCTTTTCTGGTCCAGTCTATTTGGAGTTCTGTAGGCTTCTTGTATGATCATGGGCATCTCTTTCTTTATGTTTGGGAAGTTTTCTTCTATTATTTTGTTGAAGATATTTGCTGGCCCTTTAAGTTGAAAATCTTCATTCTCATCAACTCCTATTATCCGTAGGTTTGGTCTTCTCATTGTGTTCTGGATTTCCTGGATGTTTTGAGTCAGGATCCTTTTGCATTCTGTATTTTCTTTGATTGTTGTGCCGATGTTCTCTATGGAATCTTCTGCACTTGAGATTCTCTCTTCCATTTCTTATATTCTGTTGCTGATGCTTGCATCTATGGTTCCAGATCTCTTTCCTAGGGTTTCTATCTCCAGCTTTGCCTCGCTTTGGGTTTTCTTTATTGTGTCTACTTCCCTTTTTAGTTCTAGTATAGTTTTGTTCATTTCCATCACCTGTTTGGATGTGTTTTCCTGTTTTTCTTTAAGGACTTCTAACTGTTTGGTTGTGTTTTCCTGTTTTTCTTTAAGGACCTGTAACTCTTTAGCAGTGCTCTCCTGTATTTCTTTAAGTGAGTTATGAAAGTCCTTCTTAATGTCCTCTACCATCATCATGAGAAGTGTTTTTAAATGTGGGTCTAGATTTTCTGTTGTGTTGGGGTGCCCAGAACTAGGTGGGGTGAGAGTGCTGCGTTCTGATGATGGTGAGTGGTCTTGGTTTCTGTTAGTAGGATTCTTACGTTTGCCTTTCGCCATCTGGTAATCTCTGAAGCTAGTTGTTATAGTTGTCCCTGGTTAGAGCTTGTTCCTCAGGTGACTCTGTTAGCCTCTATAAGCAGACCTGGGAGGCTAGGTCTCTCCTTAGTTTCAGTGGTCAGAGTATTCTCTGCAGGGAAACTCTCTTCTTGCAGGGAAGGTGCCCAGATATCTGGTGTTCGAACCTGCCTCCTGGCAGAAGTTGTGTTCTACTCACCAGAAGTCTTAGGATCCCGTGGGGAATCCTGTGTGGGCCCTTGCAGGTGTCATGAGACTCCGCTGGCAAGGCACCCCGGTGCTCGAGTGGAGCGGAAGGGACTTGTACCCCAGGTCAGGACCGGGTCGTCTGCTTCCCTATTTACAGCAGTCTCAGGTTCCGGGCGATTGGATTGGGGCAGACGCTGTGTTCCACTCACCAGAGGTCTTAGGATCCCGTGGGGAATCCTGTGTGGGCCCTTGCGGGTGTCGGGAGACTCCCCTGGCAAGGCACCCCGGTGCTCGAGTGTGCACCCTTCTTGCAGTAGGTGTGTCACTGCTTATGTGGGGTTTAAGACCCTCTTACTGGCTCCCTGGAAGTCAGTCTTCTCCTGGCTGCCTTCAGAATAAGAGGTGGAACTCTAAACTCCTCTAACCTCACATCTGTCTGGATGATGCCATGTTCCCACCTTGATGATAATGGACTGAACCCCTGTATTAGTCAGGGTTCTCAAGAATCACAGAACTTATGGGTAGTCTCTATATAGTAAGTGAAGTAGTCAATGACTTACACTCTGTAGGCCAACTCTCAACAATAGTCAGCATCAGCTGTGAATGAAAGTCCAAAGATCTAGCAGTTGCTCAGTGCCACAAGGCAAGCAGACAAACGAGAGAGAATCTTCCGTCTTCCAATGTCCTTATACAAGTCTCCAACACACGGTGTGGCCCTGATTAAAGGTGTGTGCCACCATGCCTGGATCTGCGACTTGCTTTGCCCCAGATGGCCCAGATGAACTCAGAGATTTCCTTGCTTTAGTCCTGGGATTCAAGTCACTATGCCTCAAGATCTCCATGCCAAAATCCAGGTCAGAAACTTATATCTCCTCAAGATCAGGGTCACAGGTGAGCCTTCCAATTGTGGATGGTAGTTTATTCCCGATATAGTCAAGTTGACAACCAGGAATAGCCACTACAATCCACCCTTTGTCAAGTTGACACAAATAATATCTCACGTCCACTTGAAACAATAACAAGGTCGTGAATACGCCAAACATGATATAACTAGTCCTCATAGGATTGCAAACACATTTGTAAATTTACAATGGGGCAATGTCCCTTGAGAGTATCCTTTTAGTATCTCAACTTAAAAACCAACTGATGTCAACAAAACTGGAAGAAAGACAGATGTGTTCTTAACAAAATAAAACAGAAGCATTCATATTACTTTATAATCCTCATTTCTATATTCCTCGTTTCTATAATCCTCTACAACTCGTTACGTGGCCTTACCTGGTATTCATAACTACCTTCCTCTACTACCCATTCTGTATGTCCTCCACCCTCAGCAAGCATCTCAGCAGGTCTTGGACCTTTTCCTGGAGGAGTGGCCCATGCCTTCATTCCTGATGGGTCTGCATCCTTTGTCACCCTGCTTGGATTGGGCTGTTGTGGTTTCCCATTGATTTTAACCACACGATTCGGTTTTACTATGAGACGCCCTAAGGGATCTGGTGCACTCTAGACATAATCCTGTTTACCTCCATCATGGAGAGGCAATCCAATTTCCCCATGGCACTCTGGATCTCAGCCCTCCTAACACTGTTATTCCTTTCTCTTTTTTTCTAAATTTAAGAATGTTGTATTATTCATAGGATTTTTTACTTCACAGTAATGAACACATGCACTGGAGTACCTTCTGGTCAAATTTTAACAAAAAGCAAGATAACTCAGAACTTTTGTACTAAGAAGCAATACTTTTTTTTTTTCTCAACTGAGGAATACCGAATGGCTGAGAAGCACCTAAAAAAATGTTCAACATTTTTAGTCATCAGGGAAATGCAACTCAAAACAAATCTGAGATTACACCTCACACCAGTCACAATGGCTAAGATCAAAAACTCAGGTGACAGAATGCTGAAGAAGATGTGGAGAAAGAGGAACACTCCTCCATTGCTAGTGGGATTGCAAACTTGTACAACCACTCTGGAAATCGTTCTGGAGGTTCCTCAGAAAATTGGACATAGTACAACCTGAGGACCCAGCAATGACACTCCTGGGCATATACCCAGAAATGTTCCAACATGTAATAAGGACACAGGCTCCTATATGTTCATAGTAGCCTTATTTATAATAGCCAGAAGCTGGAAAGAACCCCAGCAGAGGAATGGATACAGAAAATGTGGTACAGTTACACAATGGAGTACTACTCAGCTATTAAAAACAACGAATTTATGAAATTTGTAGGCAAATGGATGGATCTGGAGGATATCATCCTGAGTGAGGTAACCCAATCACAAAAGAACACATAATATGCACTCACTAATAAGTGGATATTAGCCAAGAAATGGAGAAACTCGGAATATTCAAGATGCAATTCACAAACCACCTGATACTCAAGAAGAAGGAAGACCATAGTGTGGATACTTCTATCTATCTTATAAGGGGGAAACAAAACACCCGGGAAAGAGTTACAGAGACAAAGTGTGGAGTAGAGACTGAGGAAAGGACCATCTAGAGGCTGACTCACCTGGAGATCCATCCTATTTGCAATGTTAATCCTTTGTTAGCCCTTTGTTTTGATGGCATTAGAAGCCCAAAATGACCAGAGGGATGTCTGAGCTTCCAGTTTAATGGCATGTTTGTTGTGGCTCCTCATAGGAGCACTACCCCCTCTGGAAACAAAACTTCTAGGCCAACAAAACCTAGAATTGTGAGGATAGGAAGCAAATATTTTCCTAGAGGGTCACTAGGACTGATAGTGAGTGGAACTATTCCCTTCTCCACCTCTTGATCCTACACCCATGGATCCTGGCTGTGGGAGAAACCATACAACATATCATATGCTTACTCAAAGCATAGACTGCCTTCTGAAGAACTCTGCCCCAGCCCTCCATGCTGCTGACACAGAACTGGTGCTGTAAGTGCATCTTCAAAAGGCCATTCCATCTTCCTATCAAACCAGTTGCTTCAGGATGATGGGGAATATGGTACGACTACTGGATTCCATGATCATGCTATAACTGTTACACTTCTCTGGCATTAAAATTAGTTCCTTGGTCAGAAGCAATACTGTCTGGAATACAACGATAATAGAGAAGGCATTCTGTGAGTCCAGGGATGGTGGTTTTGGCAGAAACATTACCTCCATGAAAGGCAAATCCATTAAAAGAATTAAGGTTCTACTCCAGTAAGAACAAAATGTTGCATTTCCACGGAGGAAGTGGTCAAATGTAGTCAACCTGCCACCATGGTGCTGACAGGTTACCTCTAGAAATAGTGCCATATCTGGGGCTCAGTGCCAACTCTGATGTTGACAGATGTGGCATTCAGCAGCAGCTGTAGCCAGGTCAGCCTTGGTGAGAGGAAGTCCATGTTGTTGAGCCCAAGTATAACTTCCATCTCGGCCACCATGGACACTTTGTTCATGTGCTCTTTGGGCAATGATAGGGATGGCTGGAGAAAGAGCCTGACTGTCCACTTGATTATTGAACTCCACATCAGCTGAAGTTACCTTTTGGTGAGTATTTACATGGAACACAAATATCTTCACATCCTTTGCCCATTTGGTGAGATCTATCCACATACTTATTCCCCAAATGTATTTCTCACCAATTTTCTTTGGTGATCTTTTAAAACCCCTGACCATACAGCCAATCCATTGGCTACAGCCTATGAATCAGTGAACAATTGCACATCTATCCATTTCTTATTTCAAACAAACTGTAATACCATGTGTACCTTCCAAAGTTCTGCCCACTGTGATGATTTTCCTTCACCTGTATCTTTCAGGATTGTTCTGGAAAGGGGTTGTAATGCTGCAGCTGTCCACTTCAGGGTAGAGCCTGCATAACATGCAGAGCCATCAGTAAACCAGGTCCTAGTATTCACTTCCTCAGTCAGCAGATTGTAGGGAACACCCCATTAAGCTATAGACACATGCTTGATAGCAGATGGCATTGTAACAGGGGTAGAAGAAACAATAGGCATTGGAGCAACTTCTTCATGTAATATGCTTGTGCCTTCAGGACCTGCTCGGGCCCAATCATGCACATGCCACTTCCATTTGATAATAGACTGCTGCTGTGCATGTCTTACTTTATGACTTGGAGGGTCTGATAGCTCCCAGCTCATGATGGGTAGTTCAGGTTGCATGGTAACTTGGTGTCCCATTGTCAAACATTCAGTTTCCCCTAAGGTCTAATAACAGGCCAAGAGCTGTTTTTCAAAGGGAGAATAGTTGTCTGCAGATGATGGTAGAGCTTTGCTCCAAAATCCCAAAGGTCTCTTCTGTGATTCACCTACAGGAGCCTGCCAGAGGCTCCAAACAGCATTGCTATCTGCCACTGACACCTCAAGTACCATCCAGTGTGCTGGGTCATATGGTACAAGTGGTAGAGAAGTCTGCACAGCAGTCTGGACCTGTTCAAGAGCCTTCTCCTGATCCAGGACCCACACAAAGCTAGCAGCTTTCTGAGTCTATGATAAATGGGCTTGAGCAACACACCCAAGTGAGAGATGTCCTGTATCCAGAATCCAAATAGACCCATGAAATGTTGTGCTTCTTTCTTGGTGGTGGGAGGGACCAGGTGCAATAAATTATCTTTCATCTTAGAAAGAATATCTCTGCATGTTCCACATCACTGGACTCCTGAGAATTTCACTGAGGTAGATGTCCCTTGAATTTTGGTTGGATTTATTTCCCATCCTCTGATATGCATATGTCTTATCAGTGAGTCCAAAGTGGTTGCTCCTGCTCTTTCACTTGGTCCAATCAGTATAATGTCATCAATATAGTGCACCAATGTGATATTTTGTGGAGGAGACAAAGGGCCAAGATCCCTTCTTACTAAGTTATGATACAGGGCAGGAAAGTTACTATATCCTTGAGGCTAAACTGTAAAGGTATAACTGCTGGCCTTGCCAACTGAAAGCTAATTGCTTCTGGTGGTCCTTAGGGACAGGTTCTGAGAATAAGGCATTTGCTAGATCAATAGCTGTATATCAGGTACCAGGAGTTGTGTTAATTTGCTCAAGTAATAAAACTACATCTGGTACAGTAAATTCAATTGCAGTCAATACCTAATTTAGTTTTCCCATTCTCCATAATCCACCTGTCTAATGCTCTGGCCAGTTAAGAGAGATGTGGTGGGAACATCTTTCAAGTCCTTGATAATGGCACTAATTTCTGCAATTTTTCCAAGAATACGATATTGGTTTTGATTCACTATTTTCTTTGGCAGTGGCAACTCTAAAGACATCCATTTAGTCCTTCCAACCGTAATAGCCCTCACTCCACAGGTCAGGGAACCAATGTGAGAATTCTGTCAATTTCTAAGTATATCCATTCCATTTATGCTTCCTGGAAGTGGGGAAGTGACCACAAGATATGTTCTCAGACCTACTATGAGTTCATCAGCAGTCAAAACTCCATTAATCACCTGCCTTTCATTAGCTCCTAATTTAAGTGGAGGCCACCCTATCATCCTCCTCGTCGTCCTCCTCATCGTCCTCCTCCTCGTCGTCCTTGTCTTCCTCATCGTCTTCGTCCTCCTCTTCGTCCTCCTCATCCTCCTCCTCCTCGTCGTCGTCGTCGTCGTCGTCGTCCTCCTCCTCCTCCTCCTCCTCCTCCTTCTTCTTCTTCTTCTTCTTTTTCTTCTTCTTCTTCTTCTTTTCCTGAGACAGCGTTTCTCTGTGTAGCTCTGGCTGTCCTGGAACTCACTCTATAGACCAGGTTGGCCTTAATCTCACAGAGATCTGCCTATCTGTGCCTCCTGAGTGCTGGGATTAAAGGTTTGTGCCACCAGACTGGCTAAAAGGTTTAGGAAGAAACTCCAGAGTCATTGCAAAGTTTAGGAAGACAGTAGAGCAGTAAGGTCCAATCTCCAAAGGGAAACCAAATCAAACCAAACCAAACTAGAACAAATACACAAGAAAACAGTGAAGTCTTTGAGTAATTCTGGGAGTTTAGTAAAGGTGACCAAACAAGTTAAGGTCATATGACGGTGCAGGTTAGGCTTCAGGAAACAGAGCCAGACTTATTTTTAACATTACAGCATAAAGTTTACCTACTTTCAAAATGGAGTCAGGTGTGTTCCTCATTTTCTCCTTGACTTAAGTGTCCCTGTCGAATCCTAGATTTTCTTCAATAATGTTGTTGAGTGGCAATTGATAGGTTCCCTGAAAAATGCAAACTTTGGAAGTAAAATTTCAGTATCCTAGAAAAGCAGATTGCAACAATGGGCTGTTAATCATTGATGACTCTGGGAGCCTCAGGGAGCCAAGGTGATTCGTGGAATTTCCTCATGGCCTCACCAAATATAGCAAAACTAACAGAGAAGCGAATCAGAAACTGGCCCATGTAACTTCCCTGGAGCCCACCAATAAAGATTTAGATTACCTAGCCCTTGCTAAAATTCCTCTAGTTTCCCATACAAGACTTGGGCCCTTGGTCTGTGCTTGCCATTTTAATAAGTGGCCAACACCTTGCATGCAGACTTCTTGCTTTCTTGAAACAAAAACACTCTTGCCTGTTGTATATGTGAGTGTTGGTCTCAGTGCAGCGATTTTGGACCTCACACAGTGATTCTAGCATTTTTATCTGACAGTTGTTAACACTTTGGAGGATGCAGGCCCTGATTATGATAAGAAGTACAAAGAATACTAGAGGGCCAATTGAGAAAATGCCTCCATACACTCCAGCTGTAAAGCGTTCTCTTAAATGCTGATTGATGGGGGAGAACCCAGCTATTTGTAGGTATGGCCATGCCTAGGGTAGTGATCCTGGGCTCTATAAGAAAGTAGGCTGAATAAGCCATGGCGTGCAAGCCAGTAGCAGCACCTCTTCATTGCCTCTGCATCAGCTCCTGCCTCCAGGTCCCTGCCCTATTTGGGTTCCTGTCCTGACTTCCTTTTGGTGATCAACAGCAGTATGGAAGTGGAAACCAAATACAACTTTTTCTCCCAGACCTCAATGTTATTTATCTCAATGTTTCTAATGTAAACCAGCATCAAGCAAGGCTTCACTGTTGGGTTTCAGATCCTGGACAAGCAGCTGAGGTGGCTATTTAACATATCAGAGCAGACATGGCCTCCATGTTCTTCCAGCCCTGCTCAGTCCCTAGGCCTTGCAAGGTGTGTCTAGCATGCCCCCACTGCACGGCTGCCCTGAACTTTGCAGCCCAGAGACTGAGCTTCCCCTCCCCCAGAGTCTCTCTTTATAATCTAGGCATTTTGTGAGCTCTCCCTCTCCCTCTCCCTCTCCCTCTCCCTCTCCCTCTCCCTCTCCCTCTCCCTCTCCCTCTCCCTCCCTCTCCCTCTCCCTCTCCCTCTCCCTCTCCCTCTCCCTCTCCCTCTCCCTCTCCCTCTTCCTCTCCCTCTCCCTCTCCCTCTCCCTCTCTCTCTGCCTCTCCCTCTCTTCTCTGCCTCTCCCTCTCTTCTCTGCCTCTCTCTCTGCCTCTCCCTCTCTTCTCTGCCTCTCCATCTCCCTCCCTCTGCTAATCTCTCTTCCTGTATTTGTGCCCCACCCCAGCCCTTCCAGCCCCCACCTACCCCAGCCTGTCTCCCCAGTGATTTCCCAAGCCTCAATCCTTAGGACAGGTGAACCTGCCTGAGAGCTGCCCCCAAATAAACCTGCTATTTTGTTTCTTTTAATTTGGCTTGCATTGGTTTCTTTCACAGGCAGAGAAAACCTATTAGTCACCCACACAGTTTTAAACATCCCACCTGAAACTGTGGTGAAGGTTTGAAATGACTGACATTTGTGACCATTTGGATTAACTGTCCCATAAGCTAATGTATTTAAATACTTCATATCAGGTGGGTGGTACTACTCAGGAATGTTATGGGACCTGTAGGCTATTCAGCCTGGAAACTGAGAGGTGTTCATGAAAAGTTGCTTAAAGATTTTTGTATTTGGACTGGAGAGATGGCTCAGGGGTTAAGAATACTGACTGCTCTTCTGAAGGTCCCGAGTTCAAATCTTAGCAACGACATGGTGACTTGAAAGGAAATAAAACTTGAAACCTGTGATTCATGTAATGTATGTCAAATAGCCCAAAGAGTTGTTTGTGAGTTTTAAAACCTGGGGCTGAGAACATAGAAGAACAGGCCAGGACATGCCCGGGTAGGCCCGTCGTTACATGTCCGGTCTGGCCTGGTGCCTCCCTATCTCCCTTCCTGCTGACAGTCTGTTGATGTTTAAATAGACCAATCATGTGAAACCGTGCCAATTCCTCCCCCAACCCCACCCCTTTTCTATAAAAACCCCTAGCTTCCAAGGGTCGGGGTTGAAACCACTGCCTCCTGTGTGAGATACGTTTCGAACCGGAGCTTCGCCATTATGGCTCCACCATGTGGTAAACACCTCTGTCTCCTGCAGGAGATACGTGTTGGCCTGGAGCTCCGTCATTAAACTACCTTATGCTTTTACATCAAGATGATCGTCTGTTCATGATTCTTGGGTGCACGCCGAATCGAGAATTGAGTGGGGGTTTCCCCATTAGGTTCTTTCAGACTCACAACCATCTGTAATAAGATCTGATGCCCTCTTCTGGTGTGTCTGAAAACAGATACAGTGTACTTAAATATAATAAATAAATAAATCTTTTTAAAAAATCTTGTTTTTTGTAAGATGCTTGCTAATAGTTTCTAGGGAATCAGCCAGACTTTTAGCCTCCTAAGAAACTGAAGCAAAGCCCATGACAATATCAACTTCCCACACTCACAGGCTGTAAAATCACCTTTGTAGTGTTGTCAGTATTACAAAGCAGATTTGACAGAGATCTGCCCAAAGCTTAAGAGGTGATTTATTTGACCACATTGTCAGATCAGGATTTTCAGAACTGATTGGCACAGTTATAGGAAAATTAATTTTGGTAGATTATTATACATGTAGAAAGCATGGTCACAATGACCTGGGCTGTCCACAACAGAAAAAATAAACTGGGTTTTCTGCCGCTGACCCTCTGGATCCCTTTGTCTGCATGGAATGGGTCTCTGGGGCAGGTGGGCAAAGTGTTGGATGGAATGACAGACAGATGCACACAGGAGAGGTTGTGTAGAATCTGAATGTAATTTGTCAAATCGAGCATCAAACTTTTTATACAGAAGAAAATAGGGAAGTTGGGTGACACACTTGCAAGGTACAAAGAGGTTACTGGATCCTTACACAAAACAGAGGAATGCAAACACAGGAACCTGGGATAGAATTCATTGTTAACAACTGGGATAAAAAAGAGCTCCACCTAAGATCCACTTAATCTTAGAAGCCAGGGTCAAGGGCTTCGTGCCCTTGCCATAGTTCCTATTTTAGTCTATTGTATAGTCCACCTTCCCCCTAGGCCATTGTAAATAAGTGTCTATAGTTCTAAGTATCTACTCTGGTTCCTCCTTAGGTCTCAAACTTCCTTCTTCCTAGATAATAGTAAATTCCTGTGTAGGGCAGTGACTTAGCTTTTATTCAAAGTGATAGTGTAATACCAGAGGCAATTCTGAATGTCACTGAATAGGCAACATTCTTACTGAATTCCAAGCCCAAGGTCTGCTCAAGGACTTTCTAGGATGTTGGAACACTGGTGATGGCTTAGCTATGTCAGAATTCAATCTTAAAAGGCACTTATAATAGGATAATACTAAAAGAGAGCACGTGGATCCATTCACAGACTAATTCGGGAATGGAATATGAATGTATGGGTTAGAGAGAATGCCAGACTCCAGGAGGTGAGTTTCCGTGAAACTCTCTGGCTCGTGAGTGGCTTCCAGGCCTCTCGGCCTGTCAAGCTGACTCGACCAAAGTGTGTGGCAGTTTTCAGATAAAGAAGAAGGAGCAGGAGTAGGGAGGAAAGTTATCAAAATGGAGAGTCAGAAATCACAAATTTGTCTAGGTGCAGTCACATAGGCCTTTAATCCCAGCACTCCAGAGGCACAGGCAGGTATTAGATCTCTGTAAATTCAAAGGTAGCCTGGTATACGGAATGAGTTCTAGGACAGTGAGACCCTGTATCAAAGATTTCCCAAAACAAAATCAAAGAACAATAAGGAAAACATTTTGTCAAGCTTTATCTAAGCACTATATAACAGCTACATTTTCAACCATTTTTATGAATAGTTGACCCCCACATGCTTGTAATTTCTACAGAAGAAACACTCTTTGCCTTTGCATCCTATTTGAGTCTGGGGTCTTCCTTCAGTGATTCTCAGACCCTAACACTATATGGTGTGTCTGCTTGCTTAAGCTCACCTGCAATAAAACAGCTCTCTGAAACCCCTCCTTCTCCTCACTGAAGGAGGCAATGAACATAAAGTGAGAAATCGACCTGAGCAAACACATACACATGCCTGGGCTTATTTCTCTGTTTCTGTCCTTCCTTCCCTGGGATGTTAGACTACTAACTCTTAGGGGGAAGAGCACTGGCTAGCCTGGTCTATAGAGCAAGTTCCAAAATAGCCAGGACTACACTGAGAAAACCTGTCTTGAAAAAACAAGAGGTAGTGGGAGAGAGGTTACATACACATAATAAGAAGCTCTGCTTCACCTGAAGAAACAGCTTTCCTAAGGTGGGCCTATGCAAAGCCCTTACCCCTGCCCTCCTTCCTGTACTTGGTATTTTAAATTTTAAGGATAGGCAACTGTTGGTAGACAACTCCTAGCAGAAAGCAGCTATCATCTCTGCAGCCATCTCAGGCTATTTACTTACAGGTTGGTACTTTTTCACTGTGTCGATAGACTTGCTTTCCTAGCATGGTGTTTTTGCAAGCAGCCCATCACAACTGAACACACTCTGAAAACATCTTATTTTTCTCCTATACATCCTGGACTTGTGGTTAAGTATCTCCAGATGCACGTCCCAGTGTGTGCATATATACCCATAGTTGCCTTCCAATAAACAAGACTTGAGACTTGATCAGATAGCTTGTCTCATCTCCATTCTTCATGTCTCTTGCCCCTCCATCCCCATTCTCTCCCTTGCAGACCCCATTGACTAACCTGCGGACCAGGTTAGTCTTTTTCCTTTTGGAAAATTAGGGTATTGCCAGGGAAACAGACGGTGTGGTCCAGAATTGATCAAAAGAGTGGGGGTATCCCTAGAGGCTTCTTAGCCTGCCAATATCATTTCTAATATTTAAAGAGGGGAGGGGAGGTTGACATAGCCAGAGGAACTGAGTAGAATCCTCCTTCAGGCAAGAGATTCCTTAATGCCAGCAGGCAGCACAGCAACAAGTTACAAGTTTTGGTCTTCTCAGACAAAGTGCCTTTGTAGTCTTAAGGGTTTTGTTTTGTTTTGTTTTGTTTTGTTTTGTTTTGTTTTGTTTTGGGGATGGAGGGAATCCCAAGCCAAATGAAGGATGGTAGAGCATTGCCCATAAGCCAAGCAACTCTCAGAGAGCACCACTCCAATGCCTCTCCATGTTTCTTTAGTGTCTCCTTTCTGCATCCCCCCCTTCGCAGTGGAATATTCTAACGCTACCTTGCATGGTTCCTCCTCAGACCCGGGTCTATCTTTTAACCAAAACTTACAGGAGATTCCCATTTATTGAGGGCCTTCATACCTCTGTGTTGCTGTTATAATTATTCTCCAGGTACAATTGACCACCTTTGCTGGACTTGTACTACAAAATAGAAAGGTTTGGTGTTAGCAGTCAGGCATCTTCACCGCCTGCCCCAGGGATCCGCCAACCTCCCCAGTCAAACTCTATTGTGAGATCTGTCACATGGTGTGACTTTATGATATCCATATCTTAGATCAGAACACTTCAGACCTCCTGACAGAGGAACTGGAGGGGAGGGGAGGGGAAGGAAGAGGAGGGGCAGGATCAGATCTTGGGTCACCCCTGGGGAGGGATGTTTTTTTATGTAATGAATCAGGATTGGTTGCTGGAGGCCAAATCTTTTAAGGTCAAACTCTATTTTAGAGGACCTGATCTAAGGTTGAGCTCAGGTAAACTAACAGGCTGGTACCTAGCATTAGTTTCCAAGTTGTCCACAACAAAGCTCAAGCCTAGCTCCAGTCTCTAGGCTAATCTCCAACAAAACCTGCTTTTCCAGGTTACACCCTTAACAAGGCAAGTGTCTCCAAGTTATTCCCCCAACAGACCTGCACCCCCAGGTTACAAGCCCACCCCCCACCTAATGACCACCAATGCAGAGGGGAGCAGAAACTGAGTTTATGATATGATCCCCAGCACCAGCCAGTTATGTTAAAGGCCACAGTAGCTTTCCAATTCAATGCTTGCACATGTACTCCCTGCTTACTTTATAGCCTTGCCCCATAGATATTTGGGGCTCTGCCACCACCAAAACCATCCTGCATGACAGTGGTGAGATGGGGGTGGCCTGGGCTAGCTCGGAGAGAATAAAGACTCTGTTGTGAGTTGCATCAGATCTGCTTCTGTCTGTTTTCTTGGGGGATCACTGACATTTCCCTGGTACGACAGTTGAACAAAATATTAAGGCCCTTCACGAACTCTGTGACAATTTGAGGTCCCAATATGCCTTCGATAATCATGCTTTCTGGTACTCCAACCCCCTCATTGCCTGGCTCTTGTCCTTGATGGAAAGCCATCGGAGCCCCCCTCTTTCTCACCCTATGTATTATACAGTTTCTCAAAAAACAACATACATATAAGTCACAAAAAAAAAACACTTCCTGGTACAATGAACTTCCTGGTACAATGACAAGCTATTCCTAGAGACTAGGCTAACACGTATGACACAGCCCCATTCTTGTGTGTTCCCAAGACAGATGAGGGACAGTAGAGCATTGACTGTTGTGCTTAGAAAATGAAAAGAAGCCCGGAATGTGTTTGGTGGAGGCAGCTATGATGAGGGGGAAGGGGGTGCCACTGAGGCCCATGCTGAGGCATTCCTTTCCCCTGAGGTAACAGACATATGATGTGTAGAGTATAGAATAGCTTTTACTTAGGGCATGGGGAGGGGATTTGTTGTCCTTAGTGGAGATAGAGAAAGTGGGGGGGGGGGGGTAGAGGCCATGTGGAGAGAGAGGGAAAAGAGAATGGGGAGAAAAGGAACAGGGAGGAAGAAAGGAAAAAAGCAAAAGAAGACAGTGAGGAGGGCCCAAGCAGCCCATTTTACAGTGAGTCAGGCATCCCGGGATGTTGCTAGATAACTACAGGGCAGAGCCTAGAAGAAATGCTAATACTGCCTATACCCCTGGACAGCTCTCCTAGAGCACTGCAGGAGTGGGGATGTTCAGGACCCAAATCAGGCTTGGGCCTACTCAACTCCACAGAGACAAAAGCCAAGTCACGATAAAGCCAGTTAGGTTTCTGTTTCCCCACCAGAGAACTCTCTGCTTAAAAATCATGTGACTGGCAGTCTGATAACCTACCTGATACACTTGGAAGACCCCTGACCCAATGTGGCCCTTTCTAAATTACCCTTTTCCTCCCTGCCCCTGATTCAAGCTATATAATCTAGCCCCTTTATTTCAATAAAGGAGGTAACCTCCAACACAGTCTTTTGAATCATTTATGCCTACCATCCCTGCAACACCCTGCTCCCAGCTGCTCTGCATCCCAAGACCACAGCGCATGGGGGAGGGGCAAGTGGCATTGGGAGGAAGTACACTTAGTTAAAATGAAACCTGTGCTTTATGACTCTTGGTAGTGAGGAAAAAATATGTGACCCTGGCTAGTTAACACAGGTCATTCATTCTCTGAATAGGGGCATGGGCTTGGCTAAGGTTTGACCTATTGAGTGTGAGAATAGTCAGGCTTCAAGGTGAACTGGAAGGCAGGAGAGAGGGCTGGGTGTGTTTTTGTCTTGCATGAAGACTTCTCTGCAGAGGGCCTGGCTTCTCTAGCACAAGCCTGGCAACATCTGGTACCTCTAACTCTAAGATTACTCAAGTACACTGTAGCCCTCTCCCAGAAGAGTTAATGTGAGTGGTCTGTCAGTAGAATGGGCAGGAGTCCACCACTAAGGGAAGCTAGCTCCCCAACAATGGGGCTGGGTGGAAACTGGAGGACTCATGAGAATTCCTAGTTTAAGACTTTTAGAGAAACAGTGCACGGCACTGTGGTTATATGGCCTTTCCCTCCAAAGAGAAGGTGATGGCCCCGTTGTCATCCTGGAGTAGGGATAATGTTGGCCCAGGAGCCCTGGCAATAAATAGAGTCAGAAGAGCAAAACAGCAATAGGTCTGTGATAATGGGCAGAACTCTCTATACTCAGAAGGGAGGACTGTCACCTGGGGTTCCAGCCATGACTCCCTCCTGTTCTCCGCCAAGCACAAGTGGTCTCAGAAGATACTAGAATATAGAGGATACAGAGGATTTACTGAAAGAGGGACTCCGTGTACTGCTTTTATGATGGGGTGAGATTTGGTGGTGACTAAGCTGCTCAGAATTTATGCATATTCCTGTAAGTGACCTCACCCATCCTCTGGGGGAAAAAAAGCCTCATAACCTCATTGGGTGGTGACATTGGCAGGGTTTATCACTTGGATCTTTCCTTGCCGCTTTTTCTTTGTTTGCAGAGGCTTGCTGTCTCCTGCTCTTTCTTTCACATACACTTCTTCATGCATGAGCCAATACCGAGCACAGCATGTGACAGAATTAGAGAGACAACATTTCTTGCTTGCTCTCTTCCTCTTACCACTGTGCTGGGTTATGCGGTGTTGGAGGCAAACTGTTTGCTTATATGATATATTATAGGGTAAGAAGGAAGGGGTTTTTAGTGGTGCTCGGGCAGAGGCCATGGAGTGTAAGCAGCCTTCCCTGCTTAAGTGGGGTGCGCTCAGCTTCACTGATGCTGTGGTCCATTTTGGGACTCAGTTGTCCTGTGAGCACAGCTGTTCATTTGCTGTGGTATCATCTCAGGATGATTTCCAGCTCAGGTCTCTACCTCTGTCCAGCACACACAGCCCCATACATCCCCAAACACATCAGACACTGCTTGGTAACTTCCATCCCAGTTGCCAGTTAGTTCTTGCCTCAGGACTCTCACTTTGTGGATGCAAGAGCCTACTGGGGGCTTGCTCACCAGAGCCAGTCTTTAAGTATTTGTAAATTGTTTTCCTGCTTATAGGAAGGAGGGCCATTGGCTCTGAGCCACTGCAAACCATACCTTCTATTTAGACACAGAAAAAAGCCAGGTAGTGGAGGCAGAAGTATCAGCGGCTGTTGTGCACCCCTTTGATAGCTGTGTGTTGGAGCCAGCCTGTTCTACTGAGCAAGTCCTAGGACAGCCAAAGCTACACAGAGAAACTTTGTCTCAAAAAAAAAAAAAAAAGTCAAAAAAAAACCCAAAATAAACAAACAAAAAACACGAAGCTAAACAAAACAAAAACTAGTAAAGGGCTGAGCAACTTGACTTCTTCCCTTGCTTTCTAATTGGCAAGCACAAGTCAACTGTGGCCTCTGGCCCTCGGCCCTCTCAGTTCTCCTGCACCATGGTTCCTCCCCAACTGCTATAAATCTGGCTTGATCAGGTCACAAACAAATCTTGCTACCTCTTAACCAATAAACATGATGGCCTGGAAAAGGTTAAGTACTGAAACCCCTCCCTCTTCAGGATGCCAGCTGGGAGGAGCTGAAGGAAATTAAAGTACTTCAGTCCACATCTGACAGAACTTGCCACTGTGCCTGCAACCTTGTCTGAGAGGAAGTAAGGACTGGTGTGAGGAGGGAGCTGCTAGGTGACAAAGGGAAGAGCCCTCAGGATAGGGCTGGGGTTGGGAGTGTGGGATTAGGAAGGAAGAGCTGGGTGGGTGGTGGGTGAGAGAAGTAGGCAGACATGTATTCCTCAGGGAAAGCTGTGTGGAGGGTTGGAGGGAGGGAAGATCGGATGCCTGAGCTCTGTGAGAGCCCAGGGATGTGATTGGGGGTCTATTAATTGGCTCCAACTTCCAAGGTTTTATCTGTGCAGCCCTTCTCTGAGGATGGACACTTCTCACACTACAAAGTCCTGTTTGCTGATTCTTCTTGTGGCCCTACTGTGTGCAGAAAGAGGTGAGGTAGAAAATGAGAGAGGGGCAGAAGGATACAATGGAGATGGAAAAGGGCCTCAGGGTTGTGGGTACACCTACACTTCCATTGTGTGCCCAGTACCCGAGATGTGCTGGGGTCATGGGATTGGGAATGGGCTTGTGGTGGGTGAAGCCTTCTGTGGTGGGGTGCTTTACTGGGTCTGTAAACCTGTCAGAACCTGCCTTGCAACCATCACCACATACCAAAAGGACACGTGGAGCTCAGTATCTCTGCCACAGAACCTGGCCACCAGAGCAGCCTGTCCTTAGACTCTACCCTTCTGCACTGGCCTCCCAATCAGGACACTGGCCTGTGTGCACACAAACTGGAAGAGCCTTCTTTTTCTCCCCAGATGCCAAGTCAATGGATTTGGAATCCTTATTGCCTGGACTTTGACTTTTCCTTATGTCCCAGCCCATGCCACATGAGACCCAAATGCTATGCCTTCTGTACTCTAAGAAATTCTGAGCTCTAAGATACGCCTATACTTGTAGTTACATGTGTATTGCAGGAAGCCTCATGGTGAGCCTCAGCTTTAAGCTGACTCTGGGAAGTTCTGTGCTTTGTCATGCTCCAATACCCAGGGGCCAGCTCTGCAGGTGTAGGGTAGGACAGGTCAGAAGAGCCCTCTCTATTTGGTGGCCCCAGCATCTACTTACACACCCACTCACTGCTTCAGCGGACATTTGGTATCTATATCTTCCCAATATGGTGGCTGTCTCTTTAATATCTCTTGGGGTGCACATGTCTCCTGTGGGGCTGTGTAGCTGAGACAGCAGTACCAGGCATCTTTAAACAACAGTGGTTCTTGGTTCACTCTTGACTGAACAGTAATGTCCTTGCTCTGACCTAGCAGCCAGCAGCTGTGTGCAAGTAAAGACATTGGAGAGGAGGGGTCTGGGCTAGGAATTGCATGTACTAGCCCTCATGTATTGGCTTGTCTCTCAGCTCAGGGACTGGAGTGTTACCAGTGCTATGGAGTCCCATTTGAGACTTCTTGCCCATCAATTACCTGCCCCTACCCTGATGGAGTCTGTGTTACTCAGGAGGCAGCAGTTATTGTGGGTAAGTTCTTTGTGGCCTATATAAAGATGGCTGAGGGTGGCTTTGGAGAAAATGTCGAGTCTGGGCACTTGTTGTGGACCATGGTTCCCCTCCCCCCAAGTAGAGCTTTCCTTGTGTTGGAGGAGAACTCTTGCAAAGTGGGGGCTGTTGGGGTCCAGGGATGTGCTGGGATGTGATCATCAAGCAGGGCTGCCCATTGGCATTCACAGTGTTTATCATCCCATTTTGTTGCCAGTGTAGTCACGTGATGATCCTGCCTATACTTTAGGTCTATGGTCTCACTGGCTCACTGACAGACTAGGAGAGCTGGAAGCATCTAGTGAGTCTTTGCATATAATGAAGGAATCTGGAATGACTTAGGAATGTTGATAAAAAGAGATATTAGTACATATCAGATCCTCCAAAGTTTCTTTGGTTTCTAGGCATATCCTCAGATATACAAGGCAGGAGCAGCCCCACCCTGCTATCCAGTTTCCCTTCCCTGAGCATATCCTGCCTGTGTCCTGTCTCCTAGGAAATAATTGCCTGGAGAACTGAAAGAGTCTGAGATGCTGGTTGCCCTTTCTGCTGTGCCACTGGGCGATCTTACACTGGGCTGTGTCTTTGTGGTGTGTGCATGTGTGTGTGTCCATAAATGTGGGTACACATGTATGAACATATGTGATGTAATGTATACAAAGGTCAGAGGACATCCTTAACTACTGATCCTCAGGCATTGCTTGCTGTTTTATGCAAATGAGCCTTGGATCTCCAGAAACTGGAATTAGGAATGGTTGTGTGTCTCAGAACCAAACCCTGGGCTTCTGTAAGAGCAACAAGTACTGTTAACTGCTGAGTCATGTCTCCAACTCGTTTACTGAGACAAGATCTTTCACCAGGACCTAGGATTTGCCAACTATGCTGGGTGGGCCAGAGTTTGGGAAGCTCTGTTGTCCCTGCATAAGAAGTGAGTCACTCCCTGATTTCTTGCAGATTCTCAAACAAGGAAAGTAAAGAACAATCTTTGCTTACCCATCTGCCCTCCTAATATTGAAAGTATGGAGATCCTGGGTACTAAGGTCAACGTGAAGACTTCCTGTTGCCAGGAAGACCTCTGCAATGTAGCAGTTCCCAATGGAGGCAGCACCTGGACCATGGCAGGGGTGCTTCTGTTCAGCCTGAGCTCAGTCCTCCTGCAGACCTTGCTCTGATGGTCCTCCCAATGACCTCCACCCTTGTCCTTTTATCCTCATGTGCAACAATTCTTCCTGGAGCCCTCTAGTGATGAATTATGAGTTATAGAAGCTCCAAGGTGGGAGTAGTGTGTGAAATACCATGTTTTGCCTTTATAGCCCCTGCTGGGTAGGTAGGTGCTCTAATCCTCTCTAGGGCTTTCAAGTCTGTACTTCCTAGAATGTCATTTTGTTGTGGATTGCTGCTCATGACCCTGGAGGCACACAGCCAGCACAGTGAAGAGGCAGAATTCCAAGGTATTATGCTATCACCATCCACACATAAGTATCTGGGGTCCTGCAATGTTCCCACATGTATCCTGAATGTCCCCCTGTTGAGTCCAATAAACCCTTTGTTCTCCCAGCCAAGTTCTCCATTTTTCTTTTGCTACACTGAGTCTGCCAAGTCCTGCCTGCCAGTTCACATCTCTGCCCTTTCAGCCACCCACATTACCTCTCCCATGTTAGCCAGCTCAGAGTGGTGGACTGTGGGTCAATGGACTATGCACAGACGGTCTGGTCTCCAGTTGAGTTGAGAAGTAGAACCCCACATAATGTCCCAAGCTGCTTGCCTTCAGGCTAGACTCCTCCCCAGTTACCTAGCAACAACAAGATAACAGCCCACTATAAAAGGGGCTGCTTGGCCCCTCCTTGTCTCTTAAGCTTTTACTTTCCTTACTCTCCCTCTTACTCTAGCCTTTCTTCTCTCTCTCCTTTTCCCCCTCTCTTTCTACCTCTCCTCTCTCTCTCTTTCCCCCCTGCCTTTCTACAATCAAGCTCTAAAACCATAGACTGTCTTCTGTTCATCAAGGCCCACTGTGCTTGGACGATGGTATAGGCTTTCTCCTAATGAGCAGTGCCTAATCTCCCATCAGAAGACCTTACTGTGCTCCAGCCACAAACCAGACTTAAGACTCTCGCCTGCATGGGACCTCTCTCCCTCTGCCCTCCCTCCTGTATCTCTGGGGCCAAGAGTGTTGCCATGAGGCTCCTATTATGGGGGCTGCCCCTGTCCACCCCCCAACCCCCGCCGTGTGGGGTCAGTGACTTCAGAGCCAAGTCTAAAGCTTCAGGCAGTCATCCCGCGTCCACCTGCCCAGAGCACAGGAACTCTGGCTGGACATGGGCTCTCTCCCTCCCACCTCTTCCCCTACACCCACAGCCCAACAGTGTACCTCTTGGTTTGGGTGGGCTTCCGAAAGGGCTGATACTGGGGAAAGAGAGAGGGACATAAAGAGCACTGTTTCATCTGCAGAAGCAAAGGCTCTTGCTGAACCCACAGTTTGTGTTGTGGCTGGTTTAGACTTCTGTTCTCTGCCTGGTGAGCAATGGTTGCACTGTGCCTTCTTTATGTAACCATCTCCCTTCACACCCCCATTGGTGGATAGGAATCCAGGGCCTCATGCGTGTGAAGAAGCATCATCAAGCCACATCAGCACAGTGCACTTCCAAGGAGCACTTGCTTGTGGTGGGGAAGCCCAGGAGATGAGCAATCAATGGTGGGTAGGGGCTGCCCTGTCAGATTCTTTTAGTCCAGAGGTGGAAACCATTTCCTGTGAGGGGCTTTTGGCTTACCTCTCCTGGAATGCCAGGACTCCATATAGTTCATGTAGATCACAACCTGGTGATCTTTTTCTGTCTGATGAGCCAGGCTTGGCCTGCATCTTCAAGTATTTATGTTTTACTTTTCCCAGGCCATTAAACCTTAATCATTGCCTCTAGCTTATAAAATTCATCCTTGTGTGAGATATCATTTGTATTTTCCAACAGCCTAAGTGAGTATCTAATCTTTGGGCCAGGCCAACCCTTACACCTCAATCCACTCTCTTCCTAGATCTTTATCTTGAGCATTGTTTCTAAATCAACAAGAAACCATCTTATGGATGAAGCTAAGATCTAAGTTGAAGTAAAGATATTCAATGTAAACATGTCTTAAGCTTTGTTGTACTCACAGGGCTGAGTTGATCATTAGCTGAATACTTCTTCCAAATGTGTGCTGTGCTTAATTAAATATGGATAAAATAGAGTGATCTGGGTCAGACTTTAGAAGTCTTAGCCCAGCACTGGTACTAAAATTAGGCTCATCGTAGTTTTATTCATACCTCATCCTTATCATTATTTCCCCTACCTATTCTAAAGTCTATGGAAACACATGCACACAAAGAGCGGGAGGAGATGCTTAATTTTCAGTCTTTGTACTTGTTTGTTTCAGATAATGCCCTTCTAAGGAAACCACATACAACCAGCCCAAATCACCTGTCTTCAGTCATCCAGATCATAACCTTGATGGTTGTCATCTACATTCGGCCTCTAGGGGCGCTCCCCTCTGCATTGAGACTGGGCCTCCTTCTGCCCTGACACAGAGCTCAGCTTCCAAAGTCTAAGTCTCTCCCTTATCCTCCAGCTTTGATTATAAAGATGATCTTTGGGACTCTCATTTTCTCTTTTCCTGGCATACATAAGCAGTTTCTATGGTGCAAACCCACCGTATTCAGTTACAAAACTACAGTTGTTACAAAGCAGGAAAACACCAAGGACTTAGATGTGGTGATGGTGTCTTACACCAGAATCCAAGCAATAACAGAGACCCCGGACTTAGGAAAAAAGCCTTAAGCGGCTGTGGTTGTGCTGACCTGCAGTCCCAGCGCTGGGGACAGGCGAGCAGGAAGAACATGAGTGTGAGCCCAGCCTGGGCTGGGGAAGTGGCTCCTGAGGAAGAGCACTTACTGTTCAAACAGGAGGACGCATGGCCATAATCCCTGTGCCCAGGTAGCCTAGCGCATTAGTAATGGCCTTAAGTAATGGCAATCCAGATGTTTACCAGGAAATGGAGGTGGGGACTTCAAAGGAAAGTTGCAGCAAAGGAGCCTCACCTTGCACTGAATCATCTCCAAAGCTGGTAATAGAACAGAACGGCTGAGACTGTGCAGTGGTTACAATGTTGCAGGTTCAGGGTTATTGTAATTTATTTTAGGATTTATTTACCACCCTTAATGGCCATTCCTTGGCTACTTCTCTTCTGATGTAACATCCTGTGACTAACAGAATCTTTAGGACTGCATTTTAACACCCTAGCTTCCTCCTACCAGAAGCCCGTGAGTCATCAGATGCCACCTGGAGCCTATAGCAGAGGTGTCCTGAATTCGCTGTAACCCCTTTACCTGACGTTTTCACTAGTGTGCTTGAAAAGTACCTCAATTGAGGACTTCCTTTGTTGTTACTATAAAAACTTCATCTTATTGATACCTGGAACTTGGGGTTGTTTGGTTTTAGACACTGGGTACTATGGACTGAGGTGCATATTTTACATGACAAAGCAGATCTGGCCTCTAGGTTCTCCTAGCATCCCTCACTCCTTACCTGGCATACCCTGTCCCCCAACCCAGAACTTTCCAGTCTAGAGGCTAGGCTGCCCTTCCCCAGAGGCTCTTCCCTATATATATATATATGTATATATATATATACATATATATATATATATAATCCCTACATTTTGGCCTCTCCTTCAGCCCCCCTTTATCTCTCTCCTCTCTCTTTCTCTCTCTCTTTCTCTCTCTTTTTCTCTCGTCTTGCTCTCCACTTATTTTGAATTTTCTTGCTCTCTCTCTCTCTCTCTCTCTCTCTCTCTCTCTCCTTCCCCTCAGAAACTTCTCTTGCCTTGGTCCTTGGGGCCAGTGAACCTGCCTGAGAGAACCTTTCCAATAAACATGCATGTACATATTTCAAAATCTGGCTTGAATGGGCCTATTTCACTGGCAGAGAAATAACTTATCAGATTTAACCGAAGGCTTTCCTCCGGATCACCCTCATTTATATTTGGCTTCAGGATGAACTCTCTTTTATCCCCTTTGAGGTGAGAGCTGAATTTTTGTGTGAACAGGTTCAAAATTTTCATAGTCTTCAAGGCCACTGTAACAGAAATTATTGGAAGCTCACCAGAGATGGCCACTCACACATTCACACTGAGTGTTAAGCCAATTGAAAGTCTTTATTCCAGACATCTGGGACAACACCCAAGTGTCGGGTATCTAGCTGTGGCACTGAGTGTCTAGAAAATGGAGTTTTTAAAGGGTGAAACTACATCCTGGCATCTCAGGCACAGGGAGCTTTGAAAAAGTAAAGAGTTTGAAGCAAGAGATTTTATCAAATACAGAAGTGGATGCTCACAGTCAGCTATTGGATGGAACACAGGGCCCCCAATGGAGGAGCTAGAGAAAATACCCAAGGAGTTGAAGGGATCTGCAACCCTATAGGTTAAACAACAATATAAACTAACCAGTACCCCCAGAGTTCGTGTCTCTAGCTGCATATATAGCAGAAGATGGCCTGGTCGGCCATCATTGGGAAGAGAGGCCCTTTGGTCTTGCAAACTTTATATGCCCCAGTACAGAGGAACACCAGGGCCAGGAGTTGGGAGTCAGTGGGTAGGGGAGTAGGGCAGGGGGGAGGTACATGGAACTTTCGGGATAGCATTTGAAATGTAAATAAAGAAAATATCTAATGAGAGAGAGAGAGAGAGAGAGAGAGAGAGAGAGAGAGAGATTTTATCAGAAGCTACCAAGATCCATTAGTCAGTGGGGAGGTGGGGTTGGGGGGGAGAGGGAGTGGGGAGGGGTGTTTCACACAAACCAGCTGTTTTACTAAAGCCTAAGGTAAGTTAGCTAGGACATGCTGACCTTTGATTTCTAGAATTAAATCAAGGTAGCTTTCAATGGATTCTCCATGAAGGAGATCAGATTCTAGTTAAATCTGAAAATGGCCTTACCGAGGGCACAAGATGGAGGGACCTCAGCACTGTCTTGCCTGATCACACAGGTGGATAGAGATACAGAGCAAGGGTTTTCAGAACTAAAATGGACTGGCATTTGTAAAGCTCTACCTCACATAAATAACAAGATAAAGAGTATATGAAAATGGCCATGAGGCTGTGAAGGGAAGGATCTAGTGCTTGTGACTGGCCAGGACCCAGCACCAAGCACCAACACATTATTCACATAAAAGGCTCCTGCGAAGATGCTTCCCCATGGCTGCTGAACCTCAGACTGATACACACTGTCAGGTAACTTGCGGAGAAGATCACTATCACAATTTGGAGCTAAATTTGAAACAAGCTTGATTTTTCTTGGGTGCATATGAGAACTGGGTAGTGACTGTTATGTTTTATAAAAAGAAAGAAACCCAGGCAGATGTTTGATAGAGCTCTGTATGGTTGCGGGGGGGAGGGGGGAGAGGTGCCTCTGCAAGCCCATGCTGAGGCACCCCTTCCCCTGAGGTACCAACCACAGGACCGTATAGTACAGAATAAAGTTTATTTAGGGCATGGGGAGGGGGATTGGGAGAGTAGAGACATAGAAAGGCAGAGAGAAACAGAAGGGGTAGGGGGAAAGAGAGGAGTGTAGGCCAGCTGTGAGCACATAGAGAGAGAGAGGGGGGAGAGGAATGGGGAAAGAAGGGACAGTGAGGAAGAGAGGAAGAGAGCAAGAGAAGAGAATGAGAAGGGGGTAAAGCAGCCCCTTTTATAGTGAGTCAGGCATCCCTGGCTATAGCCAGATAACTGTGAGGCAGAGATTAGAGAAGAAATGCTAATACTGCTCATACCCCTGAACAGCTCTCCTAGAGCACTGCAGGAGTGGGGATGTTCATGACCCAAATCAGGCTTGGACCTACTCAACTCCACAGAGACAAAAGCCAAGTCACGATAAAGCCAGTTAGGTTTCTGTTTCTGTTTCCCCACCAGAGAACTGTCTTCTTAGAAATCATGTGACTGGCAGTCTAATAACCTACCTGATACACTTGGAAGACTCCTGACCCAATGCAGGACTTCCTAAAATGTCCCTTACATCCCCTACCCCTGACTCAAGCAAAATAATCTAGCCCTTCTATTTCAATAAAGGAGCTGTCCTTTTAAAAAGTCTTGCAAATCATTCATACCCACCATACACACTGCCCCGGAACACGCTGCTCCCCAGCTCCTCTGCACAGGTCTGAGACCAGAGCCCATGGGAGCGGTGGGAAAGTGGCATTTGGAGGAAGTACACTTGGTTAACATGAAACCTTTGCTGTATTACTCAAGGGGGTGTTGAGGCATATGTGACCTTGGTTACTACACAGAGGTCGTTCATTCTCTGAGGAGGGGAATGGGCTTGGCTAAGGTTTGACCTATTCAGTGTGACAGTCAGTAGTCAGGCTTTTGGCTGAGTAGGAAGGCAGGAGAGAGGGCTCAGTGTGTTTTTATCTTGCATGTGGACCTCTCTGCAGAGGGCCTGGCTTCTCTAACACAAGCCTGGCAACATCTGGTACCTCTAACTCTAAGATTATTCAAATAAACTGTAGCCGTCCCCCTTAAGAGTTAATGTAGACACTGGCTCTGGGGACAGAAGGTTAACTCTTGCCAAGTCTCCCTCCTCTGAGGCTCCCGGGCCTTGGGCTTCCCCCCTGAAGCATGAGCCTTTCCTCCCACAGCCGCCAATGCTGCGCGGGTCTCAGACAGTGCGTGCCGGGGTTCCAGGCGCGCGCCCTCAAGTTCCCTTTCGCCTGGAGCCCGGAAGCTTGCGGCGGGCGATCTGTGGGTGACTGTGTCTGCGAGAGACTTTGCCACACCATTCTGCCGGAATTTGGAGAAAAACAACCAGCCGCTTCCAGTCCCCTCCCCCTCCGCCACCATTTCGGACACCCTGCACACTCTCGTTTTGGGGTACACTGTGACTTCCAGGCAGCACGCGAGGTCCACTGGCCCCAGCTCAGGCGACCACCGGTCTCATTCATGTTGACTCATCTCCCATGACCCTGCGGTGCCTGGAGCCCTCCCGGAATAGAGCGGACAGGACGCAGAGCCAGTGGGGGACGGAGGGGTCGCTTGAGGAACTCCCCAGAGGCTGCGCATCTGGTAAAGGCCCTGCGTGAGCTCAGTCAAACAGCCAATATGTCTGTCATATTGCAAAAGTTCTTTTGGCTCATTAGAAGAAAACCTTAACAAAATTGAAAGAAGAGCTACAGAAAATCATTTGAAAAGAAAAAAAAAATGGTTTACAGTTGTGCCTGGAATGAACTTAAGTTTTTGTTAAATATTTACCCAGAGATTTGTGGTAGGCCTTGGTAAACTTTAACTCACCAGCTTAAAAAATAAAAGGTATAACAAGAGAAATTAGTTGAGCACCGTGGTACAGGTTTGTAAATTCCAGGACTTGCGAGGTGAAGAATGAAGAACAAGTAGTTCAAGGTCATCCTTGGCTACAAAGTAAAATTGAGGCCAGCCTGTGCTACAGGAGGCCCTGTCTCAACAAAGCAAGACAACTAGAAAAAGGACTGCCAAATACAGACCATACTCTAAAAATTTTTAATAATAATAATAATAATAACTATTTCAAATTTATGAAATTCTTGGGCAAATGGATGTATCTGGAGGATATCATCCTTAGTGAGGTAAGCCAATCACAAAGGAAGTCATTAGATATGCACTCACTGATAAGTGGATATTAGTCCAGAAACTTAGAATACCCAAGATACAATTTGCAAAACACAAGAAAATCAAGAAGAGAGAAGACCAACGTGTGGATACTTCATTCCTCCTTAGAATAGGGAACAAAATACCCATGAAAGGAGTTACAGAGACGAAGTTTGGAGCTAAGAGGAAAGGGTGGACTATCCGGAGACTAACCCACCCGGGGATCCATCCCATAATCAGCCACCAAACCCAGACACTATTGCATTTGCCAGAAAGATTTTGCTGCAGGGACCCTGGTATAGCTGTCTCATGTGAGGCTATGCCAGTGCCTGGCAAATACAGAAGTGGATGCTCACAGTCATCTATTGGATGGAACACAGGGCCCCCAAGGGAAAAGCTAGAGAAAGCACCCAAGGAGCTGAAGGGGTCTGAAACCGTATAGGTGGAACAACAATATGAACTAACCAGTACCCCCAGAGCTCGTATCTCTAGCTGCATATGTAGCAGAAGATGGCCTAGTTCGCCATCACTGGGAAGAGAGGCCCCTTGGTATTACAAACTTTATATGCCCCAGTACAGGGGAATGCCAGGGCCAAGAAGTGGGAGTGGGTGGGTAGGGAAGCAGGGCGTGGGGAGGGTATAGGGAACTTTCGGGATAGCATTTGAAATGTAAATAAAGAAAATATCTAAGAAAAAAAGAAAAAAATTATTTCACTTTCTTTTCTTTTTCTTTTTGAATGAAAAACCCCAGGATGGTACTGGGGAAGTATGACTGTTAATAAGGCCAAAGAGAAATTAAAAGAGGCTCCAGAGGAACTTTCTTGATTAGAGATAGTTTGCATTCAGACTACCTACTAACTATATCCGTTGAGACATCAGCTGGACCGAATAACCCGCAGATTGAGTACCAAGATGGGAAATTCAGGTTGGATTCTATCATATGCGTCAAGTCCAAGCTTAAACAGTTTGACAGTGTGGTTCATCTGATTGACTACTATGTACAGCTGTGCAAGGAAAAACGGACAAGCCCAGAAGCCCCACGGCATGGGACCGTTCACCTGTACCTGACCAAACCTCTGTATACATCAGCACCCACTCTGCAGCATTTCTGTCAACTCACCATTAACAAATGTACCAGTACGATCTGGGGACTGCCTTTACCAACAAGACTAAAAGATTACTTGGAAGAATATAAATTCCAGGTATAAGTATCTCTCTTTAAAAAAAACAAAAACAAAAACAAAAACATATGCCTCATATAGACTATCTCCGAATGCAGCTATGTGAAAGAGAACCCGGAGGTCCTCCTCTGGATAACTGCGCAGAATTCTCTCTTAAGGACACTTGGGCTCAGTCTAACTTAAAGGTGTGAAGATGTAGCTAGGTATTTTAAAGTTCCCCTTAAGTAGTTTCAGCTGAATGATGCTTTCTTTCCTATGGCTGCTCAAGACCAAATGGCCCTTTTAAATGGAAAAAAAAAATGTCCCAAGGAAAGACAAGAGAATATTGCTTTCAGAACGACTTTCCTTTGTTTTTCAGTTCCTATGCACTGGGTCAAAAGTCCAAGCACCATAGGAGAGAAAGGCTTCCATGTCCAGGAGGACAGCTGAAGGAGGGAAAGACCCTGGCTGACCCAGGCTTCAGCTCCACTTCTAGACACCTGGTGATCAGTCTGTGTTAGAACCTGTTATAGTTTGCATCCTGATGTATCTAGTAGGAGTTCGGTTAAGCTGACCATGCTTGTATTTATCCCTGATTTTATGCAACTAATCAAATAAACCAAAAGGGGGGGGGGGAAGAAAAGAAAAAAAAAGAAAAGGAAAGGAAAGGAAAGGAAAGGAAAGGAAAGAAAAGAAAAGAAAAGAAAAGAAAAGAAAAGAAAAGAAAAGAAAAGAAAAGAAAGAAAAGAGAACCGTCACCGTGAGATCCTGTATTTGTCTTCTTTACTACACGTATGACCTCCCCCGTGAGTGAGTACTGTAGTACTCGGTCTCTAGGCAGCCTTACTTCAGACACATTTCAAACAGGAGCAAACAGAAAAGACTTCTCTTTTCCTTGGAGGGTAAAGACAAGAATGTCACGCTACACAGGTGCAACTCAATCCTTGAAAACAGAAACAAATGCAAAGACATTTTAACCCTTGATGTAGCTGTGAGTCCCAACCTATTGCCATTGTTTTATTTTATTTTATTTTATTTTATTTTATTTTATTTTATTTGGAAATGGCTTTAGAACTTTCCAAGTTATCCTTGAATTGTCTGACCACAGACATCAACAGCTGCCTCCCTTCTACCATATAAAATACTATGACTTAACTTTTCTTCCAGATATAGGGGGGTACCTGCCTGTTTTTCAAAGTGTTTATTTACTGCTGTTACTATTTGATTAGAATGTATTAAATTAAAAAAACATACTTTTACAAAAAAAAAAAGAGTTAATGTAAGTGGTCTGTCAGTAATTTGCCCAGGAGTCCACCACTAAGGGAAGCTAGCTCCCCAACATTGGTGCTGGGTGGAAACTGGAGGACTCATGAGAACCCCTAGTTTAAGACTTTTAGAGAAACAGTGCACTGCACTGTGGCCTTTTCCTCCTAAGAGAAGGTGATGGCCCCGTTGTCATCCTGGAGTAGGGATAATGTTGGCCCAGGAGCCCTGGCAATGGAGTCAGAAGAGCAAAACAGCAACAGGTCTGTGATAATGGGCAGAACTCTCTATACTCAGAAGGGAGGACTGTCACCTGGGGTTCCAGCCATGACTCCCTCCTGCTCTTCTCCAACCACAAGTGGTCTCACAAGATGCTAGAATATAGAGGAAACAGACGATTAACTAAAGGAGGGACTTGACACTGATTCCATGATGGGGTGAGACTTGGTGGTGACTTAGCTGCTCAGAAATGATGCATGTTCCTGTAAGTGACCTCGCCCATCCTCTGTAAAAAAGTCCCATACACTCTGTGGAAGGTGACATTGGGAAGGATTGTCACTTAATTCTTTCTTTGTTGCCCTATATTTCTTTGCAGAGGCTTGCTGTCTCCTGTTCTTTCTTTCACATACACTTGTTCATGCATGAGCCGATACCTAGTACAGCATGTGAAGGAATTACAGAGACAACACTTCTTGCTTGCTCTCTTCCTCCTACCGCTGTGCTGGGTTATGCGGTGTTGGTGGTGAACATGGTCTCCTTCCATGATAGATTATAGGGTAACAAGGCAGGGAATTTTAATGGTGCTAGGGTAAAGGTCCGGGAATGTAACAGAATTTAAACAGAACCATTGTGTCTTGCATGAATTCCGGAGGGTTGGCAACAAAGGATTTGATCAGTCTTTGGGTTTAGTTTTCAGTCCTGGAAAGGCTGATTCTCAACTGCTTCTTGAGAATCCTGACTTGAGCCTACACCGTGTCTCTTTCTTCGATCAATCATCCTGAATAACCCAGAACATTGACACCGGAGTTGGATGTACATGCAGATCCAACCAGAGATGATACAAAGACCAAGACTCTATGTTCAGCCCTGTGACTTCCATCAGGAGAATCTGCTTGATGTTCTCTGAGCCTCTGGCTTCCTTCCCTTTGCAGCCTTGCCTGCTTAAGTAGATGTGCTCAGCTTCACTGATGCTGTGGTCCATTTGGGGACTCAGTTGTCCTGTGAGCACAGCTGTTCATTTGCTGTGGTGTCATCTCAGGATGATTTCCAGCTCAGGTCTCTACCTCTGTCCAGCACACACAGCCCCATACATCCCCAAACACATCAGACACTGCTTGGTAACTTCCATCCCAGTTGTCAGTTAGTTCTTGGCTCAGGACTCTCACTTTGTGGATGCAAGAGCCTACTGGGGGCTTGCTCACCAGAGCCAGTCTTTAGGTATTTGTCAGTTGTTTGCTTGCTTATAGGAAGGAGGGCCATTGGCTCTGAGCCACTGCAACCCATACCTTCTATTTAGAAACAAGAAAAAGCCAAGTGGAGGTTGCAGAAGCAGCAGCTGCAGCACACACCTTTGATGGCTATGTGTTGGAGACTGCCTCATCTACAGAGCAAGTCCCATGACAACCAAAGCTACACGGAGAAACTCTGTCTCAAAACGACGACAACAACAACAACAACAACAACAACAACAACAACAAACTTGAACCAAAACAAACCAAAACAAAAAACATGAAAAGGCTGAGCAAGCTGTCGCCTTCCCTGGCTTTCTGAATGATAAGCACAAGTCACCCATGGTCCCTGCCCCTCTGCCCTCTTAGTCCTCCAGTACCATGGTCTCTTCCAACTGTAGGGTCCTTCTTCTCCAACTGCTATACAAATCTGGCTAAGTCTTACACAATAAACATGTTGGCCTAAAGGAAGTAAGAACGAAAAATCCCCGATTTCAGGATGCCAGCTGAGAGGAGCTAAGAGAAAGTAAAGTACTTATTTCAGTCCACTTCTGACAGACCTTTCCACTGTACCTGCAGCCAGGTCTGAGAGGAAGTAAGGACTGGTGTGAGGAGGGAGCTGCTAGGTGACAAAGGGAAGAACCCTCAGGATAGGGCTGTGGTGGGAGTGAGATTAGGAAGGAAGAGCTGGGTGGGTGGTGGATGAGAGAAGTAGGCAGACATGTATTCCTCAGGGAAAGCTGTGTAGAGGGTTGGAGGGAGGGAATATTGGATGGCTGAGCCGTGTGAGAGCCCAGGGGTGTGATCAGGGGTCTATTAACTGGCTCCAACTTCCAAGGTTTTATCTGTGCAGCCCTTCTCCAAGGATGGACACTTCTCACGCGATAAAGTCCTGTGTGCTGATCCTTCTTGTGACCCTACTGTGTGCAGAAAGAGGTAAGATGCAAAATGAGAGAGGGGCAGAAGGGTACAATGGCTATGGAAATGGGCCTCAGGGTTGTGGGTACACCTGCACCTCCATTGTGTGCATGGTGACTGAGGTGTGCTGGGGTCATGGGATTGGAAATTGGTTTGTGGTGGGTGAAGCCTCCTGTGCTGGGATGCTTTACTGGGTCTGTAATCCTGCCAGTGCCTGCCTTGCAACCATCACCATATACCAGAAGGACACTGGGAGCTCAGTATCTCTTCCACAGACCCTGGCCACCAGAGCAGCCTGCCCTTAGACTCTACACTGCTACCCTGGTCTCCCAGACATGACACTGGCCTGTGGGCACACAAAGTGGCAGAGGCTTCTTTCCTGATCCAGCTGCCAAGTCAAGGGGTTTGCAATCCTTAACTCTCGGCATTTGACTTTTTCTTATGCCCAGCCCATGCCACATGAGGCCCCAGTGCTAGAACTTCCCTATTTAAAGAGGTCTGAGCTCTCAGACACACCTATACTTCTAGTTACATCTGTGTTGTGGGAAACCACATGGAGAGCTTCAGCTTTGAGCTAGACTCTGGGAAGTTCATTGCTCTGTCATGTGCCATTTCCCAGGGGGTCAGCTCTGCAGGTTTGGGGTGGGACAGGTCAGAACAGTCCTCCCCATCTCGTAACCCCAGTACCTACTTACACACCCACTCACCGCTTCAGCAGACATTTGGTATCCATGTCTTCCCTATATGGTGACTGCCTCTCTAATACCTCTTGGGGTGCAGGTCTCTCCTGTGGGACTGGCTAGTTGAGACAGCAGTAGCGAGCATATTCAAACAATGGTGGCTCTTGGTTCACTTTTGCTTTTGGTTGAAGTGACTGCTTTTGGTCAGTAATGTCCTTGCTCTGACCTAGCAGCCAGCGGCTGTGTGGAAGTAAAGACATTGGAGAGGATGGGTCTGGGCTAGGAATTGCATGTACTAGCCCTCATGTGTTGGCTTGTCTCTCAGCTCAGGGACTGGAGTGTTACCAGTGCTATGGAGTCCCATTTGAGACTTCTTGCCCATCATTTACCTGCCCCTACCCTGATGGATTCTGTGTTGCTCAGGAGGAAGAATTTATTGCAAGTAAGTTCCCTGTGACCTATATAAAGATGGCTGAGGGTGACTTTGGACAAAATGTCATATCTGGGTATTTGTTATTGATCATGGTTGCCCTCCCTCCAAATAGAGCTTTCCTGGGCTTGGAGTGGGACTCCTGCAATGTGGGGAATGTTGGAGTCCAGGGATGTGCTGGGATGTGGATCATAAAGCTTGGCTACCATTGGCATGCATGGTGTTCATCATCCCCCTCTGTTGCCAGTGTACTCATGTGATGTTTCTGCTCGTACTTTATGTCTAGGGTCTCACTGGTTCACTGACAGACCAGGATAGCAGGAAACATCTAGTGAGTCTTTGCATATAATAAAGGAATCTGGAGTTTCAGCTAAAGGAATGACGTAGGAATGTTGATTGAAAGAGACCTTAAGACATATCAGATCTGCCAAAATGTTAGATTCCAGGTATATGCTCAGATAGACAAGGCAGGAGCAGTCCTGCTATGCTGTCCAGTTTCCTGCTCTGACCACAGCCTGCCTGTCTCCTGGAGTAGGTCTCCTAGATATAACTGTCTGGGGAACTGCAAGTGTCTGAGAGGCTGGTTGCCCTTTCTGCTGTGCCACTGGGCAATCTTACACTATGCTGTGTCTTTGTGTGTGTGTGTGTGTGTGTGTGTGTGTGTGTGTGTTTCTATAAATGTGGGTGCTCATGTATGAATTACATAATGTAATATAGAGCTCAGAGGACATCCTAATGTACCATTCTTCAGGCAATGTCTACTTGTTTTATACAAATTAGTCTTGATTCTCCTGGAACTGGAATTTTGTATGGTTGTAATTAAATCACCCTGTGCGGTATGGAGGCCAAACCCTGGGCTTCTATAAGAGCAACAAGTGCTGTTAACTGCTGAGCCATGTCTCCAGTCCCAACCACCTTGTTTATTGAGACAAGATCTTTCACTGGGACCTAGGATTTGCCAAGTATGCTGGGAACCAGTGGAGAGGAGAGAGGTAGCAGAGAGTTCCCAGGACCTCCTGATTCCCCACCCCTCCAGCACAGAGATCATGACCAGTCCTCCCATGCTTGTTTGGCTCTGTACATGGTTGCTGGGGATTGAACTCGGGTCCTTAGACTTCCATGTGGCCAGCACTTCACTGACTGAGCTGCTTCCCCAGAACACTGTGTGTAAGGGCACCTGTGGACACATGTGTGGATGTCATGCACTGGGGAGGTACAAGTGTATGGGATACAGAAGTTGACGGGTATCTTCTGTGACAACTGTTTTATTTACTGGGGAAGAGTCTCACATGAACACCAGGGTTGCAGGTTGAGCTGCTCTAGCCTGTGAACTTACCTCAGGGATCTCCATCTTTGTGTCCTGAGCACAGTGATACAAGTAGGCCACCATGCCTGGCCATGTTTTGATGCACTCTACTGATGGGAACTGGGAACTCATGCTTGTGCACACAAGCGCTTTATCCACCAAGCCTCCTTACCAGCCCACCATTTTGATTTTTGGTTTATTTGTTATTTGAGAAAGATTCTTACTCTAGCCCCAGGATAGCTTAGAAGCCCCGATGAAGCCCATTTGGGGATTTAACTCATAAAAATGTTCCTGCCTCAGTCTGCCAAGCTCTGGGATTACAAATCTGAGCTACCATGTCTGGCTTCAACATGCCTTAGAGACAAGGCTGGCCCAACCAGACCTGGTGGCATGTGGCCCAGAGTCTGGGAAGCTGTATTGTTCCTGCATAAGAAGTCAGTCACTCCCTGATATCTTGCAGACTCTCAAAGAAAGAAAGTAAAGAGCCGTTCTTGCCATCCTTTCTGCCCTGATGAAATTGAAAAGAAGTTTATCCTGGATCCTAACACCAAGATGAATATTTCCTGTTGCCAGGAAGACCTCTGCAATGCAGCAGTTCCCACTGGAGGCAGCTCCTGGACCACGGCAGGGGTGCTTCTGTTCAGCCTGGGCTCAGTCCTCCTGCAGACCCTGATGTGATGGTCCCCACCCTTGTCCTTTCATCCTAATGTGCAACCACTCTTTCCTGGAGTCCTCTAGTGATGAATTATGAGTTATAGAAGCTCCAAGGTGGGGGTAGTGTGTGGAACACCCTTTTTTACCTTTGTAGCCCCTGCTGGGTAGGTAGGTGCCCTATTCCTCTCTAGCGTTTTCAGATCTGTACTTCCTGGAATGCCATTTTGTTGTGGCTTGCTAATCTTGGTCCTGGAGTCATGTGGCCAGCACAGGGAAGAGGCAGCATTCCAAGGTGTTATGCCATCACCATCCACACATAAGTATCTGGGGTCCTGCAGGGTTCCCATGTGTTCCTCTCGATGTCCCTCTGCTGAGTCCAATAAACCCTTTGTTCTCCCGGCCAAGATTTCTGTTTTTCTTATGCTACCCTGAGTCTGCTGAGTCCTGCCTGCTAGTTCACACCTCTGCACTTTCAACAACCCACAGTAGCTCTCCCATGTTAGCCAGGTCAGAGTGGGGGACCACTTGGTTTGGGAAGGCTTCCATTAGGAATGATGCATCAGGAAGAGAGTGGGAGATAAAGAGCACTGTGCTTCATCTGCAGAGGCAAAGTCTCTTGCTGAACCCAGAGCTTGTGGGGTGGCTGGTTAAGACCTCTGTTCTCTGCCTGGTGAGCAATGGTTGGTTGCACTGTGCCTTCTTTACGTAACCTCAGCCGCCTTCCTCCCCCTTCTCACCCCCATTGGTGGATAGGAATCCAGGGCCTCATGCGTGTGAAGAAGCATCATCAAGCACACATCAGCACAGGGCACTTCCAAGGAGCACTTGCTTGTGGTGGGGAAGCCCAGGAGATGAGAAATCAATGGTGGGTAGGGGCTGCCCTGCCCTTCTTTTAGTCCAGAAGTGGAAGCCATTTCCTGTAGTGGGTTTTGGCTTACTTCTGCTGGAATGCCAGGACTGGATATAGTTCGTGTAGATCACAACCTGGTGATCATTTCCTGTCTGATAAGCCAGGCTTGGACTGCATCTTCAAAAATATATCTTTAGTAGGAATATCCACCGGTGTACCACCAGATCCTTGGTCTTGATGCACAAAGGAATTTGTGGGTGAGCCTTAAATTAAAAGCTGAAAGAAAGGTGCTCAGGGAAGGAATAAGGGATGCAAGAGAAATGGGTGGAGGTTTCACAGGGATGACATGGTGCATTAGTACCATGTTCCATCATAAGAAGGAACCAAATTGAAGCCATTTTGAGTGGAGGTCAAATAATGTTTAACTTCCTAAGACTTCCCTGGGTAACTGACATCCTGCCTGGCAGAAGAGGCATGCACATGGTTAACTGATATCCTGATGGACAAGTTGAGACGTGAATGCTAGACAAGATACCCTGCCACAGTAATTAAACCATCCTGATACGGCCTAGGTACAATGTAAGGCCAAGTAACTATTACCTACGTAGCCTGGCATTGTGTGCCATTACGGGTGGTACAAGGAAATTTTCTCATTTGCTGTTACTAGGAAACTTTCTCATGCTCTGTTTGAATGCAGATTCTGTTATGTTCTGTGTTTTGATGTTACTGGAAGCCAATCACATCAGAAGTCAGTTAGGGGCTGGTGAGATGGCTTAGCGGTTAAGAACGCCAACTGCTCTTCCAAAGGTCCTGAGTTCAAATCCCAGCAACCACATGGTGGCTCACAACCATCTGTAATGAGATCTGATACTCTCTTCTGGAGTGTCTGAAGACAATTACAGTGTACTTACATATAATAAATTAATTAATTTAAAAAAAGAAGTCAGTTAGAATTGCTTTATATAGTTAGCCACAATAAGATTGGACCTGAACCAACCACCCTGCAGCACTTCCTGCATCTATGTGAAATAATCTTTTATGTTTTTGCCCCTGGGATGGACCCCAAAATAAAAGAGTCACCTGCCCAATATAAGAAGCTATTTGGTGATCAAGCCAGCTCAGTCAGTCAGCAGGGTCTCAAGAGAGGGAGTGAGGATTGAAAAGAAAAAGACAATTAGACGACACTATAACCTGACTCCAGCCAGTGCTGAAGCTGATGCCAGGTTTTTTTTTTTTTTTTTTTTTTTCCCCAATCTACTTCTATATCATTCTAGGTACAAAGAAAGAATGTGGCCAGTCCTAGGGCATAAACAAAGTATGTAAGGTTCAAACAAGCATAAACAAAGATAGTCAAGAAATAAACAAAGTCAGGTGTTATTCAGGGACTTCTCAAAATGATCAAGATCTTGAGCCTACTTTCTTGAGTCCTAGCCCAGTGTCAAATTCTTGCCAGTATCCTTGAAGTAGCACTAAGAGCTCTCCAGAATTTGGAATAAGACTTCCATTTTGAGTAGGGGTCAAATGAAGTTTAAGTTACCAAGACCTTCCTGGAAATTGGCATCCTACTTGGCTGAAAGAGACATGTCGGTGGGTAACTGGCATCCTGGCTGGCAAGTTATGACATGAATGATAGGCAGTGCAAGTCTCCTGCTCTAGTTGAATACCCCATCCAATGGGAGCATGATAAGTGTACAACAAAACCATGTTCCAAAGGATGTCCCCTATCCCTAAATCCTGATTGTTGGAATAACTTGATACATATGTTTGTGATTTTAGGCTTAAAGGCCCTATAGAATCTTAACTCAATGTCACTGCCAGCACCCGAGTCTGGTCTCTGGCTCCGATCAATCAATCTTGGGGTGTAGTGCTCAATAAGCAATCCCTACTTTGATGAAGATCAGTGTCTAAGTGGTTGCTGTGATGACTCTTAGACACCAACCCAACCAATCAGAACAGAATAAATGTACTACATAAGGAAATGTTCATAGGAAAGTCTCCCTTCCCTGAATCCTGATTGGTGGGAAAATGTCACTATAACTGGGTGTAGCAGTAGTGGTTCACGAAGCTCTAATAGCCTCACATTCCTCACTACCCACCTCAATATTCTGGATTTCTGAATGAAGGGCACACACATGCAGCCTTTTATTTATTTATTTATTTATTTATTTATTTATTTATTTTTACTTTTATTTTTTGGCTTTTTTGAGGCAGGGTTTCTCTGTACAACCCTGCTGTCCTGGAACTCACTCTGTAGACCAGGCTGGCCTCTAACTCAGAAATCCACCTGCTTCTGCCTCCCAAGTGCTGGGATCAAAGGCGTGCACCACCACTGCCTGGCCAGCCTGATATTTAAATATGCCTTAATCAACTCAATGACTGAGCCACTTCAATCCTCCACATGGCTAGCACACTCCCCCCTCTGATATTCCTTAATTATTACTTAATAAAATCTATACTCCATCCTGGACACCCCAGACCCAGGCCTGACACCCTCCAGGGCCATGATCCCCGACTCTTACATGTTGGCAGTCTCTCTGCTCTATACTTCTCAGTCCTGGACCTTCTCCTAACCCAGCATGTTGGTTGTTTTCCTTTCTCCATCCTCTGTCCTTTCCCGGGAACCCTCTGTCTGTTGTGCACTCCCAACTGGCCAGGAAGAACGACGCTGCAACAGGATCCTTCTGCAGATGTTTATTCAGTCCTGTTTCTTCTTGTTTATATCTCCCTTGTTTATATCTCCCTTGTTTATATCTCCCCCGAACCCTGGGCCTCTCACTCTTTTATACTCTCAGTTCCCATCCACGCACAGCAGGCCACGCCACCTCACCAGGCACGCAGCTTCAGCTAATCAGGGCAGCAGGGGCATATCTCCATCAAAATGGATTCACCGGTATCCTGGTACACCTGCGCAGCTCTCAAGATGTTTGTGGCTTATATGAGGAAGTCAGGTGCAAGTCATACGACTTAGCTGCAGTCCCTGGCGCCTTCTTGGGATTGCCGCCACACCCACTCCTCACATCTGTCTCCCTGCACAGCCATTGGCCATGGACAGCTTTACCAATCAAAGCCAACAGGGGCAGGAACCCTCAATGCAGATGGCAGACATGCAGATTCGTGTGTAATTTTGGGAACCCAAATAACATAATGCAAACATTAAACCAAATCCACAACAATCAGGTACTGATGTTTGTGGGTTTTAGGCTTAAAATTTCTGTAACATTCTGGTTCAGTGGGGAGGAGGGAGGGGTCGGCATATCATACTCCAGCTTCCAAGTCTATTCAAACAGTAGTGGTTTGGTTACGATAAATTTTTGTTTTCTGTATTGACTTGGTGTTTGGGTTGTGTTGGATCTAAGCAGACCCTGTAAGATCATCTTGGTGGCTCTCAAGTTATATAGCAAAGTTTTGCTAAGAAACCTTTTGTTTGTTTGTTTGTTTCTTTCTTTCTCTCTCTCTCTCTTCCTCTCTTTAAATTAAAAGGGTTTTGTTTGTTTTAAAGATTTGTTTGTTTATTTTTATGTATATGAGTACACTGTAGCTGTACAGATAGTTGTGAGCCATCATGTAGTTGCTGGGACTTGAACTCAGGACCTCTGCTCAGCCCCGCTTGCTCTGGCCCAAAGACACACCAGAAGAGGGTGTCAGATCTCATTATGGATGGTTGTGCGCCACCATGTGGTTGCTGGGATTTGACCTCAGAACCTTCAGAAGACAGAAGAACAGTCAGTGCTCTTAACCGCTAAGCCATCTCTTCAGCCCAACCTTTTCTTTCTTATGTTGTGCCAGGAAGCACTCATGAACCTCAAAAGACCACCAAGGAGCTGTTTCCAATGTAGTCACACTAGGGTCTCTTTATTACAAACTTGAATTTGGGCTTACTCACTGCCAGCCCCACTGGACGGCTTGGTGAAGCAGCCCTGAGCTCTCATCGGGACAAGGTTTCATAGGAAATGGAAGTAAGTGAGGAGGGTCCAACCTGGCAAGCATCTAACTGAATGTCTACTGTAAGCTGACAGGAGGATGCTCTGAAGCAAGACTGTATACAATAACGAATGTCTAAAAGTGCATCTGAAACGATCAGACTAATCTTTAATTAACTGTTGTTTGGGAGTAGCTAGGGAGTAACTCTGGCCAAGGACAAGCCATAGGGGTTTTCCTGGTACTTAAGAGCAGCTTGGGTGCAGCTTCTGGCCAAGTTCTTGGGCTTCCCCCCCCCCCCGCCCTTCCTTTTTTTCTTTTAAGATAGAGGCCAATTCCAAGATGGAGTAGGTTTGGCCTCTCACTTTGACCTTCTTGAGGAGTAAAAATAAAAGATAACTCTGGGTGGGATTATACCTTTATAAGATAAAACTAGGAGCCACTAGCGTTACACACAGGGATCTTTTATACAAATGAAATTTCTGGCAAGAGTCCTGGGCAACCGCAGGTTTTCAATAGGAAAGGCAGAATGGGCATAAACTAATGTCTACTGTGTTGGACTATTTTAAAGAAAGGTTTACTTTGATTCTGCTTGTCTGCATATGGACCATGAGCATGTGAGCCTGAGGAGGCCAGAACTGGAACTGGAGTTACAGATAATTGTTTGTAAACTGCCGAGTGTGTGCTGGGAGCTGAACCCAGGTCCTCTGCAAGAGCAGCCAGCGCCTTTAACCCCTGAGAGGCTTCAGCCATGCTCCTGAGTTAGGGGTTCCTTTCTCTCCCCAGGTCCCCATAATTGACTTTATCTTTTTAATCCTGCCTCGTCTGGAGTAAGTTAGTACTGTCATGACTCAAGGCAACATGCTGTTCCGCATATTATGACTTCAGATCTCGCATTCACCCTTGTCCTCATTTGGGAGTAGGTCCTGATCTTTGTCATAAAGACATTGATGGACTAGTGCTGTTGTCCCTCAAATCCAAGGTCTCGTTTCAGGACTAGGATAGATAATCTTGGTTGTCAACCTGACTGCATCTGTAATCAACTAAAATCCAAACAGCTAGGCATGCCTCTGAGGGATTTTTCTCAATTGGATCATTTGAGGTGTGTCAGGAGTCATCACAGGACAAGCTAATAACTAGCAGGTGATCTTCCTGAAATGACTTTGCTTTAAATTATATCTACAACGAAGCTCCGACACGCAAAGAAAGCCCAGGAGAAAATCATTTTAGGAAAGATTCCTATTAATATGCTTTTCTTGTTATTGTTAACCATATATAACAGTCACTAGGTATTAGCCCACCCCTTTCGAGCAGATCTCTGTAGATCTACAAAGATATACTGTCTTGTAGTGATGCCTATGGACAAATAGATGACTTCTTAATTCTAAGTGATGATCTTATAAGAATTCCTAAAATTATATCAGTGATTATTAAGCTCTTTTATAGTGGGACTGCTATTAGATCCTTTTCTGATGTGTCAAAACTGCAATGAGAACTCTGTCAGTCTCCCATGTGTTACCAGTTAATTGCCTCTTAAGTAGTGACCAAAGTTTCCACTATTCAGAGCACATTCCAAGAGGCTGTAAAATAATTAACCAAAGGTTATAAAAAAGGAACTAACGATTTATTATAGGTGCTAGGACAGAAGATAAATATTGATTGGGGGGCTGGAGAGATGGTTCAGTGCTTAAGAACACTGATTGCTCTTCCAGAGGTCCTGAGTTCAATTCCCAGCAACCACATGGTAATCGGATCCGATGCCCTCTTCTGGTGTGTCTGAAGACAGCAACAGTGTAATCATATAAATAAAATAAATACATCTTTTAAAAATATATTGACTGGGCTTATCTATATAAACTTCACTAGTAACTTTGTTGTGGTTTTTAACTTTCAGCGAACCTGGGGAGCTGTGATAGGTGATAGATGTTTCCTCCTAATGGATAGGCATGCAAACATTCTCTGTTGTAAACTTCTTTTTCGATTTATGATTTGATCTTGTGTAAACTTTTGGTGAACTTTTTACCACGTGATCATGTATTCTGAAAGATGTTTTAAGTGTTGAGGACAAGGAGAAGTGTGAGAAGAACTGAGCTGAAGAGAACTATTTTGGGATAGAACACTTCTTAGACAAAGAGGAGAAGCAGGAAGAATTTTTCCCTTGCCCTGCTTAGGACCTCGCCGGTTTTTCCCCTTTTCTTAGATAACCTTTATAGAAAACTCTTAACAACTTAGTAACAAATGCTACAAAGTGTTCCTTTTTCTTCCTGAAACTTCTGACTAGCAGACCTGAAAGTTAGAGCCATTCAGTTCCTGAGGGGAATAGAACGAAAGCCACATTATTTACACACACACACACACACACACACACACACACACACACACACCTACAGGTGTCAATCACCTAAGTCAGCTGCTTTTTTTTAACCCTCAGAAAACAGCAAGAAAGTTTTTAGAACTTTTCAGAAGTTATCATCAGCATTTCAGTATAGTTAGAGAGTTAGAACGGCCAGAGACCCTCAGACTTTAAAGCCACACCAGAGTCCTACTCTGTGCCCTGTCTCTTCCCTCTCCAGGCCGGGAAGCTCCAGGCAGAGGTAGGAAGACCCACTCTAAATCTTGGCCACACCTTCTGGTGGCAGCCTATAGGACATGAAAGAAGGAAGCTCTTTCATTTTGCCTGTTTATCCTCACTCTCAAGGGCACATTCACCTACTCGACTGCTGATGCACTAATTTGCTGGTGTCAGAACCTACTTCTTTAGGATTCCAAAGTACACAGGAGACCAACTGAGACATCTCGTCTCATGAAAAGCTCTCCAGTTGTTGGCCTTTCCACTGGGAAACAGCCATTACTAGGCAAGCCAAAGCATAGCCTGTAGGCCACTCTAATAAATTCCATATGTGTGTTCATCCTATCAGTTCTGTTCCTCTGGAGAAGTCTGACAGACAAATACACTGCATCTTGGAGCAGGGCCAGAGACAGTTGATGTTGTAGGGTCCCACAGGACTCGGGTATAACAGGAGGTGAGGAGGAAACAGTCCTTACCTTCCTAAGCGCAGAAGCCAGCTGCCTGCATAACTGTGCTTGCCACTGACAAGAGGAAGAATAGGAGCTTCTGCACACAACACTGCAGTCTCTTTGGTCAGGCTCCCAAGATACAGAACAATTAACCTCAGAGAGTTAGCATCAGTAATTCAGGGGCTACAACACTCCCTAAACACCCAATTATATGTTCTCTTTCTGTCTCTCGTTTTTTTCAAGACAGGATTTCTCTGTATAGCCCTGGCTGTCCTGGAACTCACTCTGTAGACCAGGCTGGTCTCAAACTCAGAAATCTGCCTGCCTCTGCCTCCCAAGTGCTGGGATTAAAGGTGTGCGCCACCACTGCCCAGCTTCTTTCTCTCTCTTAAATGAGCAAAACAATAACAAAAATGACACACAAATACCCCCATGAAAACACACACACACACAAAGAGAAATCAAAATAAACAAGCAAAAGACCAATATGAAGACTACGAGCCAACAAAGTGGAATGAGATGACAAGAACGCCGCGGAGTTTGGCGTCAGCCAACTATTCCTGGGCACAGGACCTACCCTGATGCGTGGCTGACAAACCCAGTGAGATTCCATTGGAGAAAACATGCTTGCCCTTTTCCAACTGTTATCAATAGCAGATAGTTTCTTGGCTAGGGGTGGGAGCCCATGTCTACTTTGCTTCCTCAGTGCTGGGGCCTCATCTGATCAATACCTTATGTGTGCTGTGACAGTCTCTATGAGTTCATGTGTATCAGTTCTTCCTTGGATTCATCCATCTCCTTTGGCTCCTACAATCTCCACATACATATCTGAGTCTTGGAGGCAGGGGTGGGGCGGGGTGGGGTGGTTTTGATGGAGGCATCCCATTTATGACTGAGTGCTCCAAAGTCTCTCACTCTCTGCACACTGCCCAGTTGTGGATATCTCTGTGTTAGTTCCCATCTACTGCAAGAAAAAGTTTCCCTGATGAGGGCTGAGTCAGACACTAATCCATGGATATAGCAGTAAGACATTAGGGATCATTTTATTGCTAAATTCCTTCAGCAGAAGAATAGTATGGGTTTCCTAAGGAGGCAGGTAAAAGTTAGAATTTACTGGGTTTTCACCAACTGGTGGAGGGCAGGGCATCGTCAATGGCCTCTATGGCTGTGTGTCTCTGTGGTACCACCTTCCTCATCAGATCCAGGGTTAGGGTAAGGCTGACAACAGGAGGATGCAGCAGGGCACCAGTCTTACACCCCTCCCTAAAATTAAGAGCTGGGGCTGGGGAACCTCTGGATTCCAAACTCAAACTCAGGACCTACCAGGGAGAGGCTGCTTTCCAGCAAGCAATGAGGAGCCAAGGTCTGGGAGTCTTGGCCTGGGAGAGCTATAACCAGAGACTAGGCTGGGGAACCCAAGGGAAGAGAGAGGAAGGTAATGTGAAGGACTGGTACTGGGCATGGGATGGGGCATAGGGGTACTTGCTTAAGAACAGAAGAGATCTGACCGACACATAATCCCTGAGAAGAAAAGAAGATGGAAGCTGGTCAGGAGAATACCAGGGCCACCAGAAAGGAGTTCCTGTTTCTGGTTCCTCGTTGTCTCTCACCCCTGCCTGGAAGTTATATGTGAGAACGAAGCTAAAATGGAGAGGAGGAACCTGGGCACCTTTTGGTTGGACCAGCTTGACTGAACAGCTTATCCCTCTCCATGTCTCCATGTCTCACCCCAATTTCTATCATCAGTCCTTCCAAAAGCCCTCAGACCAGCAGCCCAGTGGTAGCCCCATTCCTGGGAGCACCTTTTGCTTTTTGGAGCTCTGCCCTCAGTCTCATAAGCTCTCGCTTATGAATTTACAATAATCATGTCCCTAAAACTCTGCTGCCTGTGAATTTCCCTATTTAACTTCAGAGCTGAGAACTTGAACACTACTGGCTTTGACGGCCTCTGAGTTCCCTAGGATCCTAGCTGAGAGAAAAAGTGTTGGCTCAGGACCACTAAGACCAGGTTCTCAGCACAAAGGAGTTGTATTTGCCCCAGAAGGACAGAAGGCAGGGATAAGAGACAAAGACAGGAGACAAGGGATGAAGGGGCAAGGGGGAGGAATAAGGGGCAAGGGAGACTGGTAGGGGGCATTTGTCTTGGGGGACGAAGGTCTGTGTCTGGATAGAGAGAAGACAGGTGGGGCCCATGGGCAGATGGGAAACCCTATATTAGCATGAGCTGTTTAATTTTAATTGAGCATGCTACTTAGGTGAGCCAAAGGGGTCTTTTGATTGCTGGACCTTGGTCGTCAGCCTCAGGAGGAGGAAGTGGCCAAATAAGGGAATAGACCTTGGTAGCTAGCTTTAGGAATGAAATCTAACAGATTTTAGCAAGGCAGAAAGAATTGGGGAGAAGCATAAGGCCTGCCAGAGCCATGTCTGCCATGCTCGAGCTAGCCAGAATCCCTTCACAAGAATGTCTGGTTTTTTTCCTAAAGTTTGTAGGTCTCTGTTCCTGCCATTTTAAATCAGATTAAAGAGTGCACCCACTTCATGTAGAATTCTGGTTGCACCACTGATCAGGGTGTGGTACTATTCCAGCAACCCCTAGGGTTGGTATAGGGCTAGCAGACAGAAGAGCTGACAAGGTTGTAGCAAAGTTTAGAACCCTGATAAAACTCATAATTGAGAACGGCCGCAGTTCAGACTAGCTTCCGACCAGATTCCTGTCCTAGAGTACAGGACCATGATACTCCACTAAGAGGACCATGACAACTGGTCACATAGCATAGAGCCTAGAGGTCTCTATGCTAATGAGATATCTAGGGGCTCGGAGTGTTTAGCCAATGAGCATTCTTCCTAAGCGTCCCTTTCTGCAAAAGGTATTTAATCTCTGGTTCACCCTGAGTAAATCACATGAGTCTTCATGTGCCATGAATAAACAGTTTGGACAAGCAAGGGCTGTCTCCTTCATCAAGGACCACTATGGGGGGAAGCCTTCATCATACAGAGCTGCACCTAAGTCTCGGGTAGAAGGCCCCTGCACACTCCTGGCACTCACCTGAGTTAAGTTGGAGCCCCCACACGCCCTCATCACAGGCCCTCGGCCCTTGTTCTCCCAACTGCTTGCAGTCCTCAGCGGCCTTGGGATACACAGAAGTATGGGAACCCCATTCTCAATGCCGTTCTCGGCGGCATCTGGGTGCCCAGGAGTTTGAGAACCACAGCCACTGTCCTAGCCCCTGCCATTTCTCACCTGGAGAAACATGGGTTGGGACCCCTATTTTAGACTGCATTTCACCTCCCCTGAGTGATGTGTTGGGGTCCCAGGAGCCTGGTACCCCGACACCCTGGAAGGCAGCTGTGAGGAAGGAACATAGCCTAGCGCCCGTGCATTTCTCCTCCACGAGAGATGTTCCAACACTCAAGCCATAAGATGGAACCGCAGACTCATCAATGGAAGATGGAATTATTAGACCAAGATCCTTAGTCATCTGCCCAGCAGATGGAAAGGCCCTATGGGTGAGGGCTGAAGGGAGTTTGCTCTAGGGCAGGGGACACTCAATTGTGGCATGTGGCTGTGTTCTCATTTTCATCTAATGACTTTAAGCTGATGGTTAGCACGGGAGCTGGATGTGCCACCGTGGCCACCCTTGCCCCTTTAATTCACCGGCAGGCACAGCTTGCCGGAAGAAGCAGAAGCCGACTAACCCTATCCCAGGAGGGTGGTGCTTTCAAACCCGGGCTCCAGGCTTGGCCACACGCGCCCCTAGTGGCAGAAGCTGTCAAAGCAGTAAGAGCGCATTTCAACTTTCAAGTCAATGGAATCTCCCCATAGCAAGCACACGCTGAGAGCTATTACACTCACTAACAACACTGTCCCTCCCTGGGGGCGAGAGGAGGATGCCCGACCCTTCCCGTCCAACCCATAGGAGTTTCCAGGGGCGCTTGGGGGTAATACGGGCATTGAGCGCTCCAGGGAAGATTTAGTCTGACTTGTGTGTTTGGGGAGCCAGAGCTACTTCAAAGGGAGCTTTCACTGGGCAGAACTCCCATTCCACTTTCCTGCTTAGATTCTGGGTCCTACTTAGGACTCACCATGGGCAGGGCACCACAGGCTTCAGACAGGCTGTAAGATACCTGGGAGAGAGAAGAGAAAGTAAATTGGCAGAGGTGGTCGGGAGCTAGCTTTCAGTTTCCTGACTTTTGGGAAGAGGTGGAGAGGCGGAGAATTTGAGTTTCGATTTCCTGAAGTTTAGAGGAGGGAGAGGACTATGGGGACCTTCGGAAGTGAAGGGAGCAGGGGCTCTAATAGAGCCTCTTAGGGCTCTCTGGCCTCTGTCCAGGCCTGGGATGAAGTGTATATGTCATCTCCGTGACATTCCCAGACCACTCCCCTCTGAGGGTGGAGGCTGGGGGCTGGAAATAGCACAGCTGGCCAGAGGCTGGGAGGTTGGAAGGTACCCCAGGGAGAACTTCTGGTCCACATAGAGGGGTCAGGCCCCACCTCACAGTCAGGTGCTGAGTTCTGGCTGGAACTCCTGGCCCCCACTGGAGCCTCTGTCCTCCCTACTTAGACATCCGGGCAAACCTGCCCAGGAGTTGGAGTCTCCATAGCTGTTTTCCTACACCACATCTATCCGCACAACAGCGTTCCCTTTTCATCAACAGTCTTCAGAGACTTGGGGTTAGAGGACAGGGTTCACAAGAGGGGCAGTCCTTCAGAAGTGCCAAGGAATGTCAAGGAAGTCCCTTCTTTAACACCCTGTTCTCTGGGATGGAGGTTGGGTTGGGAGACTGGACTTTGGTAAAATAAAGCTGTTAGAAACTTTATCTTGGAGCTCTCCTCCAGGGCGACCCTACTTCTTGATCAGAACTGATAGGATGGGGTGATAGAGGAAAATTTGGGGTGTCTTTGATTTTGACAGAGCCTTTTTTTGTCAGCTCTTGGTGAACTTAGCTTCAGAGGGCATTCCTCAACAGATAAAAGAAACTAATAATGGCCCTGTCTTCACTGGTTCTCAGTTCAAAACTTTCTGCACACAATGGGAAACTGCCCACCATACGGGGATTCCCCACAACCCTCAGGGCCAAGGGATAGTAGAAAGAATACATCAAATCCTAAAAGCTCAACTTCTAAAACAAAAGCCAACCACCTACCCCCATGTACAATTAACAATAGTTATGACTACACCAAGCATATTTAACATCTACAAAAACTCTAAGCATTCTCCTATTTCCCTCCATTGGCACACACCAAAATTAACCACCCCTACCCCCACCCCCACCCCCATCTTAGTACGATGTCATGATCCTTTGGATGGGATTTGGAAAGGACCAGACTCCTTACAACTGAGAAGGATTTCGTTTGTGTTTTCCCACAGTATCAGCCTATTCCTATCTGGGTTCCTGCCAGAAATGTCAAACACCAACCAAGAAGATAGCCTGCCTCTTACTGGCAGATCAAGGACAGAGGAGGTGGAGGAGGAGGCAGAGGAGATGCCATGCCCAAAAGAACAAGATCTCCTGGAAAGACATTCATGACCTGGTGACTGCTGCCCAGGCATGTGCCTTACACAACCTCCCTTCTCTGTAGCTGTCCTTCAGCCATGGAGAACTGGGTCTACTTGAAAGGGAGGCTAGAAATGATAAAGGATAGGGTGCAAGAGAAGGATGAAGCCAAGACAAAGTTTCTGATCAAGGCTCAAAATTTAATATTCAGCTCTGTGTTTATATAGGGAAAATCCACAGACCCCATCCTTTGTTTCAGCTAGATTAAGTTGCAAAGTAAGCTCAGCGGGCAGTCTGTTCCTGTAAGAAATTGCAAATGGGCTAGATGGAAGATTCCACCTGGGTCTTTAAGGTCCAACTGTGGCAAGCACTTAAGGTCTATTTAGCCTACTCAAGCCTGGAGGAAGGGGACACCTCTCCTTTGTCATTCTTCATACTAACTCCGCTAATGTCCAGCCTCTCTCTAGCCTTCCCAACACTTACCATCAAAGATTCTTCTCTAGGGAGACCTACAACAGATACACACTCAAAAATCATAGGGTCCCAGAATTGCCCACTTGAAGCATGTTGGACCAGGACTGAGATCTCCCTACACCCAGATGGCATCTCCACTATACACAGCCCTTTCCTCTGCTTTCCTTACTGAAACACAGGTGAATGTCTCCAGGAGGTATTGGAGCTGCAGAGTGGAAACCAACCAGCCACAGTGGCACCATGCTCACCAACCTAAAACTCATTTTCAGCTTTCCATCAGCCATCTGTGGGATGAATGTTGTCGAACAGGAGTCATGGGTAAACTCTACCATAATGGCTATGCCAAATACCCCATAGCCAACTTACATGCCTCTCGTGAACTCCCCCTTCCCACCTCCAAATCAATCTTTATGCATGTTAATATTCTTCAATGGGAAAATCAGTCTCAGAAGGAACTCCAAGCTACCCATTCCTGGCTACAGTAAATCCAATATACAGCTGACCTCCTTCCTTTAATGACCCACCCCAACTCCTCCCAAAAACTCCTCTTTTTTCTGTGCTTCTCTCTCCTGACTGCTATTAGCAGCTGTTCCCATAAAACCCATAGACCCTTACCCACAAGGAAAGCACAGGATATTCCTCTCTTCAACCTAAAGGTGGGGCATTTCTTCCCCCTTTTGCCTTGTAGGACCCTCCTCAAAAACCCCATCTTATATGTGCCTGTTACAACACCATCACCAAATCAACATACATCAACCCCCTGCACTTCTCTGGTGCAAAGCACTACAGGCTCCTGCATTAACACTGCCCCCCGCCCCACCCCTTTTCAAGGCTCCTGCAACTCCTATAATAATTGTTTCCCAGATTTATCTCTATGAACCTGAAGAACTTGCCTTGCAGATGGGAGGAAGAGAGAGAGAGAGAGAGAGAGAGAGAGAGAGAGAGAGAGAGAGAGAGAGAGATATCTTCATCCCTCTGCTTGCTGCACTGGGTTTCCTTGTCTCATTAGGCATGACAGGAGCTGGTAGAGCAGCCCTGGTCCAAACACAGCATCTGGCCATCGACTTCCAGACCAAACTTGACCAGGCAATGGCCTCCACTGCAGACACGCTTGAGTCCCTTCAATGCCAGACAACCTCCTTGGCAGGAGTTGTTCTCCAAAACTGGAGGGCCTTGGGCTTACTACCTGCTGAACAGGGAGGGACTTGTGTTTTGCTAGAAGAGGAATGTTGCTTCTATGTCAGTGAATCTGGGCTGGTAGAACAAGATGTGCAAATGCCCAAAGAGCTCCAGGGGGATCGCTGGGCATGCTGTGCTCCCAACACCCCTGCCCCATGGCTCTCTAACCCCTTGGTAGCTTGGCTTCTGCTCCTCCTTGGCCCTGTATGAGCTTGGAGCCTTGCTTCTCTTGGCACCCTGTCTCATCCAATTTCTAAAGCAGCAGATTAGTAGCATTGCAAAAATAACTACCAATCAGGTTTTGGTTCAATACCAAACTGTCCCCAACACAGGAGACAGTCACTCCAATGATACCTCTCCTTTATAAAAAGGAAAAGGAGGAGTTGTGGGGGCAGTGGGCCATGCCACCAGATAGAAGAGCTGGTAAGGTTGTAGCAAGTTCAGAACTTCCATAAAATTCATCATTGAGAATGGCAGGAGTTCAAACTAGCTCCCAACCAGATTCCTGTCCTGGAGCACGTGACTGAGACACCCCACTAGGAGGACCATGAAAATCAGGCATGTACAGTCAACACCTGAAGTCCTTCCCCATGCAGATAGAGCATCCCAAACCAAGCCAATAGGAAGCACTTACCCACCCCATCCCAAAATGTTTATAAGGTCCTAGTCCACAAGGAATAAAGTGCCTGAGTGATTTTCACCAAAGATTGACTGAGGATGCCTGCTTTATTGAGCTGTAACACTTCATGGAAGAGTTTTTCCTCCTGAAGCTTTCTTTGCTGGACCTAGATCCCCAGATCCCCAACAAGTGGTGTATGGTATGCATGCGCGTGACCACAGCCACTTCCTGCTCAGTGGCCCCGACTTGGGCTCCTAGCTGCCCTCTGCTTCTCGCCACCTGCCACCACCTCAGGGGCAGCCTGTCTTACTCTGGCTTCCCCTTGGAGAGCTATAGCACTTTGGTCATTCTGGTCATGCCCTGTAAGACCAATCACTCCTGCCAGCTGGGCTAAGGATTCCCCACTGGCTATGCCCCGGTACACAGACCAGCATTCCATCTTCTAAATTTCTCCAGAGGTCTGGGCTATAGCCGTGGTCCTCGGAGTTCTGAGTATGCCGAGAGGCCCTCCAGCAATCAGGCAGCCTTTCCTAATGGGACTGTGTGCCAGTCAGCCAGTCACCTGAGGCCTCAAAGCTGCCTGGGGTGCTCCAGTTGACATGAAACGTGTTGCAGGAAAGGGCTTGTCAGAATGGAAAGAGAGGGAGAGGGACCTAGGGCCTCTGGAAGCTGAGGTGCTGTGGCCATGAGGCCTGATGAAGCAGGCTAAGGACCCTTAGAGTTCATCACTGGGGCAGGTGTGTATAGGGGGTGGACCAGACTGAGAAGGAAAGCAAGAAGATCGCAAGGACAACTTAATTTAGTTAAGGATCAAGGGGAAGACTTGACTGGACTGGCAAATCAGTCCTTTGGAACCTGCCTCCCTGGGAGAAATTTATCTGCGTTCCTCTCTCGGGCTAGCAGATTACTGAAATAAAGGATCCCCAGAAACTGGAATTTCCTCAGATACTTCCTGCTGGAAGAGCCAAAGGCTGGGGAAACAGGAGGAAGAACATGTCCCCTGGAGAAAGATTTATAACTTGTGAGACACTGTAGACTTGAGAACTGAGACCGCGGTGGGGGGGGGGCACACCTTGGCTGGACTGCCTCACCCTTGCTATCAGTCTCCTGTTTAAACCTTACCCCCATGTTAAGGCCCTAAGGATGAGTTTAATGAGGTCTGGCCACTGGATCTTAGTCTCTCTTGCCAATGTGGTTGCATTGGCTCTTTTCTGCGGCTGGGTGGCCAAACTCTGCTTGTCCAGGCACTTGCTGCAATCTTTTTTTTTTTTTTTCTGAGACAGGGTTACTCTGTATAGCCCTGGCTGTCCTGGAACTCACTCTGTAGGCCAGGCTGGCCTCGAACTCAGAAATCTGCCTGCCTCTGCCTCCCAAGTGCTGGGATTAAAGGCATGCACCACCACACCCAGCGCTGCAATTTTAACACCTTTAAAGTTAGGCATAGTGGTCAGAGAAACAGCCACAGCGTCAGGGAAAGCAAGCTTGAGCACCTGCAGGTCTCCAAAATAAGAGATCATGGGCAAGGGGAGGAAGGAGTTAAAGAAAAGTGGGTCAGGGTGTGGGCTGGATAGTCTTACGTCAACGTGACACATGCTAAGTCATCCATGAAGAGGAAACCTCAATTAAGAAAATGCCTTCCTACGTTCACGCTGTAGGCAAGCCCCGAAGAGCATTTTCTTGCTGATTGACGGGGGAAGGCCCAGGCCATTGCAGGTGGGGCCATCCCTGGGCAGGCAGTCGGTCGTGGGTCCTTTAAGAAAGCAGATTGAGCCGGGCAGTGATGGTGCACACCTTTAATCCCAGCACTTGGGAGGCAGAGGCAGGCAGATTTCTGAGTTCGAGGCCAGCCTGGTCTACAGAGTGAGTTCCAGGACAGCCAGGGCTATACAGAGAAACCCTGTCTCAAAAAAAAAAGGACGAGGAGGAGGAGGAGGAGGAGGAGGAGGAGGAGGAGGAGGAGGAAGAAAGCAAGCAGGCTGAACAAGCCATGAGGGGCAAGCCAGTAAGCAGCACTCCTCCATGGCCTCTGCATCAGCTCCTGCCTCCAGGTTCCTGCCTCGCCTGACTTCCTTCAGTGATGCACTATGATGTGGAAGTATAAGTCAAATAAGCCCTCTCTTCCCCATATTGCTTTTGGTGATGGTGTTTCATCACAGCAACGGTAACCCTAACTAACAATGCATAGAATGTTTGGTACTGGAAGTGTAAATTTAATGCTGAGCTTCACGGCTTCCATTTCAAATGCCAGTTCTAACTGCATGTAAGTTCATTACGTCGTCTAGGCTTTGGGTCTGGTTAATGTTTGATGTATCGTGGTTTTGTTTGAAAGCTTTAAAAAAAAAGATTTTAATTTTATGTGTCTAAGTGGTTTGCCTGTCTGTCTGTCTGTCTACCTGTCTGTCTGTCTGTGTATCACATGCATGCAGTGCCCCTAGAGGATAGAAGAGGATGGGTATCCCTGTAAACTGGCATTACAGACAGTTGTGAGCCACCATGTGGGTGCAGGACATGGAACCTGGGTCCTCTGGGAGAGCAGCCAGTGCTCTTAACTGCTGAGCCATCTTTCCAGCCCCTGATCTGCACGCTTTTTTAAATAATAAAGTTTATTAAAATAAAAAAATAAGATTCAATTTTTTAAAGTAGTAAACAAACAAACAAACAAACAAACAAACAAAACACCTCTTGCATTAGTGCACTCTAGACTCCTATGTCTCAGAACAAAAGATTGGAACCAGATGGTTAGAATTAAAGATAGAGTTTAGACAAGCAACAGACTCCCAGGAATGAGAGTGGGCTACTGAGCTGGGGACAGAGCCCCCAAAGCATCCACCATGAAGTATAGACCCCTTTACGAGACCTTTACATCGCCCCTGCCTTTTATACTTTGGTACAGAGTAGGCTTTTCCTGCATATGCTCTGTTTATTAGAGGGAGCCCTAGTAGGGAAATTTCTCTCATCTTTTGCTTTGATCTTGCCTGAGGATACTTAGTTGGTTGGATGATGCTCAGGTGGAGAGGCGTCCACCTGAGGTTGCAGTCCTCAATCTCTAGTCTGTCACTGGAGCCCTTGGGACAGAAGGGAGGTAGCTAAGCACTTGCTGGTTGGGGCAGGCTAGCAGGATCAGACTGGGGAAGCCCTGGTCACTGGTCACTGATCACTAACTAGCAGCAATAATAGGAAAGCTGGCCAGGGTCTGGAGGTAGAATGGGCCCAGAACAAATCAGAGACATATTGGATCATGTGGGATCAGATCTAGCATTCGAATCTGGTATGAGTGAGGCTGGTGGCTCCAAACCTGGACAGCCTTCTTAGAGGTGCAGTGTGCACCCTTCCCTCCCCATTCACCCTTCCTCCCTCTTTCCACACCCTTCCTACCTCCAAGCTTCATGAAATTGAAACTTAACTCTGGGATACTTTCGATTCTGCTTTCGGGAAGTGAAACTTGGCCCCTGGCCCCTCCCTCCCCTGCTTCCAGTTCTCCCTCCTCTTTCCAATCCTCACCCTCCCTTCTCCTCAGGTCATTCCTGGAACTCAAGCCCCTTCTGCCCATTCTTCTCCTGAGAGGAATCAGAGCAGACCACTCACTGTCCCAGTTTTTAGCCTTGAAACCATCACGCCCTCCAGACTAGAGCAGAGGATCCCAGATCACGTGTGGCCTCAACTCTTGAGCCTTGTGACACCACTCCATCACAATATGGAAGCTAAATCAAGATAGGGAGAAAACCAGAGCTTGTTACGTGTCCCTGTCACTGCCTGGTGCCCTTCTGGTTCCCATGTCCCGGGAGTCTAACCCAGGTGTCTTCCCTCATACTGCTTTTGGTGGTTAGATCTGCTGGGACCACAGACAAGCCAGTCTCTAGAAACCTTACTCAGATCTGTCCTGAACACCACAGTGGATACTGTCTACACTGAGGCAGCCCAAGCTCCTTGCAGAAGATTTGGCTCCCACCTTTCTCCATTTGGCCTTTCAATATTCTAGGAACAAAGCATACTTTCTGAGTCTCAGGTGCTGTCCCGGTGACATTTCCCCAAAGTTTGTCCTTTTCAGGTAGCTGAGCTACCTGGTATGAGGCTAATTCCTTCTTGTACCCTCAGGCTATACGTCATGGGAACCCTGGTCTTGAGAATCATGGCACAAAGCCAATGCCTACATAGATTTTAGAAATTCACCCTGAGCCCCTGTGTTGTCCCTGTGTCTGACCCCCACTGGGCAGTATTCCTCAGACACGGATATCACCACAGCCAGGATCTGTGTGGATCTTATCCCATTATGGTATCACCCAACAGCCCAGAAGCTTAGGAACAGCTGAGAAATAGCTTCCTTAGGCACCCAGACTCAGGAGCTTCTCCATCAGTGTCCATAATACTCACAGCACTGAACCCCAGGAAGCCAGGTGTAGTAGCATCTGCCTGTAATGCCAGTACCTAACGTTCAAGTGAGATCCTGCCTCAGAAACAAAAAAGTCTAAGGGCCAGGTGTGGTGGTGCATGCCTTTAATTCCAGCACTCAAAGAGGATTGCTCTGGGTTTGGGGCAGCTAGTCTTAACATAGCGAGACCGTCTTAAAATACCAGAAAGCAAAGCAAAGCCAGTTATAGGGTGGACAAGTATCACTTGCCTGGGCCAGACTCCCATGGCTTAGACTACAGGGTAGTTTATGAAGGACAAGTGGCAACAGCAGGCCTCTGAAGTCTCTGGGGCAGACAAAGCTTGGGAATGTGTGACCAGCCTGATGGGCCTGCCTTTATGGGTAGCTGTACTTCTCAGCTTTCAGCCTGAGACAGCACACTTTCAAGTTCTCTCTGCCTTTGCTCTCTCTCTTTTCTCTCAGGCCTGTCTCACTAAATGGGCCTAGATTCCTGGGATTTGCTATGCACCAGGCTGGCCTCCCAGAGACCTCTGCTTCTGCTATGATGGCATCATAGGAATGTATCACTGTATCGGGGTTGGTCTTTCAGAATCGCTTAAGCAGGGCTGTGGGCCTGCAGGATCCCCAGGTCCCTTTGGACCGGAGGGGGAAGACGGGTTAAGGACAACCAGGACATAGCAGGAAAGGGTGTGAACGGTTTATTTGAGGCACTAGAATAGCAGCAGGAAGCCAGTGTGGGCAGAGAGGGCAGGATGGGACTCAACTGCATCGGGTAGTGGGAGCCTTCATCTGGAGGGGTGGCAGTCCTCCATGGGCAGCCTCCTGAACAGAGTACAAGGTGGGTACAATGATACCAGGGGGAGGGGTTTTGGTGGCGACACAGGCCTTCTGCTGTAGAATCTTTTCAGGTCTTCTTTGCCCACCCCAGAATCCAAGTGGCTTCATTCACACAGGGATACACTGAGCACACAGATATACATCTATTTGGATTAGACATCCTTGTCAGTGTGTCCACAAGATTCGGCGCTGACTCTGGTACTCTTGAGACTCCAAGGAGATCTTCACCCCTTCGCTGGTTCCCCAAGGGAGGTTATAGGATTGGCTCTGGAAGCAAGGGTAGCCAGTACCACTTCAACAGAGCAGGTATGGGTGAGTTTGGTACTTAGCCCTGACGTTGAGAGAGTGTGGAGGGGGAACTAGACACACCCAGGAGGAGCTGAAGGTTCCTAGGGTCCCCTGGGACCTAAAAGGAGCTGGGCTTTTCCTGAGCTGGGGGGATATGGAGAACACATGGGGGATGGTCAGGGGCTCAGCTGCAGCAGAGCCAACAAGCTAAGCAGGAGTCCAAGGCCCAGTAGTGGGATACTGGCACGAAGTCCGAGGCCAGCTGCGCTGAAGTTGCAGAAGGAGCTTTGGCAGCAGTAGCTGTTCACGGACGCCACACCGAGATTGAGATTGACATTTTCACTGGGGCAGATCGGGGAGCAGCCCTTGTTCAGGGTGTAGCCAAGGTTGACATTCCCTGCATGGAAAGTGAGGATGAGGGGACAGACAGACAGGGTAGCAGGAAATGGGGAAAGCCCCGCAGGTCCCTGGCCCTGGCTAGGGAAACAGGCAGCTACTCACCAAAGCCCGCAGCGGCAGATAACGTGATACAGTAATGGTCTTTCTCCTGGCATGAAACTGGCCACAGGCAGTTTATATTGTTCTTCTGATCGGTACATGAGAAGCACATCAGGGAATGAACTGCAAAAGGGACAATGCTGTAGGTGACACCTGCCTATTGCCTGGGGAAGCCTTCCAGGGTAAGGTGACTTTCCAGTGGGGCCCTTGATCCCCAACCCACTGACAAGAAGCAACAGCATGCTCAGCCCTGGGTCAGGGAAAAAAGCCAGCCAATGACAACTGACTTCAGACTTTGGTACTGGAGTGGCTAAAGTCAACACGAGGTGACAAAGGTGTAGCTGGGCCAGCACAGCATCAGGGGAACTAGGTCAGTTGGCTAGAGAGTAGGAGGTGGGAAGGCCAGACGTTCCTAGGAGGGCTGGCTCAGGAGGAGCCCTGGGCATCTACTCAGGAGAAAGAATGAGAGATCAGGAGGAGGACCAGGCTGCAGGGTTATCTCAGAGCTCCATACCTTGCTCCATGCCCAGAAGGGCTGCCAACAGCACAGGCAGGAAGACTCTCATGTTGGAAGTGGCAGACATCTGCTGAAGGTTCGCAAGCCAAAGAAGCCTACTGTGAGAGAGGCAGTTGGTTAAAAGACAGGCTACGCCACCACCACTCAGGATCCTGGCATAGATACCAGCAGACCCTGGGCCTGGCCCACTCTACACCTCCCCAATATGCCTTATGTCCCCTTTGTAGATGGTTTCAGCATTCAGGCCCCAGACAGGAGAGCAGTATTGACTCCCTGCTGCCCTGGGGGTAGCCATTAAGACAACTCGAGTTAAGGCCCAATTGCTTATCTAGTGTCTACCTGGCCCAATGCACCAATCAGACGGACAATTTGTACAGCCTTAAGCTAGTCTCGTGCTACACTAACACTTACCTCACAGTCCAAG